>NW_028227261.1:84170000-84770000 GCF_978045245.1 Mus caroli
TTCTTTGGGGTGTTGTTATGATAGGAAGATGGGTCTTTGAGGCTCTGCCTTTCCTAGAATTCAAAGAGACTTCAGGTTTAGGACAATGATCTTTTCAGACCTGTAAAAGGACATTGTAAAAGTTGAGAGTAAGATTCCAAAGATACTCTTCTGTGGACAGAATTTCTTCCTGAAATTCACAGGAAACAGCTGCCCCTGTGTTAGACATTGTGATAGGTAGCTTATAACGTAGATAAATGGGAGGACCAGGATGTTGCCCAATTAAATTGGTTCGAGCTGTGTCTGTTTAGTCTCCTAAATAGCCATACATTGCCTTGAAGGTAATAGGATGATTTAAATAACACCTTGTTATAGACTGATACTTCTGAGGTATTTAGGTGACTGACCTATAAGTTATACAAAATAAAAACAGAAATACTAGGTTCTCTTCATATTTGTAGTGATCTTAAGGGTATAACTGAGGACTCAATGCTTATTAGAAAAGGCAGTCTCTAGGTACCAATTAAAGAACTAACCACGCCAACACAGCGTAATAAATACAATAGAAATGATTTTAAATTTCACCAAACCTTGTGATGTATACACCTGCTTTGTTGTTGACCATTGTTTCCTAATATGGTACAACATAATAAAAATTAGTATAGCCTCTACAGTAGGCTATTTTGTATACTTTCCTAGTTTTTCTGCTGAATCATATTCCTTAAAGCAGAAAAATTCAAGGGTGGAGAAAACACTGGCACACTTAAAGAAGAAAAGCAATAGGAAGGATTAGAATTACTGAATTTTGGTGTTACTAGATGGAAATTGGGGTGATTTGAAATTATGATTTGCATTACACAGGACATGCTATGTTATGTCTAGATGAAGTACCAAATGGCTTGTGTAACTGTGGAAATGGCTCCGGCTCTACTGATGAATAAACTTGCCTGAGTTTTGAAGGCAGATGACACTAGACAGATTACCACAAGCTACTAGAGTGCAGGAATATTCAACTATAGATGGTTTTTGAAGGTTATTTATTTTAGTTCTTTCAACCCTATGAGATAATTATGACCTTAAGTTAGAGATTGGAGAGCTGAGGCTTTAAAAAGATTTAACTGACTTGCTCAAAGTTCCATTGATTAGCAAGAGGCAGGCTCTATCCCAGGGTATTTTAAATTGGATTAGTTTAAATTCATGTTTTTTATAACAATGGCACTTTCATTTCTTAATAAGTGTCATATTCATTTGTTCATATTGAGAAGTTGTGCGAATATAACATATTACTTTTCTTTGGAGCCATGCTAAAGGTTGTTGAATACACTGCACAGCTTTAGTGTTTCAAAGCTTACTCTTTGGGTCCCTTGTGCCCCTACTGCACTAGCTTCTCCGTATTTGTTCTTTACTTTAGTTCTGTATGTAAACAAAATGGGAGATGGAAGTTTTTTTGTACTTATTCCCTCCAGGTAGGCTGTAGAGGTTATAGATATCTATAGCTGCCAGGTACACCTTACTGTGCATGAGATTCAGGCACCTAATATTTATTAACAAACATCCAGTGTATTGTATTCAAGTTTCAAGGGAGATGGGAGGTAACCAATCATTATGAGCAGTGATTTTTCATTACTATCCACATTAAGAGACAGATGTGGGCTATAATTCTAAGAATTATAATCTCTTTACTGCCAGATTTGCAATTTATTTACCTGAGGAACCTCTGGTACCTTTGATTATTTATTGGATTGTGGGGTGGGCTAGCTTCACAAGTGTTTATTAACCCCTCAGGGCTTCAGGGTACTCACTGTTGTTTCTGCTCCCTAATAGTTTTCTAGCTGAAGAATTTAGCAAAAGGAAGGGTTTATGGGTTAAGAAGCTCTTCGCCATAAATAACAGAGGCAGCACATCACTTTGGATTCAGAAGTAGATCCCTGCTGTTTTATCCATGACCCTCTCTGTGCCCCTTCCCTGCAAAGTTGCTTCCCTGCAGTTGTTTGCTTTTCCCATATGGCTGTTTCTAGACTAAAAGGAGCTGTGCATTTGGAGCTAAAGATCAGGGTTCAAATGTTTTCATATAAGGTGAAGCAGTTGTGCAGATGTGGAAATTTCTGTTTACGAAAGAATGGGACCTCCTTTTACCCCAGGAACCTTGAAGAAAAATAGCAATGTTCTTATTTGCTGCCTGCAGTGGCTGGCTGCTACCTGCCTCCTGGACTTTACCTCCCAGAATCATACTCTCCCCAGATTGCAAGTCCTCAGAACTTGGTGAACATTACAGTCATCTGGATAGCTTTAAAACAGCTGTTTCCTGGATCAGACCCTTCAGGAAGAGGACTCAGGCTGTACATATATTTAAAGATTCCTTAATTTTACTTGGCACCTACATTTGATGACCAGAGACCTAGAAAAAGCCATATGTCTACCTCTAGGCTTGACACTGCTTTCCGAGTTCTGATGGATCAGCTACAATGGGCAGAACTTCTTTCTACTCCAAATTTTAAATCTCTAAAACTCTTTTTCATATTCACTACCACTGTATAGAACTCTCTTCCCTGGCAAAACAATCAGAATCAGCCATTTTAAAACCTGTTCTTGGTAGAAAAACTATTTTGGGTTAAAGACACCTGAGATTCAACAACTGCAGAAACCAAACCTTCTTGGAGATTTCTTTTTTGGCTAAAAGCTGTGACTTTCTGAACTAAGAGTTTCACATATTATTCTTTAGCATTGATGAATCAAATTACTTTCAAGTCCCTTATCCAGGGAATTCTATGTCCTCAATAATGGCTGAAGGACCATTCATAACTATATATGAAAACTTCACAAACTTGCTCAACTTCTGAAAGATTATTTATCTTTATAAGGTTCTATGCTATTTTGTGAATGCTTTTAGCTTTCTCCTCTTATTAAGATGGAAGACATGTACTACATTCTAATCATCTCAGCTGACATGCTGATAACATTTACATATCAAGTAAATAGTGGGATTTTTCCACATTAATCTGTCTTTTATTAGTTAAATTTGAAGAGTGAATTAAATCTTTAGAGAAAACGGGATATTTGGCTTTGTATGTGTTTTCTATGGCACTATTCCTTAAATTTAGAATGACAATATATATTCTGTGTCATTATATGCTCCAAGTATGTAACTTGATGTTTTTTATATTTACATGAGGTCACAATTAAGAGATTGCTTTGAGTCTCAGAAGATAATTTTGGCTTTTGAATACTATTGAGACTGCTCAATACCATGAGTACTTTTGTAATATACGTTGTATTTTAAGACAGTTATGAGTGTATGGGTATTTGTGTTGGGCAGTGTCTCTAGGAATGGAATGCGGTAATTTGAATGAAAATATACCCCACAGGCTTGATATCTAAACACTTTCTCTTGACAGTTGATGTTGTTGCTGGAAACTTTGGAGCCTTGCAAGAGGCAGTGAAATACTGGAACTGGACTTCAAGAACAATAGCCTTGTTCCCCTTCCCATTTGCTATCTGCTTCTTCTTCATGTCATTATTTATTACTTTCTGATTGAATATAGATGATCTCAGTTTCCTTCCACTATGCTCCTCCCACCATGCCTGACACTTGCTGCCATGCCTCTCTGCCATTATAGAGCCTTATCCTCTGGAACTATACATCAAAGCTAACGTTTTCATCTCTACATTGTTTGGAGTTGTGGAATTTTATAACAATAGAAAAGTAACTATTACACCGTCATACTATAATATTTCTAAAACAAAGTATTTAGGATGTTACCCATTTTATTATAAAAAAAAACTTCAATTATTTTAGAACTTCAGGGGGAAAAGTCATGTAATTTCTTTACTTTCTGAATATTATCTGCTTTTCTGGCTTCATGTTCTATACTCTGATCTCCATATGCCTATAAACAGTATGACTGATTAGGTTTTCCATGTTTTCTTTTTTCTTCTTTCTCTCTCTCTTCTTTCCTTCCTCTAGCCCTCGCATCCTTCCTTCCTCTTCCTTCCTTCCTTTCTCTCTCTCTTTCTTTCTTTCTTTCTTTCTTTCTTTCTTTCTTTCTTTCTTTCTTTGTTTCTTTCTTTCTTTCATTCTTTCTTTCCTACTTTATTTGGCTGTTTCATTTCTCCAACTCAACAACTCTTGACCTGAAAGCTGTCATCATTCCCTAACCTGAAGTAAGGGCCTTCCTGCTCTCTGATATATTTATACATTGTACCTCACTCCACCATGCTACTTACCAGAACTAGCTGATGTAAATGACATGTTCATGTCAATAGCTGAGATGCCTCATACTGTGTCAGATGCATGTATCAGTGTTTTATGAACCCACATCAAAAGCACATAGGTATAGATGAATGGTTAGATGTGTTAATATGTCAGTGTGAAGGTTCTTGTAACTGGCATGACATACAACATCACATAAATGATTCATGCTTTGGCCTAAGTCCCTGGATGTAGGGATGAACCTGTGTTCCTCTGTTCTTCCAAAAAGAGAGTAAATGTTGCATAGTCTTTTTGTGCTCATGAATAAAGCCAAAGCTCTTCTTGGAGAGGCCCCTTGATCTTGCAAACTTTATCTGCCTCAGTACAGGGGAATGGCAGGGCCAAGAAGTGGGAGTGGGTGGGGGAATGGGGGGGGGAGGGTATGGGGCACTTTTGGGATAGCATTTGAAATGTAAATGAAGAAAATACATAATAAAAAATTTTTAAATTAAGCTCTTCTTGGCATGCTATGAGGTGCATCGAGCACATTTCTGGAAAGCACAGAATCTATAAATAACAAAACCTCATTCTTAGAAACATGGTTTAGCATTTGGGAAAAAAAAAAAAAACTAACTCAAGGTCTGATTTTCCAGTAAAATTTCCTTATTTATTAACAACAACTTCAGTTTCTTTCCTTTTCAAGTGCATAATTCTAAAGATCTCCTGAATGATTTAAGAAGTCCTGCGTGGTAAAGGAACTTTTTAATGGAGTCAATTGTCCAGCTCTTTTTTTATTTAGCTATTTCATATATTTATATAATGAAAGATGCTCATTTTTAACTCTTATTTCCTTATGTGAGTCCCATGTCTCTTCTGATGCAATACATCTCAAGTTCCCCTCCAAATTTCATGTCCTCTTTTTGTAGACCACTGAGTCCACTGAGACCACTGAGTTTTATAATATGAGTACTTACATGAGAATAGATCAGAGATTATTTAAATGAATCAAAGAAAAAGGTTCTTTCAGTGGAAAATATTAGAATGAAGGAGTTAAAAAAAACTCACTGGCTTTTTTGAGGTGGGGGAGGATAAGGGGATGTTTGGTTTGAATCTCAACTAGAGGCATAGAAAAATATATTTCTGTGGAAGAAGTTTTTTACCTTGCATCTCATGAGCATATTGACAGGCAGGCAGAAAACTGTTACTCAAATATGCCACAATATGTGTGGTCTCTACCATTCAATAGTGAGGATAAAGTTGGCTATGGCAGTTTGGTACAGAATAGGAAAGGCTTATGTCTGCCAATAAGTGGGTTAGGTACGAATATTGTTTTATTCCTTGGATGTGATACCATTGAAAGTAACTCTCTCTCCCATAAAATGGCACTTTGCTATTTTGATCTTATATTTAATTGTGAAGTTCTCCAATGCCGTGTCACTTCTTTCTCCAGCCACTCTCTTGCATCTAAATTCACTGTCCCTCCACTAGCATTCCTGAAGCTGTGATACTGAGATTGTTTGCAGCTCAGGTTACTAATGTCAGTATCCTTAGTTTGTATTTCTCATCTACATGGAAAGTAGCCAGCATGGACCTGACTAATGCTTCCAAGAGCAGAAAACACCAACAAGAAAGACAATTATACAAATTATACCTTTTCTGCTGGGGGGATCAACCTTGACTTTATCCTGGACAGGAAAGGAGATCAGCACTTCATGTGAGGAGGGCCAATGATGTTCTCATTTCCCATGAACCCCTTTCTCATCACCAATAAAAGTTAAGTCAGTCAATCACAGATCCAGAGCTCAGTTCCAATGCAGTTCACCCTTTGGTTTTCTTGGATCCAAGCACTTGAAAGAAGGAATTTTTTTTAATCATCTGGTCTAGTGGTAGATACTAAAAGAAGGAAAACTTATGTCTTAAAATAATTTTGGGCTAATCTTTAAATGAGAAATGTTCAGAAACTGTGAACATAGCCCCTAATACTACAGTGCAACCCCTGACACATAAGGCTTTCATTTCTCTTCATGACATTGAAACATTAGCAGTGTAAATGCCAGCCTGTACTCAGATTTTGTGAAGATGAATGCCCACACTTACAGCACTTGCAGGTTTGTTTTGTTTTCATGTATTCAATAAGATTACTGATATATATTTATTGTATCATTCTAAGAGAAAATTGCAACCTTTGGGACAGAGAATCAGTCATAGTGTAGGACATGTGTACTAGGGATACCTAGGGATGTACATGTAAACCTAGGGATAAGTTGGGAGAATAGGAAGACCTATGAGGTTCCCTTGCCAGCCAGCCCAGCCTTGATAGCACATTTCAGGACGATGTGAAACGTTGTCTGAATAAAAAGGTAGATGGTGTGTGAGAAATGACATCTGAAGGTTGCATCTGCACAGACTTGAACTTGTACATGCTCATGCATATTCTCAAACACACTTGAATACATATACTCATACAGGCACACACTCACATAATCACACACACATATAATCACACACACACACATACAGATCAATTCAAACACATTATCTTTTGCTCACTCACTCATACAGAAAGACAGACACATCCATCCTCACACACATACAGACAGACACACATACATGCACTCACATGCTCAAACATATACATGCACACAGATACATACACTCTCATGCACTCATATATACATACAAACAGACTCTCACACTCATAAACACACATAGCTTATATTTAAGAATAAAAGGTAATATATATTTAGGAATATAACCATTTTGTAGGTCGTAATGAAATGAACAAAATCTGACATTATGTATGGCAAAAAACCAATGCTATTATATTTTCTAACATTTAGTGGTATTAGTTTAATTTTTATAGTGTTTAGGGGCAGAAGGTTCCTTAGGCTAGAATGATCTGAAATAGGTGTACCCTTTTATATTGTTTTTAATATTGTGAATCTTTTGAATATTGACATTTTATGACTACGATATTGTCTTAATTTTACTTTTGTCATTTTACATGAAAATATAATAAACATTTTGTGTTTCTGTTTGAATTTATTTCTTTTGAACACCAACAAACTCAGAGTTTTTAAGACTTATCTGGAGCTAACATATGTTTCATAATTTATTTAAAGACCCTTTTTGAGGGGTAGTTTGTGCCTGATAGAAGAACTATACTCACCTGAGTGCCATTGATGTTCTGGCTTCATGTGGGTAAGGCTTTCTTCTTTTTATCTGATCAGACACTGAAGGGCTGCACTTTGGAGGCACTAATCAACCCTAGGAAATCTCAAGTCAAACCTCTTAATGTTGGAGAGATGACTGTCATGATGAGACTAAAATCTGGGCCAAGGAAAAGAAATTCTTTATATATGAAAGCAGACTTAGATTGATGAAAGGGTCAGTGGCACTCATTGTCAAAATAAAAATGTATACGTCGTATGGAAAGCTAGGTCACTCCTGCAAAATAGCTCTAAAGTTCATACTTTAGACATTTCTTTCACTAAGAAGTGGCTTTTACTAGTATTTTGGTGCAATACTTTTAATGTAATTTGTCATATATGCCAGAACCTAACTCATCACTTGACAATTAGCGGGTGTTCCAGTAGAAGACTGAAACCAATATTTTAAATCAACTTTAATAAATTTTCAGATATGTCCATAAATTAATGTCCAGAAACAACAATTAATTTATAACTTAGTTGAAGATACATCTTGTTACTTTTATATTTGTTGTGAAAAAATACCATGACAAAAGCAAATACAGAAAGAAAAAACTTTATTTAGGCAGTTCAAGGATAGAACTAATGATAACAGATGAGTCATGGTCGCAGGGGCCTGAGGCAGCTGGTGTTCATAGTGAGGAAGCAATGAGGAATAACCATCCATGCATCTTTAACTCCTTCATTTTGATGCAGTCTAGAACCCAAATCCGGAGAAGAGATGCCCTCCTTTTGGAAGTGTCTTTTCACCTCAGTGAACCTAATGACTCCTCACAGTCATGCCTAGAAGCTAGCCAAATTTGCATAATCCCTCACAGCTGTATCTAGAGGCTTGTTTCCTAGGTTTCTCCAGAGGCTGACTAGTTGACAATCAATATTAATCACTAGAAGGCACATTTAAGATCATATAAAATATATTTATTGAGAGATATTTCACTTCTCAGCGCATTTCATAAAATATTTCAATTGAATTGCTATTGGACTCTACGAAACAATTCTGTATAGTTTAAGAGAACTTATAAAGCTCTGCCAAATACCATTGAAAATGTCATTCCAATTCAGTCATCCATTCAAATAATGTTAAAAGACATTTTCTCTCTAATTGTCTTCAAGTATCTATTGAGATTCATATACTGTAACTGATTAATTCTTGTTTTGCAATTTGTATTTTGAATTAATATGCCTGTGCTGTTAATAAAATACCTACTAATACTAATTATTTGTTACATGTCAAAAGCTAGTTGATGAACTTATCATTTTCAAATATCATTTACTGTTTTTTACACTGTGTGTCAAATCCATCATGTTTCAGTGACATGCAGTGAAATTTTTTTCTCCCCTAAGTAAAGGTAGAATCTACTTTTCTACTCTTTGAATTCTGATTTGATCATTTGACTTCTCTTGGCCAACATGTCACCAGAAAAAGTTATACAAACAGAGCTCAAAAATGATGGTTGTTTTATCACCGCCTGTGGAAGCCTTATAGCTAACACCCTGTGCAGAAGACCAAACTATCTTGATGATGTGGAGGTTAGATGACAACTCTTAGGAGTAAGTTGTCTTTTGGTGTTCTAGTATGAGCTCCAGAGATCAAACTCAGATTGTCTATCTCACACAGGAATTCTTTTATCTTCTGAGCCATGGCACTGGCTCCAGAATTCTCCTTAAATCCTTTAACAACACATTAAATCATTTAAATAATGATCTAAAAAGTCATATCATAAGGCTTTAGCAATCAAAGCAGCATAGTTCTGGAATGTATGTATAAATATATATGAAATAGAGAGATGATAGATAGATAGATAGATAGATAGATAGATAGATAGATAGATAGATAGATAATGCCAGTGAACAGAATAGAAAATGAAGGAATAAATCAATGTGCCAACTGAGCTTTGAGGAACATGCCAAGAATAAAAATCAACTGTGCAAAAGACAATTAGATTAAAGGCTCAAATTAAGATTTTCAAACTAAACTACTAGAAGAATATGTAAGAAAAATATTGCTTATTTAAATTCATCTAGTCAATTTTGGTTTAGGATATTGGCCTACATGCATAGGTAGTAGCAACAAAAATGAATGTATGAGATTGGCTTAATTAAAAGATGAGAGCACACTGATGGAAACTCCAAAATATGAAGAATAGGATAAAATGTTCACAAGCTATCTTATTGATAAAGACTTATATTCAAATATACAGGAAATATAAACTTCTCAATAACAAGAAAATTAATTTAAAAATGGACAAAAGACTTGAATAGACTTTTTTTTACCTTTTTTTTAATTTTTAAAGGCAATTGACAAGCAGATCTATGATAAAATGCTCAAAATCACTAATTATCAGAGAACTACAAATCAAAGCCACAATGAGATGGTGTTAGGGTAATTATTTTAAATCAACAGAATGATAATTACTGGTAAAAATATTGGGAGGAAGAATTTCTGTTTTTCACAGGAGGTAAATTAGTCCAAATGTTGTTAAAAAAAAAAGCATAAAGACTTATAAAAAAGTTTAAAACAAAACTACTTCATTATCTGAAAATCTTCACTCCAGGTAAACATGATAGCAATATATGAAAGAGATACTGGTACCCCATATTGACTGTAGAAATTATTCACAAAAGCAAAGGCAGGGACTTTGCCCAGGCTTCCTCCAATAGACATGTGGGTATAGAAAACATGGCATGTAAAGGAATACTATTTATTTTCAACACAGTAAATAATTCTGTCATTTGTAACAATATAGATGAATTCAAAGGAAGTGAAACAATGCAAACATAGAGAAACACAATTGCATGGTTCTATTTATATGTGGGATTCCAGATGGTTACCAAAGAGCAGAAGGCAAGGGAGAGTGTGAGAATTTAGTCAAAGAGTATGAGTTTTATGAATAAATCTTAGAATCCACCTTGTAGTATGGATATTCTAAATACATATGTATTATAGCCTTGAAGTTGTCTGAGAGATACCTTAACTCTTTTTATTTTTTTTTTATGAAAAACAAGAATTAGAGCATGAGCTTGACTGAATAATTGTACAATATATGTATGTATCAAATCACATTTTCATTATACCTATATGAATTTTTGACATGGAAACATTTTGTTTAAAATTCAATAGCTTATTGGTTGTCTTATGTAGACTTTCTATTGCTGTGATGAAACATCATTGCAAAAGCAAGTTGGTGAGGAAAGGGTTTTCTGTGCTTACATTTACACAAAACAGTGTATTATCAAAAGCAGTTGGGCAGGAACACAAGCTGAACAAGAACTGGGAAGCAGGTGCTGATACAGAGGTCACATAATAGTGCCTCTTGCTGGCTTTCTCCCATAGCTTGTTCTGTGGGCTTTCTTATGGCTCCCAAGGCTACCTACCCAGGAGGTCAATCATCTACAATGAGTTGTCTCATCCCACATCAACCACCAATTAGGATAATATTCCATAGGTGGTATCTACAGTGCATCTTATGAAGGCATTTTCTCAATAGAGATGCTTTCCTTTCAGAAGGCAGATTTTGTTCCTTTTCTGAGCTTCTTTCTGCAACTCTATCTTCCTCTCATCTTGTCTGTTGTGCAATCTGGACTAATAATTGTGCCTGCCTGTGGGCCTCAGTACCAGAGGCTTTCCACGGAGATCTCTGGCCAGGCCTGGTGCCAGGGTTCAGGCAAAAGGAAGCGTGTGGAGACAGGGAGCCTCCATTTCTGCCATGACTTCCAGGTCACTCAGTAACTTCGAGCTGCTCTGCACTAAGTCTGGTTGGGCTGGGTCAATGAGCGGCTGACTAGTCAGTAAGTAGTGCAGTGGAGCCTCAGCCAGTGCTTTGGGAGAGCAGATCTCTTCTCAAGTGTTACAGCTCTTAGAACAAAAGGCTCATACAATGGAGTAGTTCTCCCACACCTTTAATTCCTTGGATAGGATTTATATACATTTTGGGGGGGGTGATTCAGGGTTCGACAGCAGGTACCTCTCCTTGGCTTGGACGGAGAGTTTGGGGGAAACCTTATTTGCATGTGGAAAGGCTTGGTGCTGCTCAAGCATGACTGATAGCCACACACCTCTCCTGTGGGGGACTGTGGGGTGGTAACTTCCACAGGAGCCAGGGGCCCAGGACACATGATCAAATACCTTCTGTCCCATGTAGGTGGAAATCATCACCCTTCATGTCACCAGGGTTCCAGACCTTTGCTCAACTGGAGACCAGGCTGTCTGTGCACATCCTACCACCCCACACCTGCCCACCTAACATCTTCATCCATCTCATTTATTTCAAACAAGTTCTTCCAAGTACTTGTTAGTTGCTAGGTAACTTTTCACTAGTCATTTACTATGTCAGCCAGATTCAGTACCTGAGATTGTTAACTTATAAAGCCAAAAGGCTCATGATTGATTTTTTTTTCAATTTGGGGCTTGTGACAAGGTGTTATATTATGGCAAAAACCATGCAGTTGGAGAGGATAAAGGTAGAAGTGGTAGGACTCCCACTGTTCCATCAGCCTCTCACACACATCTGAAGAGGTTCCCTCACTGGGACAAGATTCCATCCCCTTCCAGTAACGTGGTAAAGATCAAGCCTAGTATATAAGTCTTTGGTGTCATTTTAGCTTCTGACTATAGCACTTCTATTTTCAGATTCTTGGTTTCATCACCAGCAGAAAGGAGCAATATTGTGTCATGTTTTAAACTAAGTTTACTTTAGAAAAGCAATATAATGTCTGAGCTCACAAGCTGTGATGTGTGGAATTCAATAAAAAAATTATTTGCGGAGGAGAATTAAAACCTGGATTGAGAAAGATGAGCTGTTTATTACATGGAAGTGTGACCTTGCCTTTCTTTTCCCCTTGAACCCAGACTTCTGGACTATGTGCTACAATGGAGCACTAGAGGGATTAAACTGAGTCTAGTGATCTTAGTCTCAGTATTATATCTCTCACTAATTGGATGTTTTTCAATGAACTGTTTAGCTTTTTTTGGGCTGAGGTTCCTTCATTTCTAAAGTGGGACTGTGAAGATGAGTGGCTTATATATTCCTTCAGTGATAAAAATTCCTCCTCCACTTTCTCTCTTTCTCCTCACTTTTTTCTTCCTCTTCCCCTCCTCCTCTTCTCATTCTTTTCCTCTTCCTCCTCCTCTTCCCATCAGATTAAAACAGGGAAAATATACCTTGCAGGCTAAAAGTTCTGTTTACTGAAAAAATAAGTTCTAGATTGTCCTGTGTTTGTTTGACCCCTCTGCCACCAGTTCTGCTTGATCATGAGGGAGGGAAGGATGTGGGCAGGACATATGTCAAAATGAATACTTGTTCCTGATTGGGTGTAGGCAGGTAGTACGTAGGCAGGAAATACATCAGGATGTATGCTTGCTCCTGATTGGACCTGATGGGAAACAGCAAATTATGGGGATTGCCTTTTCAAATCCCTATACAATATTAGTCATTGCTATTTTTTTGATAACTCAGAGATGGATCTGACCAGAGATCCATTCTCTTGGTCAATATATATTTAGAGCTTGCTTCAAATTTGGCTTTATATTTTGTTAAAGGTCTTACTCTCAACAAGTGAGATTAACTTTCCTCCCTTCTTCTCTTCTCCTCCTTCCCTGTCACTTCCTTTTCCTACTCTGCTCCCCCCCAACCCGCCCCATTACCTCTATTCCTCATCTTTTCTTATCCTCCTCCTTTTCAAGTTCCTTCTCCTATTCTCCATTGCTCTGTGCCCCGCCTCCCTCTCTCCCCTTCAGTACTGCTAGTTATCTAACCCAGGGCCTTAAGATAGATAATAGCCATGTCATTTGCCACTGACCTGCATCAGTGTACTTCCAGAGTTAAAATTCTGGCTTATGTGAATAGCTATTTGTTTTGTTTGTTTGTTTGTTTGTTTTGTTTTGTTTTTCCTATCAATGATAGCTAGCCCACCAAGGGCCAATACTTCATAAACCTCCCTAATTTGATAAAACTTGTATGCAAATCTTTTAATTTCTTCACCTTGTAAAACTTTTGTTTATGCAAAGGCTTCACTGCATTTCCAGAATTGATGCCTTGGAGCACCTAACTTTTCGCCACTCTTCTTACTTCCTTTGAACCAATTCTTTTAAAACTAACCAATTACAAAATATGGTGGGACCAAATTTCAACATATGGGTGGGGTAAGATAGCTACTACATACAGTAGAAGAAAAACCAAGTGAAGTTCCTACTTACCTGATCTTGCTAGCTTGCTTTTGTTTGGGCTTACTCTTTTGATAAAATGTAATTTCCTTGTGGGGTTAATTTGATTTTGTTCATGTGTTTCTTTGTGTGAATTAGGAAATATTTGTTTGCAACAGGCGAGTAACCCAGAATTCACAGGAAAGAGATTTGTATTTTAGCCTGGACATATGACATAGAGTATTGCAATAGTCAATAGATTGTTAAATGACTCTAAGACAACAACTTCAAATAACAATGCTAAGACTTTCATATTTCATCTTTTTCCTGAGACCTTGGAATACTGCCCTTTCAAAATCTATGGTGGACTTGCCACATCATTCCTTGCCTGGTTGTCTCCTGTGTCTAGACACACTTAGGCTACAGATACAGTGCTGTCCAATATATTGTGGTTTGGACCAACCAGCAGTATGTCTTCCCACTTCATTTTTCCATTGCACTCACTGGCTCAGAAAAGATTAACTTTCTGAAAAATGAAAAGGACAGAGAGAAGGGGAGCTGCTTATCAAATATGCACATTTCAGATGGAACTTCACACTCCCTAGAAAGATGTTAGATTGCTGTTAGCTCTCTGGAGCACTCCTGACAATGTGTTATCAGGCCATGTTTGCATGACAGAGGCAGCCCAAGCAGGAAACATTAAGTCATATGACTTCTAAGATGGAATCAATCAAGTGAGTGGTACAGCTCCTAAAAAGTAATTTCACCTTCATAAGGTCTGGTTATCAGTGCAGCTGACATAAGGTTTGTCAGCCCCATTTCAAGTCTGACCAAGTTTGGCACTGCAGTAAGAATTTTAATGAACCAACACTGTAATATGTATGAAAAATGACACTGAGATGAATTCATGAAAAGCTATGTCCCTAAGAATTATGAACAATTACTTAGAGGCTCCATCACCAACTTAGCTTATTTGAAATGTCCATTCCAAAGGTTTTCATCATTCTCTAATTTATTGTACACATTTAACCACTTGAAAAGAGAAAAAAAATCTTGCTCATAATCAAACAATTCAGGGAACCCGAGTAAGAGGAGGGCAGAGCTGAAGGCCAGTCAGATTTTAAAGCTTCATCTGTCTACAGACAAACCAACTCTTCATATAAAGATGAGAGGAGTTGAAAGCTATGGCTGTATGTCAGTTCTGACCTTGATATTCAGAGAAAATTAGAACCTCTTTGTTCTGATGATCTCACCTTTCCTGAGGTATTTATCTTTCTGGATTTTTCATTTTCTGTATAACAATAGAGAAGTTAGCCTTCTCTATTAGAAGTTAGCCATAGAGATCCAATTTAGGCTCTTGTAAGTTCTAAGTAAGCATTGTACATCTCAACCTGTATCAGGCCTTACTGTTTTAAGACAGATAATTCAGACTGGCCTTGAACATCTTCCCTGGATTACAGTTATTGCAACTGCACCCTGACATACTGGGATAGGAAGTTTTAAAATGTGTCAATAGATAAGTGCTGAAATAATAGTAATTTCATGATCCTGGCCTGTATGTGGCATAAAAGTTCATTCTTGGGATTGTGAACCTACATTTTGAGACACATTTATAGTGTGGATATAACTTTTATGTGCTAATCTTGGATGTGGATAGCAAAGAATACTTGGATATATGCTAAATAATTGCTGTCTTGTTTTCAGAGGTTCTAGAATTCTTTTGTTGTCATTAGATTTTGTTCATTTCTGAATTATTATTTTGTATTGGCACAGGGTCAACAGCCTGAGCTGAAGTGGAATGCACAGTGTAGATCAGACTGAGCTTAAATTCGAAGCAATCCTCCTATCAAAGCTTCTCAAGTGCTGAGATTATAGTTAGTTTGTTATCACACTCAGTCCACTTTCACTACAAGCTTCTTTCCTAAGCAGATATAGCTCTCACTTCTTTTTATTTTATTCCACCTGAGGTTGGTTTCTTTTTTGTTTATTTATTTTTTCAATACAACCTGACCCCAGTTCCCCTTCCTTTACTTTTCCCAGTGTCCCTGCCCTTCCCAGATATACTACTCCTTTAATTTCCCAGGGATATCAGCTCAACACCACTTAAGAAGATACAGTAAGACTAGGCACAAACTCATATATCAATGCTGGAAGAGGCAATCCAGTCAGAGGAAAAAGGTCCCAAGATCAGGTAAAAGAGTCAGAGGTAGCCCTCTCCATATTTTAGAAGTCCCACAAAAACATCAAGTTAAATACCATAACATATATGTAAAGGACCAAGTGCAGAACCCTGTGACACTTCAGTTTCTGTGAGCCCCTATAAACCCTGCTAAGTTAATTCTGTAGGCCGTCTTCTTCTAGTGTTCTGGGCCTCTCTGGATCCTACCAATTTTTCCTTCTCTTTTCCTGCAGGGATTCCAAAACTGCAAAGGGTGGAACACAGTGGTGATCTCCAATTTGTGCTGTCTGTCTGTCTGTCTCTTTCTCTCTTCTCTCTTCTCTCTTCTCTCTTCTCTCTTCTCTCTTCTCTCTCTCTCCTCTCTCTCTTCTTAACATTTGGGTATGGGTCTCTGCATCTGATCCAGTGACTGATAGTGAAAGTCCCTGTGACTGGTGTAGATCACTAATCCTTCACTAATCAAAGCTGCTAATTTGAACTGCCTCTGTCTGAATCATCTGTTAGTTTACTTCTGTCACTTTGCCTGGTGGTTATTTTCATGACCATGGACTTTTGGATGTCTTGTAATAACGTATTATATTTTGGACATTGCATTAAAAATAGGGCATCAATGTACATACTTTTCCCAGAATGTTCTTTCTCATGCCAGGATCATCAACTATTAAGAGTGTGGAATGGATTACAGATTAATAAGGCTCAGTTTACCTCTTCTTCTTTCTTATTTTTAGTGTTTGTTCCTCCATAAAAATTTACCAAAATCTAGTGGGCCTTGTTTTCAAGGCATTGAATGCTCAGAACTGCTCAAATGGGATTTCCATTGTTCTGACCCAGTGATAAAATATTTGCTTAGTCTGTGCAACTCTCAGCACATAGTAAAAGGAATTTAATATAGTCCTTAAACTACTGTCCTCAAATAGTTTTGAAAATTAGTCATATGTGACAATCACTGCTACAATGAGGTCTCACTTCTTGTCACTTCAGATCTCAGCTTATAGCAATATGTCTGTCTGTCTCCCTCTCTCTATATATATCATTTCTATCTCTGTCTCTCTGTCTCTCTCTCTCTCTTTCTATTCCTTCCTGTAACACCTTCTGGCCTGGGTCAAACTTACAATGAAAATTTGGCTACTATTATTCTCCAAAAGTTCATATGTTGGAGGTTTGTTATTAGATATGACAGTATAGGAAGGCACAGAATGTAAAAGGGATGGAGTTCATTGGTAGGTCTTTATTGTATATTAAGTTTGTCTTTGGAAGGAATTTTGAACCCCAGTTTCTCTTTGGTTTCTTATGTAACATTTCTGTCATGAATTTTTCTCTACTATGAACCATGAGGTTCTCAGGAGAACTGAGCTTCTATTTTTGCTTTGCCCTGAACTCTCCATGAAGTGGGAGATACATAAGCTTCTTCCACAGGCAGAAGATGTCTACTAGGAATGATGAGAACTATTACATATATGAATACACCGTGTTGTCAGTGCATGTGAAAGATCTATATTAATTCAAAAAGTCAAGGAACTATTGGCAGTTGATAGGTACTGGGAAAGGAAGCAACAGTTTTATTTTGATTTGCTTTGTTTTGCTTTGCTTTGCTTTGCTTTGTTTTGTTTTGTTTTGTTTTGTTTTGTTTTGTTTTGTTTTGTTTTGAAGTGTTGTTCCAGGGAGTTGGCTCAACTGTTAAGAGCACTAGCTGTTCTTCCAGAGGTCCTGAGTTCAATTCCCAGCAACCATGTAGTGGCTTACATCCATCTATAGTGGAATCTGATGCCTTCTTCTAGTATGGACAGCTACAGTATACTCATATAACTAACTAGCTAACTAGCTAACTAAGAAGGTTGTTCCTAGTAAGTCAACCATGATCCACTGGAAAGTTACACATCCAAGTATACTATATGGGCAGGACAAAGTGGACTTGATAGGTATGAAGAAAAAAAGGGGAGAAACAGAGTTGGGTAGGTAGGGAAAGGGAAAGGACGTGGTAGAAATTGAGGGTATAGTAAATATGATTAGAATATGTAGTATGGAAGTCTCAAAGAACTAGTACAATATGAAAATAAGTAAAGACTGCATTAGGTATTTTATTAAGGTAATGAAAAATGAACTAATTACCTAGAACTTTGCAAAAGTCTCATAATCCCTTCACAGTTGTTTTTCCAATTACAAATTGTTTTAACATTATCAAATAGTTATTGAACTGCCTTTTAAGAGCTAAGTGGGTATTTTGCTCCCTGCTCTCTTTAATCACTTAACTCCTATTTAATCCTCACAACTACTTTGAGAAGAAACTTATTATTTTCATTTTGTATTTGATGATCATTAAAGTTTTCCTGGAGCTTCAGACAGTAGGGCATAGAACAAGAATTTGAAATGAAAAATTTAGATTACCCATCATTTGATCCTCCCTGATTTTGAAGGAGTACTATTGCATCCTAAAACATTAGCCTAAGAGATTGCTGTTTATTTTAAACATTTACCTCCTTTTAAATTACCTCATTTTCATAACTTGCCACCAGCATTAACTTGGAGAGGGAATCCTGAGGACAAGGTGTTTATGATCAGCAAAAGAATGAGTTGAAGTTAAATTGTGAGTACAAGATGATAGCTTGTGCTCTGCTTCAGACAGCTTTCCAAAGATCACCACACAGCTCAGCTCTCTCAGACCAAAGCCTAGTTGTCTTTTATTTGCATATCAATTCAATGATCCATTTCAGGCTCCTTTTGATTATCCCACCAATCTGATTATTCCACCAATCAGCAATTTTTTTTAAACCTTAGTCTCTTGACTCCTAGAAAAAGATAGCAAGCACATTTTTTTCTTAACATTGCAAATGGATTCAGAGATTGGCTGCCTTTGTAAGCACAGACAATAATCTGGCTAAGTGGGATCTGGCTCTGAGATCATAACTCCCACCACACTTGATCCTAAATTTGCTTTGTCCTGGAGTGACCTTGAACTCAGGATTCTGCCTGCCTTTATATCTTTCTGACAAGTTGACTCATAACACAACTGCCTCTGTTCTTTCAGGCTTGTGAAGCCCCTCATATAATTCATATTGCAACCCTATATTTTGCATAGTTGAGAAATTATTTTTTACACTCCATATTTCATTATCCGCCCCATCCACCCTACCTGAGATGCTACACATCCCACACCCCTGTCTTCATGTTGATGCCCCCACCCCACACTGCCGCAGACCCTCTGGGCCCCTTTGTCTGCGTGGAACAGGTCTCTAGTTGCGGGTGGGCAAAGCGTAGGATGAATTAACAGACAGATGCACATAGGAGAGGTTGTGCTGGATCTGAATGTATTTTGTCAAATCGAACATCAGACTTTTTATGCAGAAGACAATAAGGAAGTTGGGTGACATACCCGCAAGGTACAAATGAGGTAACTGGATGCTTAATGACTCAGAGCAGAGGAATGAAAACGCAAAGGCTGGCAGGAACTAGGCAATAAAATAACTGAGACAAAGTCAGCCCTATCTAAGGTCAGCTATAGTCTTATGAGCCAGGTGTAAGGTCTTTTCACTCCTAGGGCAAGGGCTTTCACACCCAAGTCATGGTTCTAACTAGGGAGTTCCGTTCTAGCTAACCATCTCATGAATAATGCAATACTCTAAAACCATAGCCCGATCTACTTCCTAAACCATTGTAAATTCCTGTATATGGGTGCGACTTGGCTTTTATTCTAAGTGATAGTATAATGCCAGAGGCTATTCTGAATGTCACTGAATAGCAATATTCTTACTGAATTTCAAGCCCATGGTCTTGCTCAAGGACATTCTAGGACTGTTGGAACACTGGCAGAAGGCTTTAGCTATGTCAGAATTCAATCTTAAAAGGCACTTATAATAGGATAATACTAAGAGAGAGCGCGTGGATCCATGCACTAGACTAATGTGGGAATGGAAAATTAATGTATGGGTTAGAGAGAACACCAGACTCCAGGAGTGAGTTTCTGTGAGCACTCTACCTGAGTTCTAAACTTTGTGGGGCTTCCAGTCTCCTGAGGGTTAGCAGCACCAACTCTGAATAAACACAGGCCATGAAGTCCTCTACTGTATATGTGTTGGGGGCCTCATATCAGCTAGTGTATGCTGTCTGTTTGATGGTTCAGTGTTTGAGAGATCTCGGGGATCCAAATTAATTGAGACAACTGGTCCTCTTAAAATATCACCATTCTCCTCGGCTTCTTTCTGCCTTCTCTAATTCAATAACAGGGGTCAGCTGCTTCTGTCCATTGGTTGGGTGCCAATATCTGCATCTGACTCTTTCAGCTGCCGGTTGGGTCTTTCAGAGAGCAGTCATGAAAGGTTACTTTTTATGAGTGCTCCATAGCCTCAGTAATAGTGTCAGGCCTTGGGACCTCCCCGTGAACTGGATTCCACTTTGAGCCTGTTGCTGGATCTTCCTTTCCTCAGGCTCCTCTCCATTTCCATCCTTGTAATTCTTTCAGACAGGAACAAGTCAGAGGTGTGATTGTGGAATGACAACCTCATCTATCACTTGATACTTTGTCTTCCTGCTAGAGGTGGGCTTTATAAGTTTCCTCTCCCTACTGCTGGGCATTTCATCTAAGGACCCTCCCTTTGATTCTTGAGAGTCTCTTACTTCCCAGGACTCTGGTGCATTTTGGAGTATCCCTCCAACCTATTTCCTGAGGTTGCCTCTTTCCATTCTATCTGCTGGCCCATGGGGCTTCAGTCCTTTTTCCTTACCCAATTGTTGTGGCCGACCAGCAGCTCGCAATGAACAATTCAACTGAGATGGCAACTCGAGCTGAAAGAGAGGAACTACACTGAAAGATTAAAACTTTTGGCTTCTTGTATAGAAGCGGAAACAATAAAAATTTTTCTTACATAATGTAAAGCTATATTAGCCATACCTAGAGGCAAAATTTTCTAGTGATTGCAGTTTACTAGAAGCAAAACTCTTTGAATTTAAGCATTATTAAACATCTGAATAGATCTGTAACACTGTTAAAAAGAATTTTTTTTGAATACAGGGAAAAACTTTTTTAGGCACTGTTTGTAAAACACAAGAAGGCCACAAGTCGATCTGGGGCTGCCTAGAGCCCTGTATTAATTCAAACATAAAATACTTTTTAATCTGAGCATCAATCTTAAATTTGTAATCAAACTGTAAGCTGTAGTCAATGGAACAATGGCAGTTTTAACCATAATTTTTAAGTTTTTTGTGTAACGTTAGGATAATACCTACAACCTTGGGAAAGCAAAACCCAAGTTTAAAACAATTTATCATCTTTAAAATTAATATTAGAAGCATTACTATCATATTACGAAGTTTGGATGTCAATTAATACCTATGAATACTTATTAAAGCAAGCTTTAATGCTTTAATAAAGAGGCATTGCTTTAAATCTTATCTTAAATTTTGCTACTTAGAATAGGAACCACATTAATTATTACCTAAACTAGAAATATCTTTAGAGACCTAGCCTCTTGGCCTGCCTTATGCTAAGTGTCGGAAGGACTCTAAACTTGAGTTATCAAATTTAACACTAACCATCTGTAGCAATGTAACAATTATTAATCTTAACCAACAACTTATGAGCTGAATGCGAAAACATGCAGAGTACATTATCAATAAAAAGGAACCAAATGAAGTAGTTACTTTTAGACCAATCAGAGAATATTAATTTTTGTAGCTACAATCATAGAATAAAAGGCACTTTACCATTGTCAAACACATTAATCATGAACTATTTATCAGTTTTTTTTTTACTCTGAAACTAAGAAGCTGTTTTTTTTTTTTTTTTCTTGAACCATGGGCAACAGCTATCTATCTTACCTAAAAAAATTTCTTACTAATTGTACTTTAAGCCTTACTCCTCTGGCCTGAAACAACTCTTGAAAACTAAGGGCAACCGCCTGATCTATAACTTTAAACCCTTTCTTCTTTTTCCTAAAGCAGCTTCCTAAAAAGCTGCGGCTGACCGCCTGATTCTGTTTCTAGTGCCGATTAATATGCTGCTGACCTAAGCAGAATTAGCGTTGGGTTAGTACCGATTTAAGCTTAGCTCGTATCCTACCTTTAGCAACACTTTACAAAAATGAAATTTTAAGCTAGCACTAGCATGTGTACCTGTTTGTTGCTCTGGTGTCCAATACGAAGATCCTTTGCCTTTCCTGTGGAGCTCTACACCAACAGCGTTTCTCTTAGTGTCCCTCTGCCATTCTTCAGGTCCCTGTTCGGGCGCCAAACTGTTGCGGTCGACCAGCAGCTCGCACCGAATGGTTCAACTGAGATGACAACTCGAGCTAAAAGAAAGGAACTAGACGGGGCAAAAGAAGAAACAGAGCCAAGTCAAGTTCATTCTAATTAAAGCTCAATTTTACTTGTTCCAACACTCAGTTATAAAAGAAGGGGAAGGGGATCCGATTCCCGCCAAATAATCTCAGGGTCCAGTAGCAGGGTGAGCACGTGTGTGGCTCCAAACAGCAAAGCTGCACAGTCCAACAGTGGGCGTGGCAGAACAAATGAGCAGGAAACTCCGCCCCTAAGCAAGCAGGTTCCAGGTTGGGGGAAGGGAGACTACATCCAATAACAGATTAGGTTCCCCTCTCCCCTTACTCAGACCGCCCCCATCCGTTTTCTCTTTCAGGTTCTTCTCTCCCTCCCAACTTGTGATTGCTTTCTTCTCTCTCCAAAGTGTGACTGAGGCATCCTTACTTGGGCACTTAAGCTTGTTGACCTATTTGAGTTCTGTAGACTATACCTTGGGTATTCTGTACTTTTTTTTTTTTTTGCTAATATCCACTTATTAGTGAGTGCATACCATGCACATCCTTTTGGGTCTGATGATATTTTCAAGTTCCATCCATTTGAGTGCAAAACTCAGGATGTCCTAGTTCTTAATAGCTGACTTGAATTCTATTGTGTAAATGACCACATTTTCTGTATCCATTCTTCTGTTGTGGGACATCTAAGTTGTTTCTAGCTTCTGGCTATCACAAATAAGGCAGCTATGAACGTAGTGGATCATGTGCCCCTGTGGCATGGTAGGGCATCTATTGGCCATATTCCCAAGAGTGGGTATAGCTGGGTCTTCTGGTAGATCTATTACCAATTTTCTGAGGAAACTCCAGATTGATTTCCAGAGTCGTTGAATCAGTTTGTAATCCCTCCAATAATGGAGGAGTGTTCCTTTTACTCCACATCCTCTCCAAAATGAGTTGTCACCTGAGGTTTTGATCTTAGCCATTCTGATTGGTGTAGGGTGAAATCTCAGGGACGTTTTCATTTACATTTCTCTGATCACGAAGGACTTTGAACATTTCTTTAGGTGCTTTCCAGCCATTAGAGATTCCTCAGTTGTGAAATCTCAGTTTAGTTCTATCCCTCATTTTTGGATTCTGTTGTAAGATTTTTTTTGTGATTAACTTTTTGAGTTCTTTATATATTTTGGATATTATCCCTCTCTCAGATGTGGAGTTAGTGAAGATGTTTTCTCAGTCTGTAGGTTGCTAATTTGTCTTATTAAGTATGTCCTTTGTCTTACAGAAGCTTTCCAGTTTCATGAGGTCCAATTTATCTATTCTTCATCTTAGAGCATGAGTTCTGTTTAGGAAATTTCCCCTTTGTCAATGAGTTCAAGGCCCTTTCCCACTTTCTCTTCTTTAGATTCAATGTAACTGGTTTAATGTTGTGGTTCTTGATCCAATTGGACTTAAGCTTTGTACAAGGAGACAAATATGGGTCTATTTTCATTCTTTTACATAAACACAACCAGGTAGACCAGCACCATTTATTGAAGATGCTTTTTTTTTCCATTGTGTATTTTTGGTGTCTTTGTCAAAGATCAAGTGACCATAATTGTGTGGTTGTATTTCTGGGTCTTCAATTCTATTCAATTGATAAGCTTGTCTGTCTCTGTACAAATACCATGCAGGGTTTTTTGTTTTGTTTTGTTTTGTTTTTTCTTTCTTTGTTTGTTTTTTGTATCACTGTTGCTCTGTAGTAATACTTGAGATCATGGATTGTGATTCCTCCAGATGCTTTTTTTATTGTTAAGATACTCTGGGTTTTTTGCCTTTCCAGATGAATTTGAGAATTGTTCTTTTCATGTCTTTCAAGAATCGTGTTGTGATTTTGATAGGTATTGCATTGAATGTACATATTGCTTTGATAGAATGGCTATTTTTCCTGTGTTATTTCTGTCAATACATGAGCATGGGAGATCTCTCCATTTTCTGAGATCTTCTTCAATTTCTTTCTTAAGATACTTGAAGTTATTTTTGTACAGCTGTTTCACTTGTTTATTTAGAGTTAACCCGAAATATTTTATATTATTTGTGGCTATTGTGAAGGGAGTTTTTTCTCTAATTTCTTTCTCAGCCTGTTTATCCTTTATATAAAGGAAAGTTACTGATTCATTTGAGTTAATTTTATATCTGGCCACTTTGCTGAAGTTGTTTATCAGCTGGAGAAGTTCTCTGGTATAATTTTTGGAGTCACTTATGTATACTATCAAATCATCAGCAAATAGTGATACCTTTATTTCTTCCTTGCCATTTTATATCCTCTGGATCTCTTTTTGTTGTCTTATTGTTCTACCTAGCACCATGAGTACTATATTAAATAGATATGGGAAGAGTGGGCATCCTTATCTTGTCCCCAGTTTCAGTGAGATTGCTTCAAGAATGTCTCCATTTAAATTGATATTAGCTGTTGGTTCATAGTAAATTGCTTTTCTTATATTTGGGTATGGGCCTTGATTTACTGATTTCTCCAATACTTTTAACACGAAGGGGTGTTGTATTTTGTCAAACACTTTTTCTGAACCTAAGGAGATGATCATGTGATTTTTTCTCTTTAAGTTTTTTTATATAGTGGATTACGTTAATGGATTTTTGTATATTAAACCAATCTTTCACCCCTGGGATAAAACCTGCTTGATCGTTGTTTTAATGTGTTCATAGATTCGGTTTGCAAGAGTTTTATTGAGTATTTTTGCGTTGGTTTCATAAGCAAGTTTGGTCTGAAGTTCTCTTTTTTGGTTGGGTCCTTGTGTGGTTTAGGTATCAGAGTAATCGTGGCTTCACAGAACTAGTTAGGCAGTGTTCCTTCTGTTTCTATTTTATGGAATAGTTTGAGGAAAATTGGTATCAGGTCTTCTTGGGAGGCTTTAATGACTTCTATATCCTTGTGTGATATGGGCCTGTTTAGATAGTTTACCTGCTCTTGATTTAACTTTGGTATGTGGCATATGTCTAAAAAACCATCCATTTCATCTAGAATTACCAGGTTTTGTTAAGTATAGACTTTAATAGTAGGATCTGATGATTTTTTTTAAGTTCCTCTATTTCTGTTAGTTTTTTTTTCTCCCTTTTCATTTCTGATTTTATTATTTTGTATAATGCCTCTTGGGGTTTATCTATCTTGTTGATTCTCTCAAAGAACCACCTTTTGGTTTTGCTGATTTTTGTATGGTTTTCTTTGTTTCTATTGGGTTGATTTCAGCCTTGAGTTTGACTATTTCCTTCCTTCTATTCCTCTTGAGTTTGCTTATTTTTGTTCTAGAGCTGTCAGGTGTGCTGTTAAGTTGTTAGTGTAAGATCTCTCCAGCATCTTTACCAGGGCACTTAGTGCTGTGAAATTTCCTCTTAGCAGTGCTGTCATTGTAACCCATAAGTTTGGGTATGATGTACCAACACTTTCATTAAATTCCAAGGTATCTTTAATTCCTGTCTTTATTTCTTTCCTGACCATGATGTCATTGAGTAGAGAATGGTTCAGTTTCCACATGTATCGGGACTTTCTCTAGTTTTTGCTGTTATTGAAGACCAGCTTTAGGCCATGGTGGTCTGATAGGATGTGTGATCTTATTTCAATCTTTCTTTATCTGTTGAGTGCTTTTTTTGTGACCAATTATATGGTCTATATTGGAGAAGGTACCATGAGGTGCTGAGAAGGAGTATTCTTTTATTTTAGGGTGAAATGTTCTGTAGATATCTGTTAAATCCATTTGGTTCACGGCCTCTTTCAGCTTCACTGTTTCTTTTTTTAGTTTCTGTTTCAATGACCTGCCCATTGGTAAGAGTGTGGTGTTGAAATCTTCCACTATTGTGTGAGATTCAATGTGTGTTTTGAGTTTTAGTAAAGTTTCTTTTATGAATTTTGGTGCTCTTGCATTTGGGGCATAGTTGTTCAGAATTGAGACTTTCTGTTGGTGGATTATCCCTTTGATGAATATGAAGTGTCCTTTTTCATCATGCTTGATAACTTTTGGTTGAAAGTCTATTTTATTGTATATTAGAATGTCGACCCCTGCTTATTTCCTGGGACAATTTGCTTGGAAGACCTTTCTCTATCCTTTTATTCTGAGATAGTGTCTGTCTTTGTTATTGAGGTCTGTTTCTTATACGCAGCAAAATGCTGAATCTTGTTTGTGTATCCAGTCTGTTGCTTATGTCTTTTTATAGGTGAGTTGACTTCATCAATATGGAGAGATATTAAAGACAGATGACACTTGATTTCTGATAAGTTTTTGTAGGTGGATTTATGTGCTTGTGGCTCTCTGCTTTTTACCTTGTTGTCAGATGCTTAATATCTTGTCCTTTCTTTAGTGCAGGTGCCTTCCTTGTGTTGGAATTTTCCTTCAAATCCTCTGTAGGGATGGGTTGGTAGATAGATACTGTTTGCATTTGGTTTTGTCCTGGAATATCTTGGTTTCTCCATCTATGTTGATTGGTAGTTTTGCTAGGTATAGTAGCCTGGGCTGGCATTTGTGTTCTCTTAGAGTCTGCATGACCTCTAACCAGGCTGTTCTGCCTTTCATAGACTCTGTTGAGAAGTCTGGTGTAATTCTGATAGGTCTACCTTTTTATGTTACTTGGCTTTGCAGCTTTTAATATTCTTTCTTTGCTCGGTGCATCTAGTGTTTTGATAATTATCTGACAAGAAGATTTTTTTTTTCTTATCCCATTTATTTGGTGTTCTATAGGCTTCTTGTACCTTTATAGCCATCTCTTTCTTTAGGTTGTGGGAGTTTTCTTCTATGATTTTGTTGAAAACATTTTCAGGTCTTTTGAGCTGGGTATCTTCATTCTCCTCTATTCTGATTATTCTTAGATTTGGTCTTTTCATTATGTCCTGAATTTCCTAGATGCTTTGCGTTAGGAGATTTTTATGTTTTGAATTTTCTTTGACAGTTGTGTTGTCTCTTTTACCATGTCTTCTACATCTGAGATTCTCTCTTCTATCTCTTCTATTCTGTTGATTATACTTACATCTGTATTTCTGACCTCTTTCCTAGGTTTTTCATTTCCAGGTTTGCCTGTATTTGTTGTTTTTACTTCCACTTTTAGGTCTTGAATCACTTTATTCTATTCCTTCTCCCGATTTCCTATGTTTTTCTGTATTTCTTTCAGTGAGTTATTTATATCCTCCTTAAAGAACTCTATTATCTTCATGAGATAGGATTTTAGGACAGATTCCTGATTGATTTTCAGGTGTGCTGGTATATTCAGGGCTTGCTGTGGTGGGAGAACTGGGTTTTGATGATGCCCACATATTTTGGCTTCTGTTGCTTATGGTCTTGTGCTTGCCTTTCTCCATCTGGGTATCCCTGGTATTTGTTAGTCTGGGTGACTGTATGGAGTCTGCCTCTTTTATCCCTGGGTTTTTTTCAAGTCTCTTGGTATGGCTGTGGCCATTGCTGCATCTTACCATCTGTGGGGCCTTCCAACTGGGAGCTCTTCAGATGGGCAGAGAAGCTGTTGATCTGTTGCTCTGGCTGCAGTGCATCTCCTAGGAAGCCTTCAGACAATTGCTCTGAGTATAGTGGGTCCTCTAGGATTGATCAGAGTACAGAGTCTGCACGGGAGCAGACCATCTAGGAGGCTGCCCCATCAGCAAGACCAAGCAAAAGTGTGGAAGGAACAGAAGGAGAGTGGTATTCAGGAGGGCAGAGTTTGGTGGGTTATGGTTCCAGAGTCCACCAGGCTCCCAGGAACAGCTCCAGGACTTGTGTTTACATTTATCATGGAAATTGGTTGACAATATTCCCTTTTTTTAGTTTTTGTCTCTTTTTGGAGTCACTGTGATTCTAGATAAAAAAAAAAAAAGAATTAATAATTCTCATTCTGTTTCTGTCCTATAAAGTAATTTGAGAAGCAAGTGTTAGTTCTTTTTGAAGATCCTGAAAAAACTCACTAGTAAAGACATCTGAGCCAGGAACTCATAGTTTGAAGATTTTAGCTACTGCTTCAGTCTTATTGTTTGTTATAGATCTGTTGAATTTATTTATTTAATTTTTGTTTAATTTTATAAATCACATGAATTTAGAAATTTATATTTTCTCTTATATTTTCTATTTTATTGGAATGTTTTAAAATAATGTCTAATAGTGTTTAATTTCTCATTAGTTTCTGTTGCAATGGTTCTGCTTACATCATGAATGTTATTATTTTGTTCTCTCTCCTTTAGTTTGCTGACTAAGGGTTTGCTAATAATGTTTGTGTTTTTTAAAACTTTTTGTTACATTGATTGCTTGAAATTTTTTTTGCCATTTCTATTTTATTAGTTTCTGTGTTGATATTATTTACTTTTCTGCCTACAGAAGGGAGCTTGGTTTGTTCTTTTTCCTGAGATTCAAGATGCATCATTGCTTATTTGCAATGTCGCTGATTTCTAGACATGTAAATTTTCCTACTCAGACTACATTCATCGTATCACACATGTTCACTATGTTATACTTTCATTTTATTTAAATTTAAGAATTTAAAATTTTTCTTCTTGAGTTTTTCTAGTATTATTTTCTCATGCAACTGTATGTTGTTTGGTCTTCATGAGTTTCTACTTATTTAAAGTTTTCCCTTGTTATTGGTTTGATGTCTGTTCCATTGTGATCACTCAGAATGCAAAGGATCATTTACATTTCCTATATTTTCTGAGGCTTTGTGTCTTTATGTTCTATTGCTATGAAAAGACATCGTGATAATGGCAACTCTTTAAAAGGAAAGCATTTGATTGGGGTGTACTTAAATTCAGAGATTTAGTCCTTATCACTATGGTGAGGGAAGCATAATGCACACAGGCAGACATGGATCAGAGAGGTATCAGATAGTTCTACAATTCAATTTGGCCTACCTTGAACATTTAAAATCTCAAAGCTCATCCTAGTAACACACTTCCACCAAGAAGACCACATATCCTCATTCCTATCAAGTAGTGTCATCCTCTAATAACCAAACATTCAAATCTATAAGGCTTTGGGAGATGGGGCATGCTTAGTCAGACTACTACATTCCACCTGCTCATCCCTATCAGTTTGTAGATATATCAGAATGCAAACAATCAATGTATACAGTTAAACCTCAAAAGTCCTCATACTTTATATTTGTCTCAACATTGTTTAAAAGTCTTAATTCTCTGCTGGGCAGTGGTGGCGTACTTGGGAGACAGAGGCAGGCAAGTTGTGAGCTCGAGGCCAGCCTGGTCTACAAAGTGAGTTCCAGGACAGCCAGAGCTACACAGAAAAACCCTGTTCGAGAAACCAAAAAAAAAAAAAAAAAAGTCTAAAGTCTCTTCTGAGATTCATGGCAATCTCTTAATTGTAACAACCTATAAAATCACAGTTGGAAGATAATTTACATACCTCCAACATACAATGGCACAGAAAGTACATTAGCATTTCAAAATGAAGGAAAGAAAACATAACTAGGAAATGCTAGAAGCAAGCAAGATGAAATACAAGGTGGGCATATATGAAACTATGTATTTCCATGCCTATTGTCAACATATCCTACCATATTTCTAACTTATTAAAGCTTTGTTGACTGTAACACACTTGTCCCCATCAGCCAGGTTCCACTCCCTGTTAGCAGCTCTCCTTGGCAGGTTTCCCCCAACTGAAACATCTCTAACATCTTGGGGTCTGCAAGGAAATTCAAGGTTTACCTTTATGGCTTTCCATAAAGGCCTTTCTGGCCTCCATGCAGGGATAGTCCTGAAACACACCTAGCTTCAACAGATTTCCAAAGAAGTAGATTATACAACTGGTTTCTTGTATCCTTGAGCCTAAAGCCAGAACCACTTGCCTATATCTGCCAAGTTATGCTACTTGTTGGGGCTAGAACATGGCCCCTCTTTCAAATAAATTTCAACAGATTTCTGTTTTTGTTTGTTTGTTTGTTTTTGTTTTTTGTTTTTCCTAAACTTGGCTGTCCTAAAATTCACTCTGTAATAAAGGCTATCCTTGAATTCAAAGATTTGCCTTCCTCTGCCTCCTAAGTGCTACAATGAAAGGCATATGCCACAAAGCCTGTCTCTAAGCTTTTCTTTAATTCCTTTTTTACAAGTTGGAAGCTTAGCTGAATGGAGTCTTGCCCTGAGATCACCATTTTCCTTTTGCCCCTTAATATCTGATATTTATTTAAACTTTGTATCTCCCTGAGCACAGAATTTATTTCCATTACATTCCATGCCTCTTTTTTCCATAAACTATACAATTTAAAATTTTTTTTGTTGCTCAGCTTTATTCTATTCATTATAGATTGGCATAATAATGCCAACTTAGTAACTTGAGAGCATAGGCAGTACCAGGCTGTGTTGAAAATTCCTCTGACAGCACAATTGGACAAGAACTTTTCAGTTTAGGCTCAAGCAGATTTTTCAAGCAAGGAATCCACATTTTCCCCCAAAATATCAGAAGAATAGTCTATAGGTCACATAGTAATAATTTTCTCTCTGAAACGTCTTGAGCTGGGCCCACACAGTTTACATCATCCTAAGCATCATTGTCTTCCATGCACCTACTAGGATAGCCCTTTAAGCTCTACTGAAATGTCTAGTTGATTTTCTAGTCCAAAGTTACAAAGTGTTCCATATTCTTCCAAACAATTGTCTGGTTAGATATTCTATATTTTTCCAAATAACAACATCATGGCAGTACCCCAGGCTCTGGTATCAACTTCTATCTAAGTTAGTGTTGTATCACTATGAAGAGATACCCTAACCTGTGATTTTACATTTGATGGTATATATTTGATGATATTAAATGATCTGTTTGGGACAAGTTGTATGTGTTTAGAATTATAATAGCCTTTTGACTAATTATTACCCTAAATGGTACATCTGGTGGCTTATTTTATTGGATGCTAGAACAGTGATGCTTGTTTTCTAGGCACATTAGTCTCAAATACCACTTTTTTTTTCATACATCCTCCTTCCCTATGATAGTGTCTGTATTTTGTGGACTAGTATGTTCACTTTGAGTGGGGAATTGAGAACAGTGATATTTTAAGTTTGTATAGAAAGATGTGTTTCAATTTTCATCATTTTTAGCATTCCTTTTTCCCTTGTTGCTTTATTAATATTTTAGTTTTATTATTATTTCCCATGTCCTCATACATGGCTTTGTTTTACCTTCAATTCAGATTACTTCAGGTATCTTTTTTAAAACTCGTTTAGAAATCATAAGTGACTTTATTCATTATGGTATTTCCTCAAATTATGATAGGCATCTTGCTGGGTGGAGGAGTATGGGTTGACAGTTATCTTTCAGAACTTGAAACTATTCTGACCTTTAAAGTTTTAGTTTAATGGTCCACTGTTATTGTAACAGTGTAGAGCCTACCTTCATGTGTGACTTGATGTTTCTCTCTTGCTACTTTCAATCTATTTGATTCCTTCTATATATTTAGTGTTTTAAATAAAATATGACGAAGAGAAGTCCTTTATTGGTCTTGTCTGCTTGGTAAATGCTTCTTGTATTTGAAATGGTATTTCTTTCCTAACTCTGGGTATTTTCTCATAAGGTTCTTTTCAAAATACTTTTATTGGCTTTAGAAGGAGATCCTTCTCCTTTGCTGATCATCAACTTTTTATGTCAGTTCCCACTGGAAAATTCTTGGTTTTTTATTGCTTTATCCTTATTTGGTTTTCCTAGTTCATGTATCTTGAAGCCCAGATTTGTTGCCATCTTTGTATCTATCATGCTAATGACATTTTCCACAGCTCTTTTCACTAGATGTGTTTCTAGTTCAAGTACTTCAGATGGGTCTTTCAGTATTTCTCTTTGTTGAATTGCTCCTTTCTAGAAAAATATTTTATCCTCTTTTCCATTTCATTCATCTGTTTGAGTTCTTGAAAGAAATTTATTTTCTCTGTAATGTCATTGAAAATATTCATAATCATTCTTTAAGTTCTGTGTTTGGGGATTTAATCTGGTGTTAGGATTAGTAATTTTTGGAGTTGTGCTGCCTTGATTTTTATGATTTTTTTAAAATTACTACATTAAAATTTGTCATTTGGTGTTATTTTATTACCCACTTTTATTTTGTATCACTTACACTTTTTCAGTTAAGTTTTTGAAATATTTAAATAGAAATTTGATATGGTAGAATTTAAGTACAAAGTTTAGAAAATTTTCATCTAACCAAGGGCTTAAATTACTTGCTACAAAATTTGTATTATTTCAGGAATAGAATATTAACTATGAAAACAACCATGACTTCTGGATATTATCAGTAACTAATAGGTATTTAAGTAACTTGAGACACTCTCTGACTTCAAGAATTGCTGAAGGATAAATATCCAGAGATATTATGCAGTATAGTGAGATTGTAGTTAAACAGGTTAAGATGAAGAGGTAATTATTGGAATAACAATAAAATTGACTCCTAAAAGAAAAAAATCTAAGTTTCTGGGCTAATATCCACTTATCAGTGAGTACATATTGTGTGAGTTCCTTTGTGATTGGGTTACCTCACTCAGGATGATGCCCTCCAAGTCCATCAATTTGCCTTGGAATTTCATAAATTCATTCTTTTTAATAGCTGAGTAGTACTCCATTGTGTAAATGTACCACATTTTCTGTATCCATTCCTCTGTTGAGGGGCATCTGGGTTCTTAACAGCTTCTGGCTATTATAAATAAGGCTGCTATGAACATAGTGGAGCATGTGATATAAGATACAATTTGCTAAATGCATGAAACTCAAGAAGAACGAAGACCAAAGTGTGGACACTGTGCCCCTTCTTAGAATTGGGAGCAAAACACCCATGGAAGGAGTTACAGAGACAAAGTTTGGAGCTGTGACGAAAGGATGGACCATCTAGAGACTGCCATATCCGGGCATCCATCCCATAATCAGCCTCCAAACACTGACACCATTGCATACACTAGCAAGATTTTGCTGAAAGGACTCAGATATAGCTCTCTCTTGTGAGGCTATGCCGGGGCCTAGCAAACACAGAAGTGGATGTTCACAGTCAGCTATTGGATGGATCACAGGGCTCCCAATGGAGGAGCTAGAGAAAGTACCCAAGGAGCTAAAGAGATCTGCAACCCTATAGGTGGCACAACATTATGAACTAACCAGTACCCTGGAGCTCTTGACTCTAGCTGCATATGTATCAAAAGATGGCCTAGTCGGCCATCACTGGAAAGAGAGGCCCATTGGACTTGCAAACTTTATATGCCCCAGTACAGGGGAATGCCAAGGCCAAAAAGTGGGAGTGGGTGGGTAGGGGAGTTGGAGGGGAGGGTATGGGGGACTTTTGGGATAGCATTGGAAATGTAAATGAGGAAAATACCTAATAAAATATAAAAAAAAAGAAAGAAAAAAATTAGATAGGTAAAGTAGCTGAGAGGGAAAATTTGGGATGGTGTTCAAATTTTCGGATTTTAGAAATCATTAAAGCTATAAAATGTTATAATTAAGAAGGAAAAGGAGGAGAGGAAGATCAGAGTAAGAGGAAGAGACTTAGGAATAAGCAGCACATTGTAAGGGACGTGGGTGTATAATATAGTATGAATTGCCTTGCAGTACACCAAGTTAAAAACCTGTTTTAGACAGGAGTCCTAAATCCTAACTGAGCAATAAATATACAACAACAAAACACTTGTGAAACACATATGAAAGAGTGGACATATAACAATAGAAAGAGTAGAATAAAAGAAACTTTATGGAGTGATTGTACAGATGTTTTCAGTTGAAAGTCCTCAGCTTCCTCTGGCTATAGTAGGCCCTATGTTGTGCTTCAGGGACAGGATCCAGAAGTTGTTGGTCTCTGAAGCCTCAGTGTTCTATGTGACTCTGGCATGTGTCACACAGGTGGCAGTACCACTTTTTGAGGTATTTCTCTAATATACCTGTATTCCATCATTGCTGTTCTCATCCTTCAGGTTCAGTGTGGTTTGTTTTGATGGAGTTTTGCCTCATGGCCCAGGCTGTCGATCTCCTGTTCTTCCTCCCTCATTTTTTTTTTAAAGATTTATTTATTTATTATATGTGAGTACACTGTAGCTGTCTTCAGACACTCCAGAAGAGGGCACCAGATCTCGTTTAGGTTGGTTGTGAGCCACCATGTGGTTGCTGGGATTTGAACTCTGGACCTTCGGAAGAGCAGTCGGGTGCTCTTACCCACTGAGCCATCTCACCAGCCCCTCCTCCCTCATTTTTATAAGTGCTTGAATTATAGGAGAGTGAAGTATATATCCTTCATTAAGTTTTAACATATGTATATAATTATAAAATGATCATTATAGTCAAGGTAATGAACATTTCATCATTCTTGAAATCTCATGTACTCATCCAACTCTCTTACCATGCCCTGTCCAAGCAATTTCTTAGCTAATTCTTAAGCTACCTTTTTCACTATTATCTGCATTAAAAAAGAAGAAATGAAAAGAAAAAAGAAAGAGAAGAAAAGGAAAGGCAGTAATATACAGAATCACACAGCAAGCTCATTTTATACCAGGTTTATACTCTGTACACTTATTTTAAGATTCATTAAATGCAGACATTGTTGCTTTTTATCTCTGTGTATTACTTCAGTCTGTGGCTATATCTAATTTATTTATCAATTCAATACTTATGGATATTTTTTTGGTTTTCATTAAAAAACAAAAGCTGAAAAAATAATTACGTATAATTCTTCTCAAGACATAAAATATATTTCATTTAAGGAAATGGTAGTCAGGATTCTCTAGAGGAAAAGACCTGATATGATGAATATGTGTATACATATAAAATATGCTATATATCATATTATATCATATATTTATTTACTAAAATAAATTATTAAAGTATTGTATTTTAAAATAGTAACAAGAGCTGAATTACCTCTGAGCGTCTGATAATCCTGTATTTGCTCTGTCCTTGAGGCTGGGTGCTTCAGCATTCAGCATAGTCCTATGGTGAATGTTTCTCACTAGAGAGGCCAAGAGCCTGGCCATTATTTAATTCATGAGGATGGGGCCTCAGCAGTCACAATCTGGTGCCAAAAGCCTGGAGGGTTCTTGGAGAGTCGTTGGCCCTCAGTCAATGATGGAAGGTTGGAAATGCTACTTCTGACAGCAGTAAAGTAATCACCACCAGCAGCAGCCACAGGATAAATGGACTGAGCAGAGACATGGAAGCCAAATGAGCAAAAGGCAGCTAATCTCCTCCTGCTGTAGACCTGTTTATCTGAGCTGATACCAGAAGGTATGGCCCATACTTGAGATGTGTCTACCCATATAATTAAGTCAATTAAGACAATTGGTCTGGTGAGGCTGACTACTCAGGTGATTCTAATTTGTGCTTGTTAATATTAACACAGCCATGAGTAAATACCTATGAGAAGACAGGATACATATTAAGGGTATGTTTAATTTCTTAAGAAACGTCACACTTATTCACAATGAATGGCACATGAACATTGTGAACTTTTAGACATTATAGAGCTGAACAGAATTTTTTATTTTTCTAATTTTAGCACTGATGAATAGCTAGATTCCAAGATTCCTATGGATTTCAGCTACGAAAGCTATTGTTTTTTTAGAAATAAAATGTAAAGGTTTCTTTATATTAATGTAAAGGTTGCTAAGCACAGAGAGGTTTATGAAACAGGACACAGTATCTGATAAATATAAAAAATAAATTGATACACTGGAACATATTCAGACTAAGAATAAAACTCTTAAGCAAAATTGAAATTCATTAAAAATGAGCAATATAGTTAATTACAATGCCTCATTCATTGCATGAGAAATATGTGGAAGGTTTAGAACTATTCTGTATATTGCTTGTGAAGGTACAGAGAGTATTCAGGAGTCAAATTCATCAAGATGTACCCTCTAGCTAGATCTAGCTTTGTGTATATTCTTCAATGAAATTGATTAAAGAAAAGTCAATAATGTCTGCACCAAGGGAATAGAGTTTTTCAACTGCCTTATTGAAAGGCTTTCTGAGGAATGAAGTCTCAATGCAATCTCAATGGTCTGGGACACTGTTGGCTACTTTATTTCTTTAGGCTTCCTTGGTTTCATTTATGTTGATATGTAAACCTCCTCACCTTTCTAATATGTTTGCTTTCAAGTGGTCACTAGCTTCCAATCTGAAGTAAACCTTTCTGCAGGCTTGGGATTTGGTGCTAGCTCTGGCAGAATGCCAAAACAACTCTGTGATTCTGGACCTCATCTCCCAGCTCCTGTTTCTGATATGATTGGTAAGGCTTGTCAAGATTATGTTTGTTCATTTTAAATATTAACGGCTAGAGTTCCTTTTACCCTACATATCTGAAATATGGTAATGTATTCACATAGGCAAACACAGGGGGAAATCCTACCTCTGTAACTTCCTAGACTTTGGCTGACTTATGGACTGCCCTGTCTAGGCCTGGGATACTTCATCAATAAACACAGGTGCTGAAAATGCCTTTCTACTTGGACTTTGTGCAACAGGAAATGAAGTAATCTATTCAGATTGCTTAGCCCAGTTGAGTGCTTTTCCTGAGAAATGTCTGAAGTTGAGTAGCCTGGTCTGCATTCTCTTTTCCCCCTTTTTCCTCACTGTACTTACTTTATTTGGTGTGCTCCGTTCATTAGCTGTCTTTGAAGGCTTTGTCTGACTCTGTGGTGATGCAGCAGCAAGAGGCAATGTTGATTTCTGTGGCCCATATTACCACTAGAGAATATGGTAACATCCCTAGTCAGGGCAGCCCCTGGGAACCATGTGAATATCCAGGACCTGTGCCTATCTGGACCCACCTATCACTGGATGCAGCACTCTGGAGAGCTGGCCCCATCTCTCACCAATAGCAGCACTTGGTAGAGCAAGTCTTGCACCTTGCCAAACATCACAAGAGACCAGGCATGACCTGGTCCTAGAGCTAGCCACAAGAACAGAACATGAACCATTCCCAAGGACAGAATGTGGGAGAGCTGGCCCTGACACCTGCCATATGGTAGTCAGGGCAGTAACAGGAGAGGGGGATGCCCTAACCCAACCCTTCACTGCCTAAGGCAGTTGCAAGAGAACTGGTCTTGAAGTCCTGAAAGCAGGTAAGCTGGCCTTCTCAGGCACCCTCATCGGCTGCAGCACCCAGGAGGGAGGCAGGCACGTTACTTAGCCAGGACAGTAGAACTAGCTCTGGGGGATAGTGCGCACAGGTGAGCTGGCCGTGCTAGCCCTGAAAGCAAAAGCACAGGAGAACTCATCCTGCCACTTGGCCACCTGTCTGGCATAAAGTCGTACAAATATGCAGGGATGATGCCCTTCTTCTCTCCCTCTAGCCAGCAGCAGCAGCTGAGAGAGCTCCTCTGGGTTCAAAAGAGCTGGAGAGCTATCCCTGCATCTTCATTGACCATTGACTATAGCACTCAGGAGAGCAGGCCCTGGACCTCACCTGGGCAACACAGGGTTGGCTCTGATGGCAAGGGATGGGTGAGCCAGTCCTGAGATTGTGATAGTCAGAGAGCTGGCCCAGTCCCACACAATCTGCAGCACTTATGAGGGCGGGCCCTGCACCTTGACTAGACACCACAATGGAGCTGGAGCTGGAGGCACGGGTGCAATTAAACCAGGCTGGAGGACTTAGCTGGCAGAGCATGTTCTGGTCATATGGATAAGGAAGAGCAGGTGGACTGTCCAGTTCAGCTACCATCCAGGTCCAGTTCCAGGGCTCTGAATTGACTCACCCCAAAATCTATACGATCCTTGAAAAGTTGAGATGTGTAAAAAGGCAAGTCCTGCTGTTTCAAAGCTGTAGAATCTGCACAAAACAGGACAACAAAAGGATAGCAGGAAAGAGTCCTGATGAGGATCCAATATTAATGGTGTTACAGAAGCCAGAGATCTTGAACCAGACAAATGACTCATTTCGATGAACATTTGCAAGTGAAGATGTGTGGACAGAGGGATATGCTGTGACATACTCATATTACAGCTTCTAAAATGAGATAAGATGTTTTCTATGCTTTGTCTTTGTTATTCTGGTTTGTTTGTTTGTCTGTGTGTGCATTTTATTTGAGGAGAGACTGTAAAGGTAAAAAGCAGATATGAGGGAATGGAGAGATGAGCATTACTGGGTGTATGATGTGAAACTCAGAAAGAATCAATAGAAAATAAAAAAAAGAAATATGTAAATTTTAGCAGTCAGAGACAATCTGCTTTACATGCTAAAACATATTTTAAGAGTTAATTTATCTATTTGTCCACATATGTGTGAGTGAAGGCAAAGACAAATGATGTCAGAAAATTGTTTTAGGGAATGAATTCTTGACTTCCTCCTTGTTGAGGAAGGGTCTTTCTTTCTTTCTTTCTTTCTTTCTTTCTTTCTTTCTTTCTTTCTTTCTTTCTTTCTTTCTTTCTTTCTTTCTCTCTCTCTCTCTCTCTCTCTCCCTTCCTTCCTTCCTTCCTTCCTTCCTTCCTTCCTTCCTTTCTTTCTTTCTTTCTTTCTTTCTTTCTTTCTTTCTTTCTTTCTTTCTTTCTTTCTTTCTTTTCTCACTGTGAAATACTCACAATAGGCTGTGATACTTACTTTTTGCTCTAAGATTTTGCTCTAAGATCCTTAATAATTATTTTTCCTTCTTCAAATTTGTGGTCAAATAGCAACATATGTAGCAGAAGATAGCCTAGTTGGCCATCATTGGGAAGAGAGGCCCCTTGGTCTTGCAAACTTTATATGCCCCAGTACAGGGGAAACACCAGGGCCAAGAAGTGGGAGTGGGTGGGTAGGGGAGCCGGTGGAGGTCAGGAGGGTATAGGGGATTTTTGGGATAGCATTTGAAAAGTAAATGAAGTAAATACCTAATAAAAAATTGGGGGGAAAAGAAAGTATAGCTATAGTTTGAAAGTCAGGAGTTATTTTTTTCTATAAATCAGAAATAGAAGAATACACAATTACTTTCTAGTTTAATATAATCATTTCCAAGCTTTGGAAAATGTCTTTAATGTAGGTGTGGTGTTCTTTAATATACCAATCATTCTGCTCTAACAATGAGTGATCTTGTCTAGCAATGAGCAAGTAGAAAATCAAATCAAGAAAACAATTCTGCTTAGCAGCATGATAGAAGAATGCAAGACAGATGTGGTGGTTTGAATGATAATGGATTCTGTAAGCTTATATTTTAATACCTGATCTTCAGTTAATGGAACTGTTTGGGATAGTTTAGGAGGTATGGCCTTATTGGAGGAGGTATGTCACTGGATGTGAGCTTTGAGATTTCAAAAGATTCATGGTGTCTTTGTTTTGTGGTTGTAGAACAAGATGTGTGTTCTTAGCTATTCCTTTGCTCTGTCATAATGGATTCTACCTCTCTGAAATCATGAACCAGTTAAATAGTTTCTTCTAGAAGTTGCCTTGGTCAGGTGTTTTGTCATAGCAGTAGAAAACTAAGACAGAAGTTGGTATAAAGGACAAGGTGTTTCTTTGGAGGAATGTGGAAGACTTTGTGACTCAGTACTAGCAGTGTAGTTAACTCTTTAAACATAGCTTAATGGGCCATTTTAGGAGAATCTCAGAAGACAATGCTGAGAATTATGAACCATGGAGAAGCAGCAAGACATATTAGAGGGGATCAATATTAGCAACTGAGGTAATGATAATTACTGTGATATTCTGGGGAAAAATGTGACTATTTTCTATCCTTGCTCAAACTATATTCCTGAGGCTAAATTGAAACTTAATGTACTGATCTCTTTAGGGGAGATATCAAGATGCTAGTCAAATATTGATTCTGTAATGTGATTATCAGTAATCACTTTTACCCAGGTCTACAATAATAAAAAAAAAGAAGAGCAAAAAAATATTAAAAAGTACATTTATATATAATTTACTTACATACCAAATGTTTAGCCCTTCCATGTCTCTCCTCCTCAAGTTCCTCACCCCCACCCCTTTGCTTCTGAGAGGGTATTCCCACACCATCCACCCAATTCCACCTCACCCTAAAAGCATCCCCCTTCCCTGGGGCACCAAGTTTTTACAGGATTAGGCAAATCCTCTCCCACAGATGTTTCCCAGGGCCATGGGCCAGTTCATGTATGCTCTTTGATTGTTGGCTTACACTCTGGGAGCTTGGGGGATCTGGGTTAGTTGATACTGTTGTTCTTCCTATGGGGTTGCAATCTCCTTCAGCTCCTTCAATCTTTCTGTAAACTCTTCATAGGGGTCCTTGACCTCAGTCCAATGATTGGCTGTAAATATCTGCAGCTGCCTCAGTCAGCTGCTGGTAGAGCCTCTCTCAGAGGACAGCCATGCTAGGCTCCTGACTGCTGGTATACCATGGCATCTGTAATAGTGTCAGGGTGTGGTGCCTACCCATGGGATGGATCCCAAGTGGGGCTAGTCACTGGATGGTCTTTCCTTCAGTCTCCACTCCATTTCTGACCCTGCATTTTCTTGTAGACAGGAATAATTCTGGATCAAAAATTTTTAAGATGGGTAGGTGTCTTCATGCCTTAATTGTGTGCCATGTCTATCTACCCTTTGGTGGTCTCTTCAAGTTCCATCTTCCTACTGTTGGGCATTTTGGCTAAGGTCATCCCCCTTGAGTCCTGGGAGCCTCTCACATTCCAGGTTTCTGGAAATTTCTAGAGGTTCCCCCCACAACCACCCACTGTCCTGCTGCTGCATATTTCCATTTAGTATCCACCAGAAAATTGAATGTTGGAGCCAAGCCTTGTGCCTAAAGAGATAAGATCAAGTCAAGGCCTGGTATGCATAAGAATAAAAGGAGGGCTGTCCTCAGGGAAGGATCTCACGTCCCCTAAGCCTCAGACTAGTGAAAAGAAATGCCTTAGGGAACATTCTATTCCTGAAAATAACAAATTAAAACTTGTACAAATGTAGGGGTCTAAGCTTAACCTTTAGCATTCAGCTGAATTAGAAAGTGCATCCACTGGGTAATGACTTTAGAGTCCTGAAGGATACAAGATTAAAAAGAATTGTAGAAGCTTTCTCCACAGTTAAAAAGTAATGTGGAGGCCTGGTGTGTGACAGGGAAGTACCTACAAGGCCTTTATTCGTCCTTTTGTGAAGTTGGGAAAGTGAAGCCTGAATTGTATTGGAGACTAAGTTGATGGGAATGCCAGAGTTGTGAGACATCTGCCAAAGAGTTACATAAAGGAACTAGAACCAGCCGAAGAGAGAGAAGCCTGTTCCTGACAGCTACGAGTGAAGAATGGAGATATATGAAGTTTTCTCTGCTGTATGTCATTCTTTCCCTAGTATGCCCCTGTACCTTTCTTTTGGAGTGGTAATGTATATTCTGTGCCATTGCATATTGGGTATATGTAATTTTCTTTTTCATTTATAGGGAGAAGAGATTAATGAAGAGATTACCGTGAGTCTCAGAAAGAACTGTGACTGCTTTATTCACAGTTAGTAGAACTCATTTTGAATGATTAAAAGGTATGGCTTTGTTGGGAAGGTATGTCACTGAGGAATAGACTTCCAGATTTCGAAGGACCAGCAAAGTTCCCTGTCTCTTTCTCTGTCTTGTTGCTGTTTATCAAGCTGTGAGCTCTCAGCTATTCCTTCACATCTTGGACTTTGTCTAAAACCATAATCAATTTGAACACTTTCTTCTTCTTCTTTTCTTCTTCTTCTTCTTCTTCTTCTTCTTCTTCTTCTTCTTCTTCTTCTTCTTCTTCTTCTTCTTCTTCTTCTTCTTCTTCGTCTTGTTTTTTCTTATTTGACATTCTCTTTATTTACATTTCACATTTTATCCCCTATTCTCACTTCCCTTCCAAAAACCACTCATCCCATGCCCCCTTCCCCTGCTCACTAACCCACCTATTTCCACTTCCCTGTCCTGGCATTCCCTTACACTGGGGCATCTAGCCTTTATAAGACCAAGGGCCTCTCTTCTCACTGTTGTTCCACAAGGATATCCTTTGTTACATATGTGGCTGGATCCTTGAATCCCTCCCTGAGGAACAACAATATGAACCATCCAGTACTCCCAGAGCTCCCAGGTACTGAACACTTTCTTTAATTTATTTTTTATTTTTATTAGATATTTTCTTTATTTACCTTTCAAATGTTATCTCTTTTCCTAGTTTCCCTTCTGAAAATCCCCTATCCCCTCCCTCGACTTGCTCTGCTCAGCCACCCACCTACTCCCACTTCCTGGCCCTGGCATTCTGGGGAATAGAACTGGGGAATAGAACCTTGCCTTAATCAACAATGATTTCACAAAATTCACAGGCATATAGGTGGATCTAGAAAATATCATTCTGAGTGAGGTACTGAGTTAAAAAAGAACACACTGATAAATAGATATTAGGCAGAGAGCAGAATTCCCACAATACAGCTCATGGACCATATAACACTCAAGAGAAAGGAAGACCAAAGAGTGGATGCTTTAGTTCTACTTAGAAGGTGGAACAATATAATCATGAAAAGTAGAGGGTGGGAGGGATTTGGGAGGAAGAGAAAAGAAGGAGGGAGAAAAAGAGGGACAGAATCAGGTATGGGAGGAGATGTACAGAGGATCAGGAAATTGAACAGAAATGTGTAGCAATTGGGAATAGGGAACTGGAGATAGCAACCAGAAAGTCCCAGATGTCAGGAAAGCAAGATGCCAAGACTCAACGGGGATGGCATTAGCTGAAATACCAACAAAGGGGAGCAAGAACCTGTGGAGACCATATCCAGAGGTTAGGCATGGCTACCTGGTTGAGGGATGGAGCCACCCACCCATCTCCAAAATTTTAACTCAGAATTGCTCCTGTCAAAAGGAAATACAGGGACAAAGAGTAGAACAGAGACTGAAGGAACAGTCATCCAGAGATTCATGCCGCATGCAGACACCAAACCCAGACACTACTGCTGATACCAAGAAGTGCTTGCTGACAAGAGCTTGATATAGCTGTCTCCAGAAAGGCTTTGCCAGATCTTGACCAATACAGATACAGATACAGATGCTCTCAGCCAACCATCAAACTGAGCACAGGGATCCCAATGGAGGAGTTGGGGGAAAGACTGAAGAAGCTGAGGGGGCCTCATCTGGCATCAATGGGAGAGGAGGCCTTTGTTTCTGTGAAGGCTTGGTGCCCAGTGTAGAGGAATGCTAGGCCTGTGAAGTAGGAGTGGATTGGTGGTAGGGGAGCACCCTCATAGAAGCAGGGTAAGGGTGGCTGGAAAGGGAATTTGCAGAGGGGAAACTGGGAAAGGAGATAATATTTGAAATGTAAACAAATAAAATATCCAATTTTTTAAAAAGCTGCCTTAGTCATTGTGAGAGGTGTGTGAAATAAAAATGACTAATGGTAAAAAGCAGCAGAAAAGGCTCTAAAACATCAGGAATAAATTTAAAATATATAAGACTTGAACACTACAATGTGACTAAATTAATCTTAAAAAGATTTAGTAAGTATACAAAATTTTACATATTCATGAATAGGGAAACTCAAACTGGTGAGACAACAATATTCTGCACGTTGTACTATGGAGTTAACACACCTTCGAATTGCAGATATAATTTTGGAAAAAATCTTCAAGTTTAATTCTAACATTCATATAGAAAAGCAAAGAACTCAAAATAGCCAAAACAACTTGAAATAGAACAAAGTTGGAGGACTCTCATTTCCCTATTTCAAAGCTTACTTACAAACTAGTGTAATCAAGACAGTGTGGAGATAGCATAAGGATATACATATTCATCAAAGGAACAGATCTGAAAGCCAAAAATATGCTCAATTGTTTTTTGATGAAGGTGCCAAGAAAACCCACTAGTAAAAGAATCGTCTTTTCACAAGTATGCTGGGACAAATGGGTATCTCAGGTAAAGACTAGTACTAGTCCCTACTTCATACCATTTTAAAATACAATGATGGATCATGGACAACTGTGAGAATTCAAATTATAACATTGTTAGAAGAAAATGTGGCTGTATATCTTCCTGATTTCTTAAGCAATGATTTCTTAAGTTATGACACCAATAATTCAAGAGGCATAAGAAGCAGATGACTTAGACATCATCACAATGAAAAACGTTTGTACTTCAAATGCCACCGTTAGGTTATTAAATTTCTCATTAAGTAAAGGCACTTGCTCCTAAGACTGAGTACAGAGGCAAATTCCTAGGGAATCACATAGCAGAAGAAGAATACTAACTGCTCATGTTGTCCTCTGACCTCCACATATGCTGTGCCCCCACTTAAACATAATAAATAAGTAAATAAATAAGTAATAAAAATTATATATAAGGATTGTATATATTCAAAGCCACCAACAAGAAAATGAAAAGAAGTCAGGCATGATGCTTCAAACCTGTAATCCTAGCATCTAGTAGTCTGAGACAGAAGGACCACAAGTTTGCTGGCAGCTGGAGTGACATATTAAGACACCGTGTCAAGAAGTATAAAACATAGAGGATGTACCCCAGTGAGAGATAACTGACTTAGCATGAGCAAGGGCCTGTATTCAATACCCAACAAGTCAACAAAGACTTAGGTGATTTGACTTTGAAGCAAAATAATAACACACATTACTTATAAATAGAATCAGATATTTATATGAAAAATAAAAACAGGTCACAAGACTTAACCTTCATCTATTCAATAAACTATAGCCTGATAACAACTGAGAGTACCATATCACTCAGGTACCAACTATATTTGAGAATTTTAAGACTAATAATTTGGCTCACCAGTAAGGCATTTTAATTGTACTTTTAAATTTCAATCTACACACAGTATTAACTTCATGAGGTAGCTGTGATTTCTTCCTTTGAAGTGTCATTCAGTGAGAACTGTCATGTGGTCCTCATGTCTGCCTGTACTGGCTTTCATCTTCAACTGTGTAGAGTCGGGTGCCTTTTCCTGTTAACCTAGCATCTATGTGAACAGAAATCTTGTTTCTTTTGTAATTTTCACAAGTGTAGTCTGATATAGACTGATACCTAGCTAAAGCCTTTGCTCCCTTTCTTTGTCTGGCCCATGGGGAGACTCACTTTACTTTAGTATCTGATAAAATCCACTTTAGATATAGTCACAAGAATTGGACAGGGTTTGCTCTGGCATAGGGACCTCTGCAACTGTAGTGAAGCTAATAGTTTTGAAGGTATGTGCCTTCTTTCTGCTTCTACTGTCCCCAGCCCCAGTGTGGTAGTCAACTTTGTTGTATGTATAACAAAATATCTAAAAGGCTGAAATAAGAAAGGGTGGGAGCTGAGTTGAGTGTGATAAGAGGAAAAACACAGCAGACCCATTCTAATCACCGCTGATCGATCCTACATTGGTTCTATTTGCATCTGCCCCTAAGAAATCTGAATCTCATGTTGCTGGCATAAAAATTACAAGTACCTTGTGTTTTTAAAGTATTACATGAAGCTAGGCATAGTGATACACACTTCCATCTCAGCACTTGAGAGGGAGTTGCAGGCAGACCTCTGTAAGTTCAAGGCTAGACTGGTCTGCATAATGAATTCCAGGAAAGCCAGAGCTACATAGTGAGTTCTTGTTTTGAAACAAACAAAAACTCAAAACAATATGATACTAATTTATAATGTATATTTTCTATATGTGATATTATATAGTATATATATACTTATAGATTATATGTGTATTCATTTTGACAGTCATTGAAATCAAACCATTTGAAACTTCATCACTGAAAAAAAATTAATTGCATTCTTCCCTTTTTTGTGGAATGCAAAGCCTTGCAATGGCTTCAGTGCTTAGCTACATTCATAGCACATTTTATTTTATAAATAAAGTGTGTAACAGTAGGAAGATTGGAACCTAGATCCCATTCAGTCTATACTCTCCAAAAGTCGCATACAGTTGTGCATTATGGAATGTGCATGCAAATACAAACACACAATATATGAGAAAACAATCATAATCTCTCTGCTCTGTATTTGATTGGCAGAAGACTGTGGGTACTGGAATGCAGATACTTTAGTAAATGCAGATCATTGGGATGCTTTACTCAGAACACTGAAGGAGAGGAACTGTTCCCTGAATGTAATGGCAGGAGTTGGCTGAGTACTATGTAGACACATAAATCAGTTGAAAACTAGTATAAGGATAGGGCTTTTTCTTCCCCCTCAGGAGAATTTTAAAACTATTTCTAGAAAAATAACAAATGTGAAAATAAATTATGCTAATCTGTCCATTAATTTCTTAAATTCAGAGCCCATTAAAACATGCCTCAAAGAAAGCTTGGGATGACTGGTTCTACTCAATTAACTTTGAAATATTGGAAATCAATTAGTTACAGTAAATAGACCTGTTCTCATTATTTTCAGCAGCTAGCAATTAGCTGTATAAAGAGATGACTGTACTCATGTCTTTGCCTGCAAAGACATACTGGCATTGAAAAGCAGTACAGTGTACTCCTCTTCCCCAGTCTTCATCAAGTTCTAATAGTGTGCTCACAATTTTAACCACTGGCCTGTTGCTTCCAGGACAACTTCCATGCTAGAACACTAGATTTTCTTCTTCCAAGTATGTGCAATCAGGAGAGAAGCTTTTCTGTGAACTTGGGATGCTGAACCTGGCAATCACAACACACTGCCAGTTCCTGTTTTCTATGCTTCAGGCTGAATACAAGATAAAAAAAGGACATGTTTATGCTTTTCTCATTCCACCTCATTACTAAGGGTGCTTTGCTAAGGTGCTTTCTTACCAAGCCTAAAAGATTCCTTCTCTCATTAAACACAGCCTGTTTGGTGGGTGGAATCTGCTTACTCTAGCCTCTGATATGCTGTTTGCAGCTATAATTTTCAAGGTATTCATTTGCTCACCAGAGGGAAAAAAGATTAGGAAAAAGAATAATCTGAATATTTTCTCCACTATTAAATTGACTCATTATGTCATTTCTAAGAGGGACAATATTGTGACTCATGAGGAAAGAAGGAAAAATGGAACATTTGACTTCTTTGTTGGTTTGATAAGTACATTTTATGGTGACGTGAACTAATTGCATAGTTACCATTAAATAACACGTTTTATTTTCCTGTAATAATGTAGTAACTGCATAGTAACTTCTTAGGAAACAATAGTAATTATATGGTAATGTGATAATGATGCTGTTTATGTTTCTTAACTAATAATTGTGCATATACTGTAAAATACTCAATTTCAGAATGAGTGCACACAATTCCTTGGTTTTTGACCCCTTCTTCCTCTTTCCCATTTCAAGATTCTTACAGAGCATCCTCTTCACAGCATCTTCTGCAAGCCTGATACGCTATATAGGACATCCTTTGTGCTCTGTCATGAGGCTTACAACAGAATCATATTTTGCACTGCTGTGATGAGATTGATGTTAAGTAACTCAGAAGTCCAAACCCAGAAAGGTGAAAGAAAAGTCAGAAATGTTTCAGCTGAAACTTGTGAAAAATGGACTGTGAAGAAAACAAAGCCCCTTTGCGAACTTTCATTGAGCTGAGTTAGGCTGTGTAAGTCTGAAAGAGGCACACACTTCCCAGAGTGAATGTTTGCAGAAGGTGTAGAGAAGAACAGTCTAGGCTAGATGATTTCCAAAATACACCATCTTAAAGAGAAGAAGAAAGAGAGCACACCTCCATGCCTTAACTTCTGGAGATGACCCTGTGAATTCTAAAAACATCAGTTCTCTACAAAAAAGAAAAAAAGAAAAGACAAGAAAAAAGAATGAAAAGAAAAGAAAAAAGAAAGAAAAGAAAGAAAGAAAGAAAGAAAGAAAGAAAGAAAGAAAGAAAGAAAGAAAGAAAGAGGGAGAGGGGGGAGGGAGGGAGGGAGGGAGGGAGGGAGGAAGGAAGGAAGAAAGGAAGGAAAGAAGGAAGAAAGAAAGTAAGTAAGTGAGAAAGAGAAAAAGAAAAGAAAAAGAAAAAAGGAATGGAACATATCTAAATAACAAATCTGTGTGTGTGTGTGTGTGTGTGTGTGTGTGTGTGTGTGTGTGTAGGAGGTGAGGGAGAGAAAGAAAAGAAGAAGAGAGATATTCACATAGCAGATAATATGGCTAAGGAAATCAGTCAGGAAGAGAGAGGGAGACATCATGAGGTTGAAGGAGAACAAGAACATGAAAAGTACAGAGATGGGGAAAGAAAACAGCAAAGACATGGAAAAGGAAGGCAATTCAAGTTCTACATGTGTGTGTGTGTGTGTGTGTGTGTGTGTGTGTGTGTGTGTGTGTATGTGTGTGAATGTGGAGCTAAGTCCTGAAGATTTTCTGTCTCCAGCCCTTCTGATTTTGGGACAACCTTGGTGTGCCTATTCTTGCAGTAGGACAAGGGACAGAGGCAACTGTGTTCACCACTACACTGCAGCTCCTGCTTCTGGCTTCACACCAGGAAATTAATCACAGCATCAGAACTGCATAACTGTTTTTCTCCGAGGTCTAATTTAAATTCTCTATCAAATACCATTGCGGCAGTGACGTTTAACATTTTCATGATTTATGTCGTTAATGAGCGAAGAATGAGAGCAGGGTGGAGCGCTCTCTATAAAGGGAGAGGAATGAAATAAAACCCACCATGCAACCCCTACAGAAATATTTCACTTAGGAGACACCTCATCCAGAATGATCACCTTTAGCTTGTGCTCCTGCTTAATGCGAACGAAGTGGGATTTTACAAAGACTGGGTAAGTGGGGGAATTTTTGCCCAAAGTGGAGAACAAAATGAATGGAAAAGAAAAGTTTCAAAGGTAGAAAAAGCCACAATATCGTGTGACTGAATCAAAAGATAAGCATTTTATTTCAAAGAAGATGGGAGAGACACAAACAACTTCAGATATCTAGATTCCCTGAAGCAGTTTGCACTTGGAGACACAGTCTGAAAAGTCAGATTCGTGTACCTGAGGATGACCTTGAACTGCCTCTACCTTCCGGGTACTAGAATTACAGGCATTTATCGCCATGCCAGATTACATTCTGAATTTTCTAAATCTTGTTTGTATTGTTTTAAGATAACATTGGCTGACTTAGGAGAGAGAGCACTTTATAACATCCTCAGAAAACTGTCAAGACCATAAGTCTGTCTAACATACCACCCACTCACCAGTGAACCTGGGGTAAGAAGTTTGAGACTTGCTATGGTAATTGCATCCCTACATTTCATTTCATAACCCCTGTACTCCTTTCTTTTTGATATTCTGATCAGTACTTAAAACTGATTTTCACTTTCAACTGATATTAAAGCAAACATTATAGTTATATAAGAAACTGAAAGAAAATAAGGACTTGATTGAAAACTATCCATGGACGTACTTGATGGGAACACAGTTCCTTCCCACCCAAACCCTGCAATGTGTGTTGCTCTCCATAGGAGGGGGCATAATTTTCATGGTTGTATGTGCTCACAGCAGTGGCCAAAGGCTGGAGACCTATCTGTACTGAAATCTGAGTTGTCCTTATACCCAGTTCCACACACAATGCCAGCATTTGTAGACAGAACATTCAAAGAGACAATCATATAACTTACTTAATTCACTGTTGCAGGCAAGCAGTGGCTGGGGGAATTCTCAGAGATAGAGAGTACAAATGGTCAAACTGGTCCTCATTAGATGCATTTTTCTAACAACTGGGAGTTATACTCAATTAGAGTTTTATATTATTCTTCACCATTAAACAAACAGCTGTAATTTAGGTTCTGTTTTAAGTGTGGCAACCACTCAGAATCTCTGCACCTTGGCTAATGTCTTTGAGCTGATAGGAATTATATGAGACTTTAAAGATGAGGAAGTCCAGAAATGCCTATGTGGTGAATTAGGGTGGAAACTGGGAACCTGCCTTCGGTGGAAGGGATGTACAGGGTAGAGATGTGATGAAGCTGTTAGTTTGGTTTCACCTGTTACACTCCATAGCTGTCCTCAAGCATCAAGAATCCCATTTAGTTAATCTGTGATTAACAAGAGTGGCTTGCTCCTTCCTGGTTGGTCCTTGAATCTAGTGATTGCCAGTGGTTGAGCAGTGAGCCTCATTTCTTTTGTGAAAGCTCAGATGACCGTTCCTTCCCTGTTGTTGTTCTGATACTGCCAGATGGGGCTCATTTCATCAAATACATATGCATACAGTACTTCCTACTACCCTACTGACTCTATCTGAACTGTGATGGTTATTTTTTATAGGGGGTAAACATGGTTTTTTTTTCCCCCATAAAAGTCAATTTCCTTCAGAATTGCTTTTTACTCTCCCCAAGCACAATCTCTAAGCCATCTGCCTGGATGGTCCTTTTATTTATTTATTTATTTATTTTTTACAGTGCTGCTATCCCACCATTTTGGTTTTTATTCAGATTTCAGGTTTTTTATTTCTTTTTCTTTTTCTTTTCCATTTTTCAGTAATTTTGTTACTTGATACATTTGCTGGCACCCCAGCTAACTGTGCCCATGCACTGCTTTACACCTTCTAAAACTGTAAATGCAATCCAACACATGGCTGTCAGAGGAGTCCAGGAAGGCGGATGCTGAAAATCAGAGGTGTGGTGGGAGAGTCGAGTGTGCCTGGCAGATAACTTTACTTGATTAGCTAGATTTAAATAGTGTTGGATGAATTTGCCAGGTGAAAATAAAAATCGTCAGTTCAGTTTAATTTCATGGTGAATCAAACAAGGAAATTAGATTCTGCTCCTCTGTCAGTTTGACATCCACAGAAGTGACAATTAAGGCTGATGAGAGAGCTTATATTTACTCTGAGCTTCTTGACTTTCTGAAAGGGATGTAACTTTTATTTATCCCCTCATTTCAGAAGGATGGAAATTCAGCAGCATCAGGAAAGATTGCTATAGTGTTCCAGATCTGGGCTGCACAGCTGCAGAAGTCTGAGGTAGAGAAGCCTGGACTCACTTCCAAAATCAGACTTAGGCCAGAGGAGTTAAAAGCTCAAATTCAGATCATGGCTCAATGGTCACACCTCATTCTTCAAGCAGACATGATTACATTAGAGCAAGTTAAGCTTGGAAGGTGAGGAATGAAAGTGACTCTGCTTTGAGCTATGGCACCCAGGCCATTCCAATTGGCTTTAATAAGCTCAACTGAAGTCTTGCGCCATGTGAGAGATTTAAACACAAGTGTACATATAGAAAGTCTTCTCCAATACTCACACAAGCAGAAAGAATTTCAATGCTAAATTAGAGTTCAAAGGGTACAGAGAATTCAGCAGAACTGAAGCATGAAATGATCACATAGGAAGTTGCTTCCTTGATTTGCAGCAGGAGTTCTTGGCAAAAGGTCACTCAGAGAAAGGTGGAAATCATTTCCTTCTACCATTCATTAAAAAGAGGGTTTCAAGGATCTCTGGCTAGCATGTTCAGCATTGAGCAACTGTAGATAAAACAAGAGGCAAATGATAATTTAATTGAAAAGGAGTGAAGATAGTACTTTGAAGCTCATGGTAATACAAACATTTTCAAGGGAGTCTATGAATTGAGGCATACAGATATAAAGATACAGATGATTCATATCTTCTAAATCTTTTCATGGGTATGGGCATTAGGTGACCTCTCCTCCCCTCCCCTCCCCTCTCCTCCCCTCCCCTCTCCTTCCCTCCCTTCCTCTCTTCTCCTCTCTTCTCCTCTCATCTCCTTTTTACTTTCTCTGTTTCTGTCCTTTCATTTATTCAACAGTTAAAGGATTATAACTCTAGGTATTCAAGTCAAATTTATAGTGTCTATATATTCCTAGATATGTTTTCTACTTCAATGTGTTGCACTTCAATGCGATCTACTTACCAGTGTCTATGCTTTCAAGGAAAACCACCTCACCTGGCAACTATCCGTTGCCAAAAGTGGATCAGTTAGATCTGTGATTTCAAGTCTACTTCCCCTTTCTATGCTGGGATCTGCTTTCTGCGTGAGTTACTTCCCTATTCCTTCATAGTACATGAAGACACACTATGACAAAGACAATTTATTTTTAAACCATGTTCATTGGAAACTTGATTAGAATTTTAGAGAGTGAATATATGACCATCATATCAGCATGCCAGCAGACATGGTTCTGAGCAATAGCTGAGAATTTATATTTTATGAGCAATAGCTGAGAATTTATATTTTATCTGCAAGTTGGAGACAAATAGATCAAATTAACTGAAATGGCAAATGGCAATGGCTTTTGACATCTCAACACTTACCCCCAGCAACACACTTTCTCCAACAAAGTCCATATCTCCAAATCTTCAAATATATGAGCCTCTGTTGACCATTCTCATTCAGAATACCATGGTGTGTTTGAGACAGTTGATTTTTGTAAACTTGACACAGACCTATACATATCAGAGGAGAATGAATCTTAATTGAGAAAAGTCCTGCATAATATTGCTTTCTAGGTAAGAGTACAGGGTATTTTCTTAATTGGTGAGTGAGGTGAGAGGGTGCATCTCATTATGGACAGTGCCAACCCTGGGCATTAAGTCCAGAAATGTATACTAAAGAAGTCTGTGCAAGCCATGAACAGCAGATCAGTAAGAAAGCTTCTTTCATTGTGTTTGTCTCACTTCCTGACTCAAGCTTCCTGCCTTGAGTTCTTACTCTAACTTCTTTGAGTATGGAATACAAGCTGTAAGGTTAAATCAACTGTTTACTTCTGACATTGCTTTTCTTTCCTGGTGTTTTATTACAATGATAGAAACACTAAGATGGTCCAGCTTAGGCTTCTATAAGTTTTCTGCATGCAGTAACAAGTGCTATCAATTCCTACATGCACATGCCCTGTTATGTCTGAAAGGCACTCTTTTCTTATATTCATCTATCATCTTTTTCCTTTACATGCATCCATTTCCCACTTCTACAATGACCCTTGAACCTTGCAGGAAAGGAGTGTCATGATATAAAAGTTCCATTTATAGCTAAGCACTGCAGTCTCTTATTCTATGTACCTTGGTTTGTTGGGAATCTTGGTGTTAATCACGATTATAGTACAAACAGAAGTTTCTTTAATGATTGATAGACACATATTTATGGTTATTAAAGTACTCCATGAGAAGTCAGTGTATTACTATGTCCATATAGTATAACTTCCTGATAGTTTTGAGTTTCTTTAATTTAGTATGGATGGCTGAAAACGAGTTGAACTAAAAATGATAGGAAATTTCATACAGTTTTGTATGTATACTTCCATAAAATAGTACCAAAATGGAATATATCTTTATTATTTAGGAATATGATCATTCATGAAATTCAAAGTAGAGAAAGGAAAATGAATTATTTCTAATATATTTGTTGCCATGTGTGTGGGTGAGTGTTTGTGTGTGTGTGCATGTGTCTGTATTTGCATGTGTGTGTTCATAGCATGTGCTATGGTGTGTTTGAAGGAAGGTACTTGCATTCAGTGACCATAATAGAATCTAATTCAAACCCAGATCCTCATGGTTGCAGAGCTTTTACCAACTCAGCTCTCTCCTCAGCCCTTTACCTTTCTTAGTATAGAGCTAAAACAAGAAATGGATGTAATCCACATTGACCCACATGTATAAAACTCTCACTGATTTGTGTACTGCTTAAGCCATAATCTTAGTATAAATGGAACAACCCCCGAGGGGTCCTTGTTATATATAAATTCTAAAAGAACCTCTTTAAATACTTTGTCAACATTTTGAAAATGAGGTACAATAATGATAAACAACTTGAACTAGAAGTGAGCTAACAGCAGCATACAGCCTGGCAGCCGTATGTAAATGCTCACATTTCCACCTCTTGTCTTTTATTGGGAGGCTAATTGATGCTTGAATACATCAACTGAATCTTACAAAGAAGATAAATATTCATAAGTGGAAAAGTCAGCAATGTCTTTGAAGCCTGGAATAGCCTTCTCCCTTACAAGTCTTACTCTTCAGAGCCTTCCTCATCTATCACTGTGTTAGGTAAAGTATAAGTTTGGTTATGTCTATCTCTTTTTCTTCCACTTCATCTCTCTTTTATCTTTTTGCTAAAACATTTTTTTCACATAGGTAAAGTGTGTTGTGCCTTTCTATTTCATTCTTGACAAACACTTAAAAATAAAATTTAATATACATTCTTCAGTTAGTTTTTTGAAGGGTCTCTGGAAAAAAGCACAAATATAAGACTGTATGAGCTATGCCTGTAAATAATTACTTGCCTTACACTGCTAGTGTGGTTTTCCTTTAACACCACTCTAGCCCAACCTTGGAATCCTTTTTGAACATCAACTTTGGAAAATATGATATAAATAGCATCTCTGTGGTTTGTAAAATGTTTCAAACTATTATTCCAACTCTTCTTAACAGAAAGATCTTTTACTGCTAACATAATAATTGCCAATTGGAGCATTCCCTAACTCAACCATAACACAGGGCCATGGTTCATTACCTGCATACCCTCCACTTGCCAAGCCAGGGGCTGCATGTGGATATTCCAAATGACTTCATAAAAACAGGAGCACACTCTGTTAAGCAGTGATTAATTCCTACAGCATCATGTGCTTCCCTGTAGTTCTTTCATGATGGATAGCATGCATGCCCACGTTGGCCAGCTCAGCAAATGCCCAAGGGAAGCATCATGGATGTCTCTTCTCACAGGCATTTATGGAATTGTTTTACTTACCTTGGAAAGAGACCTATAACTTGAATTGTGAAGGTGTTTTAGGACTTGTCCATGAAGTTGCTCAGGAGGAATAAAGGACAGTTCTTCTCCCATAAATATATTCAACTATTTTTTATGATGCTCACTTGATCATTATACCCATGAAAGCAGACAAGCAGACTGGGACAGCTGCATGTTTTGTTCGGTTTTGTTTTGTTTTGTTTTGTTTTGTTTTGTTTTGTTTTGTTTTGTTACTTCCATCCATGCCAGGTCTTTTTGTGTTTTTGAAATCCTTTTTTCATTATACAAAAGTCTCTTCTAAGGACACACATCAGTATCCAGATCCATCTACAGCACAGCACAAACAGGATGCACTCAGAAACATGGGAGGGTACAATTGCTATCAACATTTCTGGGCACTGTGTTCTAGTTGTAAATGAGAATTCTAATGCCTCTGTGACATCACACCATGTATTTTGATTAAAACATTTCTTTATTGAATTTTTTATGGGCCCATTACTTGAGTCCCTGGGTACATATAAATATTTTTTCTGGACAATGGAATTCAGCAATGAAGTGGGACTGGGCCTGGAGTCATAAAATAGGAAATATTAAACTTAGTGGCTAAGGAGTGCACAATGTCCTAAACATAAGCAGGCCAAGCTATCCCTGGGGCCAGCCACTCTTTGAGTGAGATTAAATGCTTAGGGAACAATAAGAATAACTGAATAACTGAATACACAGCTCATAATAGCCAGATCTCCCACTTCTCTATCTCTTTCACTCTTTCTCATTTTGTTTTTAATTTTTGTTTGTTTGCTTGTGATTTATTTATTTATTTATTTATTTATTTATTTATTTATGTTTGAGACTGTAGCATTGGCTAGCCTGGAACTTGCCCTGTAGAGCCTCAATTTGCACGTAATATGTGTCCTCTATCTCTCTCTTACAAGTACTGGAATTACAACTGAGTACCATTGACACAGTGTTGGCCTGGGGCCATACACATTTACCATTGTTAGAGATTAGTCATATTCTTGATTTTGTGGAAAATGTGGTCTAGGAAAAGACCTGATTTTGACAGAAATATGACAAGTACTGCCTGGATTCCTCACTATAGATGAAGAGATAACTTCTGGGCCTTTATACAGGGCCAAACACATGAGGAAAAATAATGTATTGAAAAGTCCTTTTATAAATAACAAATGTGGTCAGCCAAGAGAGTGCTCTTATTCGAGGATGCAGATTATGGAAAATGTTTACAAAGTTTGTTTGTCCTTTATCTCCCTTAAAATGGATTCTGGCCATGTGAGAAGGGTATAGCAGAAGTGCCTCGCACATACCTGTTTGCCCAGGCTGAGGGCTAAGTGGCTATGTCCTTTTCTACAAGGCTCTAAATTGAGGAAATTTGCTCTAACTAACTGTGGTTGTAAATAAAAAAATTACACGCATTTCATAGATTATTGTAGAGGAAATAACTGTCTTCTTATTTTGGTTTATTAAGGTCTATTATATGGTTTTAAACATACGAAGGGCATTTAATCCAAATAAGTCATGAAAATCTTAAGAGAATATTGACTAGTTTGATTAAGAATGGCTGTCTTTTCTGTAGTGTTTGTGTGTATATGTGTGTTTGTCAGGGTTTAGATGAAAGTAGACAATTCTGAAACAAAGCTACAAAGCTAACACAAAGCAATGAGAAGTCAGGAGAATATACTTGACCAGCTTTAACTCTTTAATAAACAAAGTCAAGATTCTCATAAAGACAGAGGGATTACATACAATTGCAGATCATAAAATACCTCTGTGAAATCATCACAATTTCTAAAGTATCTGCTAAACATAGTTCATGTTAATGTTTTTAGTTTCTCTCTTAAGAAAAGAATTGATGTGTGAAACACATAACATACTACATTCACACCCAGGACCAGGAGATCACTGCAGGAACAGGGACAAAGCACACCTGCCTGACCAGAAGCTGGGGTTTGTTTGGGTAGGTGCCACCCCAGTGCCATCTCAGTGGAGGGCCCCAGAGGAATCTCAATGTTGCCGGACCAAGAGATCACTGGCACCCTAATACACCAGGGATCTTGAGATCACTGCCAGGAGACACAGCTGAGACCCAGACTCCTGGACACCTTCCCTGACAGAGGAGAGTCGGCCACCAGGAAGGTCACTGACTCCAGGAATCAGGAGGGGATCTAAGCTAGAGACCTCTGTGCACCTTCCCTGCAAGAGGAGAACTTGCCTGCAGAGAGTGTTTTGACCACACAGGAGAGAGTTGGTCTTTCAGGAGTGATGACAGAGGCTACAGAATCACAGGAAGATCAAGCTCCAGACAGAGACAGCTAAAACATCTAACACCAGAAATTACCAGATGACGAAAGGCAAACGAAAGAATCTTACCAACAGAAACCAAGACAACTGGGCATCATCAGAACGTAGAACTCCAGAGCAAGTCATGGATACCACAGCACACCTGAAAAGCAAGATTCAGATTTAAAATCGTATCTCATGATGGTGGCAGAAGATTTGAAGAAGGGCATTAATAACTCACTTAAAGAAATTCAGGAGAACACTGCTAAACAGGCAGAAGTCCTTAAAGAATTACAGGAAAACACTGATAAACAGGTAGAAGTCCTTAAAGAGGAAACACAAAAATCCCTCAAAGAATTACAGGGAAACACAACCAAAAAGGTAATGGGATTGAATAAATCAATCCAAGATCTAAAAATGGAAGTAGAAACAATAAAGAAAACCCAAAGGGAGACAACTCTGGATATAGAAATCAGGAACCATAGATGTGAGCATCAGCAACAGAATACAAGGGATGGAAGAGAGAATCTCAGGTGCAAAAGATTCCACAGAAAACATGGAAAAAACAATCAAAGAAAATGCAAAATTGAAAAAGATCCTAACTCAAAACATCCAGAAAATCCACGACACAATGAGAAGACCAAATCTACCAATAATATGTATAGATGAGAATGAAGATTTTCAACTTAAAGGGCCAGCAAAATCTTTATCAAAATTATAGAAGAAAACTTCCCAAACCTAAAGAAAGAGATCACCATGAACATACAAGAAGCCTACAGAACTCCAAATAAAATGGACCAGAAAATAAATTCCTCCTGATACATAATAATCAGAACAACAAATGCACTAAATAAAGATAGAGTATTAAAAGCAGTAAGGGAAAAATGTCAAGTAACATATAATGGCAGACCTATTAGAATTACACAAGACTTCTCACCAGAGAATATAAAAGCCAGAAGATCCTGGACAGATGTTACACAGACACTAAGAGAACAGAAATGCCAGCCCAGGCCACTATCCTCAGCAAAACTCTCAATTACCATAGAAGGAGAAACCAAAGAATTCCATGACAAAACCAAATTCATTCCATATCTTTACAGGAATCCAGACCTTAATAGGATAATAATGGGAAAACACCAAAACAAAGATGGAAACTATGCCCTAGAAAAAGCAAGAAAGTAATCTTTGAACTAAACTAGAAGAAGACAACTGCAGGAACAGAATCCAAACTCTAACAACAAAAATAACAGGAAGCAACAATTGCTTTTCCTTCATATCTCTTAATATCAATGGACTCAATTCCCCAAGTATAAAGACATAGAGTAACAGACTGGCTTCATAAACAGGACCCAACTTTTTGCTGTTTACAGGAAACCCACCTCAGGGAAAAGGACAGACACTATATCAGGGTAAAAGGCTGGAAAACAATTTTCCAAGAAAATGGTCCAAAGAAACAAGCTGGAGTAGCCATTCTAATATGGAATAACATGGACTTCCAAACCAAAGTTATCAGAAAAGACAAGGAAGGGCACTCCATACTCATCAAAGGTAAAATCTTCCAAGATGGACTCTCAATTCTGAATATCTATGCTCCAAATGCAAGGACATCCACATTCATTAAAGAAACTATAGTAAAGCTCAAAGCACATACTGTACCTCACACAATAATCGTGGGAGACTTCAACAGCCTACTCTCATCAATGGACAAATGCTGGAACCAGAAACTAAACAGAGACACAGTGAAACTAACAGAAGTTATGAAAGAAATGGATTTAAGAGATATCTACAGAACATTTTATCCTAAAACAAGAGTATATACCTTCTTCTCAGCACCTCATGACACCTTCTTCAAAATTGACCATACAATTTGTCACAAAACAGGCCTCAACAGATAGAAAATTATTGAAGTTAACCCAGGCATCCTATCAGATCACCATGGACCAAGGCTGATGATCTTCAATAACAACATAAATAATAGAAAGCCAACATTCACATGGAAGCTGAAGAACATGCTACTCAATGATTCCTTGGACAAGAAAGAAAGAAAGAAAGAAAGAGAGAGAGAGAGAGAGAGAGAGAGAGAGAGAGAGAGAGAGAGAGAGAGGGAGGGAGGGAGGGAGGGAGGGAGGGAGGAAGGAAGGAAGGAAGGAAGGAAGGAAGGAAGGAAGGAAGGAAGGAAGAAAGAAAGAAAGAAAGAAAGAAAGAAAGAAAGAAAGAAAGAAAGAAAGAAAGAAAGAAAGAAAGAAAGAAAGAAAGAAAGAAAGAAAGAAAGAAAGAAAGAAAGAAGTTAAAGATTTTTTAGAATTTAATGAAAAAGAAGCCATAGTTGCCAGGCATGGTGGCACACACCTTTAATCCCAGCACTTGGGAGGCAGAGGCAGGCGGATTTCTGAGTTCGAGGCCAGCCTGGTCTGCAAAGTGAGTGTCAGGACAGCCAGGGCTACACAGAGAAACCCTGTCTTGGAAAACCAAAAAGAAAAAAGAAAGCGAAGCCACAACATACCATAATTTATGGCATATAATAAAAGCATTCCTAAGAGGAAAACTCATAGTTCTGAGTTCCTCCAAAAAGAAACTAGAGAGAGCATACACTAGCAGCTTGACAGCACACCTAAAAGCTCTAGAACAAAAGGAATCAAATTCACTCAAGAGGAATAGATGGCAGAAAATGATCAAACTTCAGGCTGATATCAACCAAGTGGAAACAAAAAAAAAAAATTATTCAAAGAATCAAACAAACCAGGAGCTGGTTCTTAGAGAAAATCAGTGAGATAGATAATCCCTTAGCCATACTCACTAGAGGGCACAGGGACAGTATCCTAATTAATAGAATCAGAAATGAAAAGGGAGACATAACAACAGAACCTGAGGAAATCCAAAACACCATCAGATCTGACAAGAAAAGGCTATACTCAAAAAGACTGGAAAACCTGGATGAAATGAACAAATTTCCAGACAAAGACCAGGTACAAAAGTTGAATCAGGATCAGATTAATGACCTAAACAGTCCCATATCCCATAAAGAAATAGAAGCAGTCATCAATACTCTCCCAACCAAAAAAAAAAAAAAAAAAAAAGAAAAAAAAAGCACAGGACCAGATGGGTTTAGTGCAGAATTCTATCAGACCTTCAAAGAAGACCTAATTCCAGTTCTCTTCAAACTATTCCACAAAATAGAAACAGAAGGTACTCTATCAAATTCATTATATGAAGCCACAATTACTCTGCTACCTAAACCACACAAAGATCCAACAAAGAAAGAACATCAGATCAATTTCCCTTATTAACATTGATGCAAAAAAACTCAATAAAATCCTCGAAAACCAAATTCTTTTTTTTTTTTTTTTTGCTGCAACTGCAAGAGGATTTTTATTCGAGAGCGTTCTCGGGCCCATGGTCATACACCACGCAGGGGTAGAGGACTATGGCGCCCCGAGTAGCTGTATAAGGGGGTATTTAAAGGAAGAAACCACAACTCAAGGAAGTGGGGAGGGCGTTGTTGGAAAAATACCAAAGATACCAGTTAAGAGTCATAAGGAAGTGTAAAGTCACAAGAGTCACAGAGAATACCTGGTAATTGTTTTGGTTAACTCTCAGTTTCTAAGAGCCCCTAACAATAGCACATTTGCATGGCAGTTTCTGGCGTTGGTCAGGGTGACTTTCTTTGAATGAACACTCTTTGAACTCAGGAAGCAGGTAGGTGGAGGAAGGAATGTCGCTATCAAGGTATGATTAGCATACCTTGGAGCAATGAGTCACAAAGGTTACATTCCCAAGCCTCGACCTAAAGGCCTAGAATTTTGTTACTTCTTCATTCCCCCCCTTTTTTTTTGTTAATAGTTCTAATCTTAGAACTAGACACTATCTTTTCTCTGACATATTTGATCCTTTAGGGCATAGTACTGTTGTCTCAAAACTAAAAGCCGCACTGCACTAATTCTTGTTCTAATAAAGGTGACTTGTCTATTTAACACACATGCACCTATAATTAAAAGCAGAAGCAAAACCAAAAGGGGTCTCATAAAGGTAGAAAGTAGGGTGGTCAAGAGTACAAGATAAGGGCCTTTTTACTGGAGTCTCAAGGTTTTCTGTGCAGAGACGTCTAATATAGCAGGTCTTCTTCTCTTGAGTAGGCCTTCTGGAGCTGCTTTTTTGCTCGCTGTCTCACTCACTGGAGCACCTTGAGCCTAGAGAACAAAGGCTGGGAAAGCAGCATGTCAGCACTATGTACAGAGGCTATTTTTACCAGTGGAGGGGGCCCACTGTAGAGTAATTCATAAGGGGGTCAGTCTAAACTGTCCAGGGGTGTTTCTAACCCTGAAGAGCAAAGGGTAGGAGAGCTATCCAATCATTAGCGCCAGTCTCTGTTGTCAATTTGGTAAGGGTCTCTTAATGGTTCTATTTATTTTCTCTACCTGTCCTGAGCTTTGGGCCTGTATGCACAATGTAACTTCTAACCGATCTCTAATATCTTGGCCAGTCCCTGATTTACCTGGGCAACAAAGGCAGATCTATTACCTTGGGAAGATTTCTTTTAGGATCTTCAGTCCTGGTAGGAAAAGCTTTTATCCATCTTGAAACGGTATATATAAACACTAATAAGTACTTGTTGCAATATCTAGCTGGCTTAATTTCTGTAAATTCTACCTCGTCATAGCACAGGCCTTGCAGCTTTTGACTATTTTTTCTGTCAAGTCAGAGAGTCCTGTAACATAGTAGTCAAAGAACCTAACCACACCTTTGAATTTCTTGGCCCCCAGGTGGGTCAAATACTGTCCATAACTTGATAGTGCTCAGGAGTGTATCTAAAGCTGGTCTCTCTGATGTCATAATAATCTTTAGGCTCCTTGACTGCCAGGATTATTGCTCCTTGGGCCACCTGTTTGGTGGTTAGATCTGCCATCTGATTTTCTTTAGCCATAGCATCTTAGGTTTTTCTCTGCAGATGTCAACAGCCCTCTTTGTCTGTATATTGCTCCGTACAGTGGCAAAAGCATACCTGCTGTCAGTGTAGACTTTTCTTTTGCCATTTTATGGACCTTGTCTCAAAGTCACAAGTTCAGCTTTCTGGGCCGACGTCCCTTCAGGGAGGCTGCTGGCCTAGATCACTTGCTTTCTGTCCACCACCATACTGCTGTCCCCGCCTTCTGCTTACCTTTAACCTTGAGGCTGCTGTCATCAGTGTACCAGCTCGAACCCTCAGGCCAAGGCTGATCTGATCCTTCAGATCATTTCAGCGCAGTGGTGAGTAGGTGCAGTCTCACACAGTGGGACAGCAGGTGGAATGAAGCGAAGGTCACTCGTTCAGTCAACAAAAAGTTTTGATGTGTCACAGGAGCGTTGGTAGTCATCCATCAGTCAGGGGGCTTTCAGATAATGCTTTTAAGAGCGTGGGATGCCATTACAGCTAGTTGCTGTCCCAGAGTGAGCTTATCAGCATCCTTGACAAGCAGATTATGGCAGTAATAGCTTACAGGCAAGAAAACCACCCGCTGGCAACAGGGTGTAACTTTTTGGATAGGTAAGCCACTGGCCTTTTTCAAAGTCCCAAAGTCTGAGCAAGGACTCCTCTGGCGACCCCTGATCTCTCTTCCACATAAAGAGTGAAAGGCTTGGTTAGGTCAGGCAAAGGCTGGCCATCAAGAGGGCCTTTTTAATTTTTTAAAGGCTTTCTGGCGATCCGGGATCCACAAAACACTTCCCCTTTCTTGGTTAGGGGGTACAACAGGCAGCTAAGGTCGCCAACCCAGGTGTCTAGAGTCTGTAGAAGTCAGCAGTACCCAAGAATTTTCTTACTTGCCTTGGCGTAGTTAGCCACTACTTCCCGTCTCGAAGGGTGTATCTCAAATAAGTACCTTCAGTCTGACACAGCTGAGCCTTTTTAGCTGAGGCTCGGTCTTCAGTTGCCCTGGTTTCTTGTCTAGATCCTGTCTTTTTCTTTCTCTCTTATCACTGTGGCCAAGATTCTAGTCAAATTTTTCTCTTGTCTATGATCCCTCCTGTTTTCTCTTTCTTCTGCCTCCCGCCTCTCTCTCTCTCACACACACACTTTTTCTGCCTCTTTCACTAGATCGCCTAACTGTCTCCCTCTTTTCTCTGAAGCTTCTTTCTGATATCGGGGGCCAACTGCCTTATGAAGGCCAGCCAGGCCACTGAGGCCTTCTGGGCTTCCGAGGTAAGATTAAAGGGAGTGAACTGCCTGAAGGCTTCTATAAGTCTTTCAAGGAACATTGAGGGAGGTTCGATCGGCCCCTGCATTACCTCTTACCTTAGCCAAATTAGTGGGCCCATCTTGAGGCACCTTGGAGACCAGAGCCTGGCGTTAGATTTTCAAGCTCTCCTTACCTTCAGCCATGTCGCAGTCGCAACTGGGGTGAGTCAAAAGGAATCCCATGTCGATCTCATTTTGTAGCTGTGTAGACCTCCGTTGGCTTCCGGGCCATTTTTCTAGCCTCTAACAGCAAACCAAATTCAAGAACACATCAAAATGATAATCCATCATGATCAAGTAGACTTCATCCCAGGGATGCAGGGATGGTTTTATATATGGAAATTTATCAATGTAATCCACTATATAAACAAACTCAAAGACAAAAACCACATGATCATCTTGTTAGATGCTGAGAAATAATTTGACAAAATCCAACACCCCTTCATGATAAAAGTCTTGGAAAATTAAGGAACTCAAGGCCCATAACTAAACATAATAAAAGCAATATATAGCAACCAGTAGCCAACATCAAACTAAATGGAGAGAAACTTGAAGCAATCCCACTAAAATCAGGGACTAGACAAGGCTGCCCACTTTCTCCCTACCTATTCAATACAGTACTTGAAGTCTAGCCAGAGCAATTCAATAACAAAAGGAGATCAAGGGGATACAAATTGGAAAGGAAGTGATCAAAATGTCACTATTTGCAGATGGTATGATAGTATATAAGTGACCATAAAAATTCCACCAGAAAACTCCTAAACCTGATAAACAGCTTCAGTGCAGTAGCTGGATATAATATTAACTCAAACAAATCAATGGCCTTTCTCTATACAAAGGATAAATGGGCTGCGAAAGAAATCAGGGAAACAATATTATTCACAATAGTCAAAAATAATATAAAATACCTTGGTTTGACTCTAACTAAGGAAGTGAAAGATCTTTATGATAAGAACTTAAAGTCTCTGAAGAAAGAAATCTAAGAAGATCTTAGAAGTTGGAAATATCTCCCATGCTCATGGATTGGCAAGAGTAATATAGTAAAAATCAGTATCCTACCAAAAGCAATCTACAGATTCAATGCAATCCCCATCAATATTCCAACTCAATTCTTCACAGAGTTTAAAAGGACAATTTTCAAATTCATCTGGAATAACAAAAAATCTAGGACTGCAAAAAACTATTCTCAACAACAAAAGAACTTCTTGAGGAATCACCATGCCTGACCTCAAGCTGTACTACAGAGCAATTGTGATAAAAACTGCATGGTACTGGTAAAGCAACAGACAAGTAGACCAATGGAATAGAATTGAAGACACAGAAATGAACCCACATACCTATGGTCACTTTTCTTTGACAAGGGAACTAAAACCATCCAGTGGAAAAAAAGACAGCATTTTCAACAAATGGTGCTGGCACAACTGGCAGTTATCATGTAGAAGAATGTAAATTGATTCATTCTTATCTCCTTGTACTAAGGTCAAGTCTATGTGAATCAAGTAACTCCACATAAAACCAGAGACACTGAAACTTATAGAGGAGAAAGTGGGGAAAAGCCTCGAAGATATGGGCACAGGGGAAAATATTCCTGAACAGAATAGCAATGGCTTGTGCTATATGATCAAGAATTGACAAATGGGATCACATAAAATTGCAAAGCAATTTTCTGGTTTTAGGACAACTCCTGTGCATGCTGTCATAGATTCTGTTCATATCCAAATCAATACTGTTGTATACAAGGAAGACATTGTTTCCTTGGGGAAACATCTACCACCTCTGATTCCTACAATCTTTCCACCTCCTCTTCTACATAGATCTCTGAACCTCAAAATTGGGATTTATGAAGATTTGCCATTTTGGACTAAGTACTTAAAATTCTCTCAAACTTTGTGCATTATCTATTTCTTTCTGTGTTAATTCACATTCATCATAAGAAGATGCTTCTTTGATCATTTATAGGCATAGTTATATATATATATATATATATATATATATATATATATATATATTTAGGATGTCATATATAGACATATATATGATAGTATCATGTGTATATATACACAATTTATACATATACACATACATACACACATATACATATATGTATATATGTATAGTATAAATAGAAGTAACATAAATAAAAATACCCCCACTGGATATCATATGCTATCATCTAACCTCCCTAGTTCCAGAAATGGATTACATCTTTTTTGCATTGTTGGTTGAATAGTTCTATAGACCCTACAGTTATTAGAGGCTGGTAACAATGCTATTGATTATCGTGCACAACCAGATGGTAGGACTCCATTGCCTAAGAAACCACATACTTTAGTCATCAAATACGAAGAAATCAAACTGGTGATCAACTGGAAACTTCACTTTTACTCACTACCATTCATAATGGTCGATTATGTTCTACTTATTACCAGTGGATAAAAGGAATCATCAATCTCATTCAGCTATGAACTCTATGAGTTATAATAGTGATACACCTAAAGGATGGACCCAATGGTTGAATAGAGACCAAAATGTTATGTAAGTAACCAGTCCCTATTTATAATTGAACTTAATGGCCTACTCTATGTGGTGCAATTCATACCCAGAAATGTTAATGAGTCCAAATACCTGAGCCTAGATAAGAAGTGGGCCCTAGGAAAGAAAATTACTACTTTTATTCTGCTAATTGAAACAATTTTTCTAAGTGAAGTATATTAAACTATGTATACACACACACACACACACACACACTTTTTTATTGGTAGTTATGAATAAAGATATTTTAATAGTGTCCAATTTGGATTCTGAGGAACTTTGTATTCTAAGACACTATGATCACTTCTATTCGAAGGAAATGACTCAGATACTTGATTTAGCTGTTCAAACCACAGCTCCTTTACCATATGTCTCTGTCTTAGCTTCACACTCAACTCTTGACTTTTGAGAGCTAATGTTTCCAAGGCTGTACAGTTTTCTACTAGAATGTCTATGCCCCATTCTTGCTGTCCTTTTCCTTTTGTACTTGCATGGTTTTGTTGATTTGATCCTGGATTTAACTCTCCTCTGAAGTTTCTTCAAATTCTTTGAGCTCTATAAAGAAATACCTTCTTCACTTTTCTCTCTTCCCTCTATACTACATGGTCACTATTTAATTGGAGTATATGTATATTGTTTAAAATCTGTTTGTAGCTTTCTGCCCGGCCCTTTCTTCTGGGGCACACTGCTAGCTAATCTGCTCCCCTGAAGGCACCAATCCTAAGCCAGCCTAGAATACCTGCTGTACTTAGAGCATTTGGTAAGAACCCTCTGATAGTCCCATAGCTGCTGCTGGGATCCCAGAGGACTCAGAACCCATTTCCAACCCAAACCCTGCCCTGCTCTGAATATCCCTCCACCTCTGCTTAGTCCTTTCTGCTGGACAGACTGCTATCTAGTCTGCTCCTCTGGAGATACCATATCCTAAGCCAGTTCAGATCTGCTGCACTTAAGGCATTTGGGCAACTTATACCAAAGCCTGAGGCATTGAAGGAGATCTATCTGCTGCACACAGAGCAACTGACATCCAAGGACATCTGCTACACACAAGGCAACTGAGCAACTGATCAGCACCTTGACTGATCCCCTAAAGACAGCACAGCTTGAAAGCATCCCAGGAGCTCCTCTGTACACAGGGCAACAGGGCAACAGACACCACATTGTGAAGACCTCTTTCAGGCTCTGTGGCATGCAGGGCAACTAATCCAACAAGCTGAAAGCCTCTCTGGAATTCTGTTGCACACAGGGAAACAGAAACCATAGTCTGTAGATGCTCCTGGAGAACATCTTCACACAGGAAAACAGGTTGACAGCTCCTCTGAAGTCTCAACAGTCTGAAGACTCCCCAGGAGATCTATTACAGCCAGGCAAACAGATTAGCAGCTTCTCTGCCCCTCTGAAGAGCCCCCAGTTGGAAGGCCCACAGTTGGTCTGGTACAGCGAGGGCCACAGACCTACAAGGAGACCTGAAGCAACCCAGGGACAAAAGAAGCAGATTCCAGACAGAGTCTACCACAGCAGCAAACACCAGGGACAACCAGATGATGAGAGGCAAGCACAAGACAATAATCAACAGAAACCAATATACATGGGCATTATCAGAACCCAGTTCTCTAACCACAGAAAGCCTGAATACACCAACACATCTGGAAATCAGGAAGCCGACATAAAATCCTATCTCATGAAGATAATAGAGTTCTTTTAGGAGAATATAAATAATTCACTGAAAGAAATACAGGAAAACACAGGTAAATAGGCAGAAGCCCTTAAAAAGAAACAAATAAATCCCTTAAAGAGACTCAAGAAAACAAAGGTAATCTTATGAAGGAATTGAATAAAGTGATCCAAGAACTAGAAGTGGAAGTAGAAACTATAAAGAAAACAGAAATGGAGGCAAATCTGGAAATGGAAAACTTAGGAAAGAGGTCAGGAATTACAGATGTAAGTATCACCAACAGAATACAAGAGATAGAAAAAAGAATCACAGGTGATACCATAGAAGAGATTGACATAACTATCAAAGAAAATTCAAAACATAAAAATTTGCTAACCCAAAGCATCCAGAAAATTCAGGACACAATAAGAAGACCAAATCTACAAATAATCAGAATTGAAGAGAATAAAGATGTCCAACTCAAAGGACCTGAAAATGTCTTCAACAAAATCATAGAATAAAACTTCCCCAACATAAAGAAAGAGATGGCCATCAAGGTACAAGAAGTCTATGGAACACAAAATAAATGGGACCAGAAAAGTAAATCCTCTAGTCACATAGTAATCAAAACACTGAACACTCAGAAGAAAGAAAGGATATTAAAAGCTGAAAGGGAAAAAGCCCAAGTAACATACAAAGGTAGACCTATCAAAATTACACTAGACTTCTCAACAGAGATTATGAAACCCAGAAGAGCCTGATCAGAGGTCATGCAAACTCTAAGAGAATACAAATGCTATCTCAGGCTACTATACCTAGCAAAACTCTCAATCAGCTTAGATGGAGAAAACAAAATAATTCCAGGACAAAACCAAATTCAAATAGTATCTATCTATCAAACTAGCCCTACAGAGGATCCTAGAAGGAAAACTCCAACATAAGGAAGGTACCTTCACCAAAGAAAAGACAAGATATTAAGCATCTCACAACAAAGTCAAAAGGAGAGAACCACAAGCACATAAAGCCACATACAAAAACAAACATATCAGGAAACTATAGTCATCTGTCTTTAATATTTCTCATATTAATGAACTTAACTCACCCATAAAAAGACATAAGCTAACAGACTGGATATGATTATATATATATATATATATATATATATATATATATATATATATATGTATCCAGCATTTTGCTGCATACAAGAAACATACCCCAATAACAATGACAGTCACTATCTCAGAGTATAATGATGGTAAAAGGTCTTCTAAGCAAATGGTCCCATGGAACAAGCTGGAGTTGTCATAATAATATCCAATAAAATAGAATTTCAACCAAAAGTTATCAAGCTTGATGATGAAGGAAACTTCATATTCATGAAAGGGAAAATCTACCAGGAGAAAGTCTCAGTTATGAACATCTCTGCCCCAAATCCCACATTCATAAAAGGAACTTTACTAATTCTAAAAACATACATTGAACCCCACACAATAATAGTGGGAGACTTCAACACCCGACTCTCACCAATGGACAAGTCATTGAAACAGAAACTAAACAGAGACATAGTAAAACTAATAGAGATCATAATCCAAATGAATTTAACAGATATCTACACAAACATTTCACCTAGCACAAAAGAATATCACCTTCTTCTCAGCACCTCATGGTACCCTCTCCAAAATTAACCATGTTACTGGTCACAGAACAACCCTCAGACTATATAAGAAAATAGAAATAATTCCATGCATTCTATCAGATGACCATGGCCAAAGGCTGGTCTTCAATAACAGCAAAAACAAAAGAAAGCCCAGATACATGTGGAAACTGAACGACTCTCTAATCAATGATAAGTTGGTCAGGGAAGAAAGAAAGAAAGAAAGAAATTAAAGACTTCCTGAAATTTAAAGAAAATGTTAACATATCACACCCAAACTTATGGGACACAATGAAATCGGTGCTATGAGGAAAATTCATAGCACAAAGTGCCCCAGTAAAGAAACTGAAGAGATCTTACACTAGCTACTTAATAGCACACCTGAGAGCTCTAGAGCAAAAAGAAGCAAACTCACCCAAGAGGAGTGGAAGGCAGGGAAAAGTCAAACTCAGGGCCAAGATCAACCATATAGAAACAAAGAAAACAATATAAAATATCAGCGAAACCAAAACATGGGTCTTTGAGAGAATCAACAAGATAGGTAAACCCCTAGCCAAACAAACTAAAGGGCCAAGAGGAAGTATCCAAAGTAACAAAAACAGAAATGAAAAGGAAGACATAACAACAGAAATGGAGGAAATTAAAAAGATTATCAGATCCTATTATTAAAATCTATACTTAACAAAACTGAAAAATTTAGATGACATGGATAGTTTTCTAGACAGATGCCACATACCAAAGTTAAATCAAGAGCAGGTAAACTATCTAAACAGGCCCATATCACACAAGGAAATAGAAGAAGTCATTACAAACCTCCCAACCAAAAAAACAAAAAGTACAGGGCCAGATGGATTTAGTGCAGAATTCTACCAGACCTTCAAAGAAGACCTGATACCAACATACCTCAAACTAGTCCATAAAATAGAAACTGAGAGAATACTACTTAATTCATTCTATGAATCTACAATTACTCTGATATCTAAACCACACAATGGCCCAACCAAAAAAGAGAACTTCAGACCAATCTTCCTTATGAATATCAGTGCAGAAATGCACAATAAAATTCTTGCAAAATGAATCCAAGAATACATCAAAAGCCAGCATTCACTTTGATCAAGTAGTCTTCATCCAAGGGATGCAAGGTCAGTTCAGTACACAAAAATCCATTAATGTAAACCCACTATATAAATGAACTCAAAGAAAAAAATCACATGATCATCTTCTTAGATGCAGAAAAAGCACTTCACAAATTACAACATCTCTTCACGTTAAAAGTATTGGAGAGATCATGAATTCAAGGCCTGTACCTAAACACAGTAAAGACATTATACAGCAAACAAACAGCCAATATTAAATTAAATGGAGAGATACTTACTTGAATCAATCCCACTAAAATTGGGGACAAGACAAGGATGCTCACTTTCCAGATATCTATTCAATATAGTACTCAAAGTGCTTGCTAGAACAGTAAGACAACAAAAAGATAGCAAGGGGATACAAATTGGCAAAGAAGAAATAAAAGTATCTCTATTTGTAGATGCTATGATAGTATACACAAGCAACCTCAAAAACTCTACCAGAGAACTTTCCCAGCTGATAAACAACTTCAGCAAAGTTGCTGGATACAAAATTATCTCAAATAAATAAGTAGTCTTCCTTTTACAAGTTGTAAATAGGATGAGAAAGAAATTAATGAAACAACTACAATAGCCACAAATAATATAAAATGTCTTGGGATAACTCTAACCGAACAAGTGAAAGATCTGTACAAAAATAACTTCAAGTCTCTTAAGAAAGAAATCGGAGAATATCTCAGAAAATGGAGAGATCTCCCATGCTCATGGATTGGCAGAATTAACATAGTAAAAATGTCCATTATACCAAATGCAATCTATGGATTCAATGTAATCCCCGACCAAATTCCAACAAAATTCTTCAGAGACATGGAAACAGCAATCCTCAAATTCATCTGGAAAGGCAAAAGAAAAGTAAAGAAAACAAAATAAAACAAAACAAAATCCAAAAAAACAAGAATAGTGAAAACAATACTTAACAGTTAAAGGATGACTGGGGAAATCACCATCCTTTACCTCAAGCTTTACTACAGGGCAATAGTGATAAAAACTGCATTTAACTGGTACAGAGGCAGACACATTGATCAATGGAATAGAATTGAAGACACAGTAATAAAATCACATACTTATGAGCACTTGAACTTTGACAAAGAAGCCAATATAAACAATAGAAAAAGAAAGCATCTTCAAAAACGTGTGCTGGTCTAACTGGCTGTCTGTATGTAGAAAAATGAAAATAGACCCATATTTGTCAGCTTGCAAAAAGCTCAAGTCCAGGATGATCAAGGTCCTCAAATTAAATCAGATACACTGAATCTAATAGAAGAGAAAGTGGGAAAGACCCTTGAACTCATTAGCACAGGGGAAGTTTTCTAAACAGAACTCCAGTGGCTCAGGCTGTAAGAACAATATGAACTAACCAGTACCCCTAGAGCTCGTGTCTCTAACTGCATATGTAGCAGAAGATGGCCTACTTGGGCATCACTGGGAGGAGAGGCCCTTGGTCTTGCGAAGATTATATACCCAGGTACAAGGGAATGCCAGGGCCAGGAAGCAGGAGTTTGTGGGCTGGGGAGCAGGGTTGGGGGAGGGTATAGTGGACTTTTGGGATAACATTTGAAATGTAAATGAAGAAAATATCTAATAAAAAATTTTTAAAAATTGATAAATGGGACCTCATGAAACTGGAAATATCCTAAGTAGGATTCAGATCAAGGGGAGACCCTAAGACCTGACACTATTACTGAGGCTATGGAGTGCTCACAAAAAGGAACCTAGCATGACTGCTCTCTGAAAGACCCAACAGGCAGCTTAAAGAGTCAGATTTAGATAATTGCACTGAACCAATGGAGAGAAGCTGCTGACCCCTGTGCTTGAATTAGGAGAAAGCTGGAAGCAGCCTAGGAGGAGGGAGATCCTATAGGAGGACTAGCAGTCTCTAGTTAGGCAGCAGTTTTATTCCCTTTATGCTCCATGACATATCAGTGTTTTCTTCAGCATTAGAGCTTTGGCATCATGTTGCAGAAATGAGCATAGCCTTGGAAATAGCCTGTGTTATTTGAAAGGTTCCACACAACCCCTCTGGCCAATAAATCATTCAGCAAGATTCAACCACTTCCTGGCTTTGAAGTTTTATTTCATGCCATAGGATGCCATACAGTTTTTCAAAAGTCCTACAGTGTTGGTTGTACTTCCCACATTTCCTTATTCCTACATTTACCTTACTCTTTTATCCTCCTCCCTATCTCATACTCCTAGTTTTCCTTTTATCACTTCATATGACTTATTTTGTTTGCTTTTCCTTGGGTGAGCCTCTCCTTCCCTCTTAGCCCTTATTATGTTAACTGACATTTGTGGTTATTCAACTTATAGCACTCATATTAAAAGCTTAAAAGCTGGCATCCATATATAATAGGAAACACAATATCTTTGGGTCTTAGTTACATTAACTCAGGATGATTTTTTTTCTAACTTCATTTATTCCCACAAATTTCATTTTTCTTAACAGCTGTATAATATTCCAAGGTGTAAATATATGACATTTTCTTTATCCATTCATCAGTTGATGGTTATCTAGACTGTTTTCAGTTTCTGTCTATTAGGAACATAGCAGTAGTGAACAAGGCTGAGGAAGTTCTCTATAGTAAGATGTAAAGTCCTTACTTATATCTTACTATAGAGATATTTGACGTATATCTAAATATTTGTATAAATATTTGTAGTATATCTTATGGAGGATCAACCCTCAGTTTCCTGAAGAAACTCCATTCTCATTATCATAATGGATTATGAGTTTGGAATCATACCTACACTGATTAAATATTCACTCTCCCTAGGCTACGAAATTCAAACATATAGAAAAGAAACATACTAACATCTTTAGAATAACACTTTAAATGAGTTTGACATTAAATCAATACTAAAAAAGTAAATATTTGAAAACTATGTTTCATCACAATAACAAAAGAAAGGAAATATGATGTTCTCTAATTCAAGTTAGACTGCTGAGAATAAATATAGCTTTATGGAAGGCCCCATGGCAAGGAAACTAGGAGCAAATTCACACAGTTGGTATAATTCTGCTTTTCCCTTACATTTCAAAACAGATTTTTCCCTCAAGAATCTTCTAATTATTCATAATTTATCTAAATTATAAAGAAATTCCTTGAACCCAAGGAGTATGATCTAATGAAATCATTCATTTTCAAATACTAAAATATTGATATAGTAACTTTTTATATAGATTCTCATTCTGTAGACCAGGATGCCCTAAATGGCTCTATCACCCAAGCTATCCTGGAGCTCACTGCTTGGATAAAAATCTTATTTTTTCTTATTAGGTAAACATGTAATATTTCCAGGTTTGGTTATTTAATCTCTTTTAGATTGCTATTTGTTGATCTTTAATATAGAAAAAAATAAATAATAACAATGATAAAATGTGCCTTATCTCTTATAGTAGTTTTAAGGATCATGAAACAGAGGCAGGTAGATAGAATAGGTGGTCTCTACAATAGGACCTCATGTTCTGAACTTTATGATAACTAAGGATAAAGAATCTTGAGACATAGATATCATAATACTTGTGAAAACAGATTAAATCTTTATTTCATATTCCATCTCTTAGACCTATTGATAATAGGAATATAGAAATGGTATTAAAATATGTTAATTAGTTTAAGTAGTTTAAGCTATTCCTAGATTTTTTATTTCTATGGATATATTTAAAAAGAAAAATAATTTGTCAGAATTTTTAGTTTGGTGTTGAATAAATAGTTATAGAGTGGGTAGAAACATTTGAAACATGATTGCTTATGCTGTTAACAGATCTGTTCATTTCAATATATTTAAAATTTTCCATAAGAACAGACAATATAGGGAGTTTATTAGTATTTCATTGATACAATAGAAAATAGAATGCTAACACCAATAGGCACCACAGTGATGGTATGTAACTGCTGAGAAGGTCTGTTCCTTGGCTCATGCAAGACCTACCTGAGCTTTAGTCTCATCATTTAAAGGGTTGTTACTTAACTCAACTGTGGTTTTTATTTCAATAAAATTAGCACATATCTTTCAATTATATTGTTTATTAGTTCTTTACATAAGCTCTTAATATAAATAAGGAAGTCAGATCTACAAGTATTGCACTCATAGAGAACCATTAGTTTTTATTCCTATGCTTGATATTTCATTTAAATGTTTTCTACAAAAAAACATATTAAAGTTTGCCAACATAATTTTACTGCATGCAGTGAGTTTTTCATTACAGAGGGTCTCAGAGGAATTTAGGGAGGGAAAATTGTAATCAGAATTTAATGTGTAAAATAATATACTTTCAAAAAAAAGAAAATTAGAAAAAGATGAAAAATAAACTACAAAAAAGAAAACTCATTCCATGTTGCAAACACTGAAACAAAGAACCTGCAAACAAGTCATTGAATTCTTTTTGTGTTGAGAATCTGTTGAAACATCATCCAGAAATGGAGTCCTGTGGAGAAAATTCTGAATACTTGTGAGAACTGAGAACGTGCAAAGAAAACAAGACAGCAAGTTTGTGATCTCAGTTTTGTCAAAATGGTGTGTTTTTATGATCCACCCAGGTATAGTTCATGGGAGTGAGTTTACTTCAGATTAATCATTATTACTTGATGTTGCATTCAATTATATGAATACACTATCCTTTATATGCCTCTTGGAAAAATATATTTTTTATCCATATGTGGCTTGTACTTGTGATTGTAGACAGTTTGAACTCATGAGAACATCACTCTGGTGTCCCTTTCAAACCCCAAAGTATAAATTGTCTCGGACTCTGAAAAAAGTTGGTGATTGCTTGAAACTTTTGTCTACCTCATTTATCAGCCCCACTCTCTCAGGTCACACTGCCTCTAGAGCAGTAACAGCCATCTATTTCTGGCCATGAAGCCTTACCTTAAGAGTGGTTTGTATTCCCAGTTAGACTCTATTAGAGAAAGCTATTTTTTTTATTTGAAAATTGTTATTAGTTGGAGATAGCTTCTCATTAGGGATAGAGGCTTGTACCTACTTCTCTTCCCAGTGCTGGGACCACATCCTGACAGACCCAGGCTGGTGCTGTATATGCTGCAACGCTCTGTAAAGTCATATGTGCAAGAGTTCTTCTGTGCTTATAAGGCCTTGTCTCCTTCTTTTCCATGTGCCCTTACACGTCTTTCTGCCTCCTATTCCATAGGGTTCTGGCTATTATGAACAGAGTATCAATGAGCATACTTTAAAAAGTGTCTCTACAGTAGGTTGAAATATCTTTTGACAGTATTTCCAAGAATGGTATAGATAGACATGAGGTAGATAGACTTCTACCTTCCTGGGGAACGGCTGTACTGATTTCCATAGTGGCTATACAAGTTTGTAATCCCAATAGCATGGATGAATGTTCCCCTTCCCCTTAATTTCCTCTTTTATTCCCTCAGGGTGGTTCTTCCTTTCACACATTATTCTATCCTGTCCTCCTATCATTAATGCCAAGTGCACTCATATCCTGCCCATCTCTCATTAATGCAGGATGCACACCCTAGCTGTCTTCTATGTGCTGCAGAGTAGTTCAAATGAAAGAAGAGACTTTCAATCAGAAGTTTGCAGCTGCAGGTAATTTTTTATCTCTTAGAATACATTTGGTAATATCTAGAGACAATTTTGTTTATTATTTGGTGAGGATACATAATTACTCCAGGCAGAGGTAGGAACAAAGGACAGCACTTATGATGGAAAATTTCCCAAACAGTTTCAGGTGCACAGATGAGGGAAACCCACAACTTTCATCACTTCTAGAATTTCTCTTGGACAACATGTCCCCTGAGTGCCTAGTGCTGGGTGCCCAAAGCTTCTGATATGGAAACTAGGTTAGGAACTTATAGAAATGTTCTATAACTTCTAGAAAGCATACAGTCTGAATTATTGTTTAGAAGTTTCTTTTGTGGCCATCCTCATCATTATATAGCAAAACATTGCTTTCTCTATGGACAACAATTAGATATGTTTTGTATTAAAAATTAACACAAATACCTCTGAGTGTGATAATAAGGGCCTGTGATCTCAACTACACAGGGAGGTAAGGCAGGAAGATTGAATGTTCATGATCTGCTTGGGAGACAGAACAAGTTCAAGGTCAGCCTGGGAAACTTAGGAAAACTGTATCTGAAAATAAAGAGCAGAACCAAAAGGGCTGTTGATACAGCTCAGTGGCAGAGTTCACCTACCAAAAAGGGGCCTTGGGTTGTTTCCATCAATGAACACAAAGGAGCAGGAACAAGGTGCTTGCAGTTTCTTTCAGTAAGACGTAAGTGGGCTTGCAGGCAATAAGAAGGCTCATTTATAAGCTGCAATGCTATTGCTGCCTTTCCCACACTTCAATGTTATTGGAGAGAAATTGCAGACAGAGTTCAAGTGGAAAAAAATTAGAATCCACATTCCATGTGAATAAATGTTAGTTGTAAAGCTTAATGTGTATGTGTGTGTGTGTGTGTGTGTGTGTGTGTGTGTGAGAGAGAGAGAGAGAGAGAGAGAGAGAGAGAGAGAGAGAGAGAGTTTGCATACCTCTGTGAGTGTGTGTGTGTGTTGTGTGTGCTTCACATCCCCATCTCTCACTCTCTGCTTATGCTCACACAGCAAACTGCCTCCACTTCTCTACAAATGTAGATTTTGCATAGGTGTGCTGTGCATCCTAAAGCATTTTATCAATCCAAAACCAACATCATTTAAAAGGCACAGCTTGATTTTGTGCACTAACACAAGAAAGACACTGCTGCTTAAATTATCCGATGTCATTGCCCATGCAGGATTCTTCAATTACAGAAGTTGTTAAAATGTAGAAATGTGTATAACTCTCAGCGCAAAAGAAACATAATGTATGTAAAGTGTTTCTGACTCTGCTTGACACTAAGTCAATATCTGCATAACTAACTGACTAGAACAACAGGCAGCTCTGTTCAGAATGGGCTCCTGAAGGGCAACATGGCTAATAGTCTTCTTCAGGATTTGGACTTAATTTTCTTTTGTCTTTATTGACAATATGTCCACCCAGGCATTAATGACTTCAGTGTAAACACATTCTGTTATGAACCAATCAACTAATGTGGATGGACTAAATGGAAGTGCTTTGTGGGTTGAGGAAATTTGTTTTAAAATGTCCTCCATTTATTTTCCTTACTTAGTGTCAAGTTCTCTATGGTATACTGATGTATTTCTTTTACTATTTTTTCTGAGAGTCAATCCTGACGTATGGGGGTCAGCCTGAAATTTGGATTTTCTATCTTTGTTGTTGTTGTTGTTGTTGATGATGATTATGATGATGAAACTCCTTATTAGATTTCTCAGATTGCCCTTGACCTTTTGAGCTTGAACCGTCCTCCATCAATAGAGATTTGCAGCAGAGGTAATAAATCTCAAACTCAGGAGGCATCACATGTTTGTCACTTGACTTACTGGAGACAAACTTACTAGAAAGACAATCATTCTCATGGGTTTTGACTCTCTTTGCCATAAAGTATCTGGCTATGCTTTGTGGGTCTATGTTTCACTCTGATGTTGGGGGAGCAGAAACATGGGGAGGTTGACTGTGCTTATTTGTTGTCATAGTTGGGTTTTCAGGGAAGCAACAAGACACTGTTCTGTGCTTGGAAAAAATGTAGCCTAAGATGCAGGAAGCAGAAGTTGGGTTTCTCAGAAACCTGAGCAGAATCCAGTCATTCCTGTGATGCCTCACAGAGGAGTCAGTGATAAAGCGGAGATGGGGGGGGGGGGGAGGTCCACAGGCTTACAACAAGGTCATGATGGGGCACTTCCAAACTCCTGGACATCTAGTTATCATTGAGGAGTTGGGAGGAGAGTTGGATGCCTGCAGGCTAAGGAAGGCATCTAGCCTGGGGCTGGGGGAAACAGGGAGCTCCAGCTTAGCTCAATAGTGATTGCCATTAGTGGTCATAGCTGGGAGTACAGAGAGGACTTCTATGGGAGAATTAAGCTCCGGCTCTATAGTCGAAGATCTTCTCCATGTTCCCCATGATGGTGGTAGATGAATGAGACAATCTTTGATTCCAAACTATTTATTGGTTGTTCATTGTGGAAAGTGGATGCATGAAGACTTCTCAGGTTAGACCCAAGATTACATACCCTTTGAAGAGAGGAATATCTAGAAAGGGTGGCTTATTGGCTAAACTCTTAGGTCCTCTATATACTTCATTAACATAGAGAACTCTGTTCTGGTCCTACATGACAGCAAGTCACATTTCTTTATGTGGGAAGTGTGGTAAGTGTTCCAGGCCAGAAATCTAGCAGGAAGCAGGGAGTCTCCTACTGTTTAGATGTATACCCTGAGTTTCTGGGTACTTAGACTTGCTCTACCTATCAGGTTTCCCACACAGTTTACCATCCCACAGTGGTTACCAGCTCCTGCTCCATGTTTCTCTTCCCTTTAATATCAGATATTATAGGAGAAGATATTTATTAATAAACCCTATATGCTAAGTATCTGGGACAAGTTCAAGTACAATCCACGTGTAAAGTATACATGATACAAGTTATCTGATTTTTTGCTATAGAAATACAAGAAACAAATTTACCAAGGCTTAAAATTTAGAATTGAAAGAACTTGTGGAACAGTCTCTAGAAGACTTCATGAGGTCAGAATTTACTGTGTCACACTGGAGAACAGACAGCATCCTAAATCAGGAAGCAGAATGTGAGACTCTGTTCCCACCTGCCCATACATGTTGATTCTTGTATCTTAATAAAAGAAAGCTTGAAGAACTGACTGCTTCCTCTGTCTCCATCCTGAAAATATTTTCATATGATTCATATAAAGAAATTTAAGGACAAAGTCAGTTAATGTTTTCTACAGATGATGAACCGAGATGTAATCTGGCCCAGATTAGATGTGATAATGTCTATAAGATCTAAGATTATATCTGCATTCAGTCTAGGAAGAACAGCCCAAGTTAGTGGATAATAGCAAAGATTATGTTTCCTTTCAATTAACTCCACAGGGAAGGGCAGTGTAGAAACATGGATGCTCTCTTGCCTTCTTGCTTCTGCTCTGTCCTCTTGTCCCTTATCCTCTTTTTCCCCATTCCCCTCCCCTCCATCTCTCTGAGTGTTCATGACTAGTGTCTACTTCTCTACTCTCTCTCTGCCTGTCTCTGTCTCTACTACCCTCTCAACTCCCCTCCTCATGCCCTGAATAAACTCTGTACTAAATATAAACCAAAAAGAAACAAACAAACAAATAAACAAATGAACTTGGAGCTTGAAAAATAAAGATATCTAGGCTAAGATTTGGGAAATACAGTGCTGAACTTTCTGTGAATAAATGCTGGGTTCCCTTTATGGAGAAAAAGTCACAACTCTCTGCAGCTGTAGACAGATGACAGATACCCCTTAGACTGGAGGAACCCCTTTGACCACAGTAACTTACATATCCAGGGCAATGGCTGGCAGCATTTCTAGTGGTTGCCACTAAACTCAGTATATTAACTGAAATAATATAAAATTAAAGCTGATGTATATCAGAGCTTTTAGAAATTTTCATCTCTCCCTGAAAATGGTAGCAAAAAACATAATCACCAAAGAAAATTAGAAATTATGAAGCTAGTTATTAAATTTTGGAAAAAGACTCAGGAGTTTATTTCTTTTTGAAAGGACACTTGATTAGTATTCCCTGCTTCTAGATTTCAGGCATATGGTTGGAACATTAAAATTATATATTAACAAGAGATGCTTACATTTTTCTGGACTTCACTGCAGGGAGACTACTGTCTCAAGAAATTACCAATGAAATTTAAAATCTCTCACTTCTAGTATTCAGGTTTTAAAAATGCTTGTTTTTGCATCCAAAAACAGTTTGACATCATTCCTATCTAATGTGTTATGCACCATGAAGTTATCCTATATCTCATACTGGGTGGTCATGAGTAGCTGTTGTGCATAGGTAGTGAGTGATTTCTATTTAAAGGTGACACAGTGAATTCTGATTCTGAACAGTGTTCTAAGTTGTCCTTATAACCAATGTGAGTATGGCTGATCAAACTCTGCAAAGGGTATTTTTCATAAATTGATAATGTTGTGATTTGATATGAAAAAAAATACAGATTCCCCAGGTAGTTACTACTTTCCTAAATTATTAGTTTATTTTTTCAAAAAATATTTTAAATTTGTTATTTAAATTTTAACTTTTGAGAATGTTATACATGAGTACCATATTTTAAATAATCTCTAACCTCCTTCTCTCCCTCCCAGTCCTCTTATGCATTTCCTCTAAAATTCATGAGCTTTTCTTCAATTATTGTTACATATATATACACATACATACATATACTATATACTCACATTTATATTATATCCTTTAAACATATGCATCCTCCAATTTCCCTTTCTTTTCTCTCCCTACCTCTTTGAACCCCTCATTTTCCTGAATATTTACCCTACCTACTTTCATGTCTTTTTTTTAATTAGGCATTTTCTTCATTTGCATTTCAAATGCTATCCCAAAAATCCCCCATACCCTCCCACCCCCAGTCACTGGGTTTAATACAGGCTCCTTATGTATTCATAGTCATGGGTTATTTATTAGGTCATGGGCAAAATCTTGAAGAAAAGTAAGTGTCCCTCCAGTAACCACCATTAATTGTTAACAGTACCTCAGCTAGGAGTAGAGCCTCATGAGCCCCTCCCCAGTTCATGTTGGAATTTTTGACAGGAGTGATCATGTGTGGGCCTTGTGGGGGCAAAAACAACTATGAGTTCCTAAGAACAAAATCCACGCACAGAAGAGCAGTTATCACAGCCTTCTTCTAAACTCTGTGACTCCTACCTTCTTTCAAATCCCTCTTCTGCTATCTTCTGACCTTGCGACTGCATATTTAGTAATTGCTTGTTCTTAGAACTTTGACCCATCTTTGCATTGGCTGCTACCCACTGCTCAGGAAGCTTCCCTGACCAAGGGTGAAAGCTGCCCTAATCTATGTATATAAACACAAATGCTTCAAAGGCAGTTTGACATCATATCCATTTAGCAAAACAACAGTAATAGGTATGTCCTTAGGTTCTGGAACTTCTGCAATCATGAGCTTTTGACCAGGTTTACAGTGTCAGTCATGAATTCTTTCCTGTAGGACAGGCCTCAAACCAATCATTTAGTAGTTGGTGATACATGGTAAAGGTTTCTCCATCTTTTCTCAGCTGAAGCCATCTTTGGTTTCTACATGCTGCCACAAAAACATCCTATGGGAAAACACCCAATCTTATTTTATAAAGTCAGGGTCAAAAATGTTCTAACTGCATTTTCTTGGCTCTTCTTAGACTCCTCATTTGCTTCCCACTGCAGCTACCAATGAGGATTCAGGATTGTTTTTTTGTTTTTTGTTTTTTTGTTTTTTTCTGTGTTCTTTGTCTTTAAAAATCCCCTGAGTTTGGCTGGGTTTAGTAGCCTAGGCTGGCACCTGTGGTCTCTTAGGGTCTGTATGACATCTGTCCAAGATCTTCTAGTTTTTATCAAATCTCTTGAGAAGTCTGGTGTAATTCTGATAGACTTGCCTTTATATGTTAGTTGGTTGGGCTTTTTACCTTTCAGCTTTTAGTTTTCTTTCTTTAGGAATTCCTTGTCGGAGCCGGGTATGCCTTGAATCCCAGCCCTTGGGAGGCATAGGCAGGCAGATTTCTGAGTTCAAGTCCAGCCTGGTCTACAAAGTGAGTTCTAGGACAACCAGGGCTTTACAGAGAAACCCTGTCTCGAAAAACTAAAAAAAAAAAGGAATTCCTTGTCGGGCCTCAGTGGGAAAGGATACGCCTAATCCTGTAGAGACTTGATGCCCCAGAGAAAGGTAATGTCTGGGTACGTGGGTGGGTAGAGATCAGGGGTGCTCTATGAAAAGTGCTTCTTTTCAGGCAGTCCTTGGACTGCTTAAATTAGGCCCTCCATTTGAACTTTGGTCATTGTGCTGAGTGGTCTCTGGGCTTTTATGCCATAATAGTTGTTTGTCCCCTACAATCATCAGTTCACCACTGTACCAATGAGGATATCTTGCCTATGAAGTTGTACTGTAGCGTACAAGTCTGTTACTAGATAAGACTATTGATAACCAAATAAATGTTTGTTGCTTTTAAGTAGACTACATCTTATATTTTACTACAGAAGTGGGACTGACTAGCAATAATTTTGTGTTGATCAAATGTGTGTTTTCTATTCTCTTCCATTCCTCTATGTTCATCCTTTCATGAAGACCACAATGTTTTAATCACTAAAACTCAAAAGTCTTAAAATCCTAAAATGAGATCTTCCATGTCCCTTTTCCTTACATAATTGTTTTAACTAATTTCAATTTCTTTCTTTCTTTCTTTCTTTCTTTCTTTCTTTCTTTCTTTCTTTCTTTCTTTCTTTCTTTCTTTCTTTCTTTCTTTCTAGCTTGTTTGTAACTACAAAATCCAGTCAAGCAGAATGAATCAGGTAATGAAGGGAGACTCCTTTGCCTCACAACATTAACTGACAAAATAGTCTATAGAGATACCAAAGGGATAAGCCAGCACTGTTAAAAGAAAAAAAATGGTTTTGAAAGGGAAGCTGACATGGTGATCTTTAGAATCTTCCTCTTGACTTTATTATGCTACAGGCAAAGCAGTTTAAAAGTCATCAACAATTCCCAAGTCTTAGTTTAAGTGTCTTAAGTAATTTCTATCATGCACACAAGGAAAACATCAGAAACAAGATTTTTTTTTCCCACCAGAGCACTGGAGGTTAAGAATTGATGAAATAATGAAACAGGAATAGTGATCATGGGATTTCACTTTTCATCTATCATTTCTGATGTAGAAATCTAGTTCATTATGATTCCTAATTCCTAAATATGGAAGGAGGATTAGAATAGATTAGAATGTTGAGCCATATAGTCACTTTAAGATATGGCTAAATGATCTCAGTTAGCAGTATGGGACCAAAGATATTTGGGAAAACAAGCAACCATTAGCATAGTGACTATGTTTAGTGAGTTTCTCAGCACCCTTACTGCTGTCAAGAATCTTAGTTGTTTCACTGTTGAGAGGGTTATAGCTCCATGAAGCTGTGACATGACAGAGTATCACCTCTTAAGGCCTTTTTCACCTTATTTGTAGGGTTTTAATATTCATCTAAGGAATGGAGGACAAGATGCTGAAGGAGCAAAAGATAATGCCTGTAGTGGATCCAGGAGCAAGCTCTTCTTTTTTTTGTATACTCAGAAAATGGTACTCAGATACAGCTGAAACAACTTTTCAGGGGAGGGTCAAGGTCAAGATATCCACTCCATTTACTGGAAGGTTCCTGATGACTCCTGTCATAGCAGTCCCTTTTCTATTCTTTTCTTCCCCTGTATGTGCTGGTGTGTGTGTGTGTGTGTGTGTGTGTGTGTGTGTGTGTGTGTTTTAATTTTCTATTGCTGTATTAAAAGAGTATGACCAAGGCATCATATAGAAAAAAAAAAAACATCTAACTTTAGTGTTCAGTGCTAGAGGTTTAGACTCAAAAATGGCAAGACAAGGGCTTGGTTGGCAAAAATAGCTGTGATCTCACATCTTTTATTTAATTAGATATTTTCTTCATTTACATTTCCAGTGCTATCCCAAAAGTCCCCCATACCCTCCCCACCCACTCCCCTACTGACCCACTCCCACTTCTTGGCCCTGGCATTCCCCTATACTGAGGCATATAAAGTTTGCACGACCAATGGGCCTCTCTTTCCACTGATGGCCTCACATCTTGATCTGCAAGTAGAAGTCAGAGAGAGACACTGGCAATGAGTCTTTTGAAGCCTCAAATACCTCCTCAGGTGACATACCTCCTCTAACAAGGCCATAGTACATAATCCTTCCCAAACAATTCTAACAACTAGGGACCAAGTATTCCAACATATGATTCTATAGGGAACATTCTCATTCATACCATACATTCTGCTCTCTAGCCTCTATAGGCTCAAGGCCATATTATAATGAAAATTAGAATAGTCCAACTTAAAGAGTCCTTATAGTCTTGTATAGTTTCAATTCTGTTTGAAATTGCAAAACAGTCTCTTAATTTTAAAAGCCTGTGAAATCAAAAGCAAAAATTACAAAATTTCAGCATTCGGTGACACAGAATATATATTACCATTCTGAAAGTGAGGAATGGAAATGCAGGGAGAAAATACTGAGCCCGAGTAAGCTGAAAACAGTAAAACAAGCTTCAAATCCTGACGCTCATACTTCGTGCCACGGGCCTTAGATCACTGCACCCTTTCAAGTTTCCTGCCTTCAACACATTTTTCTCCCTTGGGCTGGTTTTACTCCCTTTCTGTGCATATCCTTAGCATATATCTCATGAATTTGGCATCTTCAACATCTTCAGGTCACCAGAACATTCCAAGCTTTTCTATCATAGTTTCCCATAATGTCCTCTCGGGACTATATAGAGAAAATCCCTTCACACACTCCTGGCCTCAAGAGCTCTCTTCATCCATAGAGGAAAAATCAAATACACATATTAATTATTAATATATGTTTTATACTCAAACACACACATATCCAATCTCATTTGGAGACAGCTAACTAATAAAAAAGTTGTTACCAGGGAGTGAACTATCATTGTGACAGGCCATATTATGATTATGTTATATTATATTATGCATAATATAATATATAACATGTTATAATATATATGCATTTTAGAATGTATTGAAATATATGATATATGATATGATTATATATATGTATATATATATAAGTCATTAAAATATAGAATATATATATATATAAATTTTTAGTTGGCTTATAGGCTACAATCTGGCTAATAAAGTAGTGTCTGTTATTCAATAGAAAGGTCAAGAATCTGGTAGTCATTCAATCCACAAGGCTGGATAATTCAAATGGTCTATCGTCTATGTTGTAGTCCCAAAGAAATAGGTTGTAATATCCGTGAAAGAATCTCTCCATAGCAAGCTAGATGGACTTGATAGGAGAATAAGAAAAAAAAAAAACAGGCAAAGAACCAAGCCTTTCTTTTTAAATGTGTTTTTAGGTGGGTGCTAACAGAAAATATATTGCAGACTTAGGGTCTCTTTACTCTTAAAATCATACAAACAAGAATACAACTATGCCCTGAGTCTTATTGAGTGTTTTGATTTCTGGAGAATCTTAGCTTAGTACAGATGAGGAATAATATTATTACTTAAATAAATTATTTAAAAGCTATATATAGAGGCTGGAGAGATGGCATAGTGGTTAAGAGCACTGATGCTCTTTCAGAGAACCTGGGTTCAATCCCCAGCACCAATATGGCAGCTCACACCTGTCTATAACTCCAGTTCTAGGGGATCAGGCTCCCTCACAGCAATGCACATAAAATAAAATTAAGTAAAATGTACATATAAAGCATTTTTGTTTCCCATATCCTTACACAACCTCCTAAAAGTTTTCATTGTTAGAAAATAATCCTGTGAGATTGGCTATTTCTGAAAATAAATTTGGGGAGCATATTTGAAATTGTAATAAAAACATTTTAAGTAAAAATGTATACTGAGGAGATGTGCAAGTATAAGTTATTAAAATATAGAATCAAAATATAATATATAAGACACAAAATATAAACTACATATAATATGATGCAAATACTACAAATTTATTGTTTATAATTTTATGTCATTATAATCAGTTATAATTTTCTACTATAAAAGGTAAGAGACTGGGGATATAGCACAGTTGATAAAATGGTTGATTCACAAACATTTGGATCTGAATTCACTATTTAGAACTCATGTAATAATACTAGGCATAAGAGCCTGTTCTTGTAATTCCAGCACTGGGAATGCCCAACAAATAGATCCCTGGGGTTCACTGGCAAATCAACCAAATCTAGTTAGCAACTTCAGAGCAATGAAAGACTCTGTCTTAAAGGAGGTAGATGGCCTTTCTGAAGATAGCACCAGAGGTTATCTTCTGTATTCCACATCTTTGCACATGTATGTACCTAGAGATAAGAAGTGAAGACAAATTAAAAATTAAATATAAGATGTTTCTAATAATCAACATAAATTAAATGATACAGAATTTCTTTACTGAACCTCATACTTTTCAGTAGCTAATATCTGCTTCTTGTCACAAAGTTTATCACATGATAGTGGAGGAAATAATTAGTCATTGCTTAGTTACTAACAAATCCTATTTCAATGGTTTTTAAATATTCAATAAGGGAGAAATCAAATTAATTTTTTCACCATTTTTATTTTTTGTAATTCATTAAATTGGGATGAGATAAATCTCTGAAGACTGAAGTGCAAATTTTAAAACTGTATTGATTTTACTTTTCCTTTGTAAATATTTCAGAGTTCTATCATGTACTGATTCAGTCAATCAGAATAAAATATAGCAGTTTTTTGTTGGTATGCAGATGTGAGCAACTGATTGCTTTTATTATACTATTTAGAAAACAATGTGTATGCAAATAATTAGGGATATCTGGATATCAAGAATTGATGAAACTTATATTTTAAATAAAATGTTTGAGAGATTGCCTTAAGTGTATTTATTCAAATACAAATGTTTTACTTCTTGAATTGTATTTTTAGATAGATATTGGACTCATTCTATTCCATGTACAAAGCTCTCATTATCAAAATCTCTTGGATCTAGCATCTACTGGTTGAAACTCTCCATTCCAACAGAGACTTCATTTTTACACTTCAACACAAGCGCTTCTCAGGGCCTCTTGTTCTCTCAGGACATTCATCCCTCAGGGACTACTTTGCCTCTCATTGCCTAGGCTTAACATTAATCCATAAGGTGGAGAAATAATTCATAATTCTTCATTCTTGCACTTTTCTTTTTTTATTATTTTTTTTAATTAGGTTATTTCCTCAATTACATTTCCAATGCTATCCAAAAAGTCCCCAATACACTCCCCCCCAGTCCCCAACCCACCTACCCCCACCCCTTGGCCCTGGCATTCCCCTGTACTTATAAAGTTGCATAGTCCAATGGGCCTATAAAGTTGGCAAGTCCAATGGGCCTCTCTTTCCAGTGATGGCCTACTAGGCCATCTTTTGATACAAATGCAGCTAGAGACAAGAGCTCTGGGGTACTGGTTAGTTCATAATAATGATCCACCTATGGGGTTGCAGTTCCCTCCACCTCCCTGGGTACTTTCTCCAGCTCCTCCATGGGGGGCCTTGTGATCCATCCAATAGCTGACAGTGAGCATCTACTTCTGTGTTTGATAGGCCCCAGCATTGTCTCACAAGAGACAGCTATATCTGGGTCCCCTCAGCAAAATCTTGCTAGTGTATGCAATGGTGTCAGCATTTGGAAGCTGATTATGGGATGGATTCCTGGATATGGCAGTCTTTAGATGGTCCATCCTTTCGTCCCAGCTCCAAGCTTTATCTCTGTAACTCTTTCCATGGGTGTTTTATTCCCAATTCCAAGAAGGGGCACAGTGTCCACACTTTGGTCTTCGTTCTTCTCAAGTTTCATGCGTTTAACAAATTGTATATCTTGGGTATCCTAAGTTTTTGGGCTAATATCCACTTATCAGTGAGTACATATTGTGTGAGTTCCTTTGTGAATATGTTACCTCACTCAGAATGATGCCATCCAGATCCATCCATTTGCCTAGGAATTTCATAAATGCATTCCTTTTAATAGCTGAGTAGTACTCCATTGTGTAAATGTACCACATTTTCTGTATCCATTCCTCTGTTGAGGGGCATCTGGGTTCTTTCCAGCTTCAGGCTATTATAAATAAGGCTGCTATGAACATAGTGGAGCATGTGTCCTTCTTACCGGTTGGAACATCTTCTGGATATATGCCCAGGAGAGGTATTGCTGGATCCTCTGGTAGTATCATGTCCAATTTTCTGAGGAACCACCAAACTGATTTCCAGAGTGGTTGTACCAGCTTGCAATCCCACCAACAATGAAGGAGTGTTTCTCTTTCTCCACATCCTCGCCAGCATCTGCTGTCACCTGAATTTTTGATCTTAGCCATTCTGACTGGTGTGAGGTGGAATCTCAGGGTTGTTTTGATTTGCATTTCCCTGATGTTTAAGGATGTTGAACATTTTTTCAGGTGCTTCTCTGCCGTTCGGTATTCTTCAGGTGAGAATTCTTTGTTCAGTTCTGAGCCCCATTTTTTAATGGGGTTATTTGATTTTCTGGAGTCCACCTTCTTGAGTTCCTTATATATATTGGATATTAGTCCCCTATCTGATTTAGAATAGGTAAAGATCCTTTCCCAATCTGTTGGTGGTCTTTTTGTCTTATTGACGGTGTCTTTTGCCTTGCAGAAGCTTTGCAACTTTATGAGGTCCCATTTATCAATTCTCGATCTTACAGCGCAAGCCTTTGCTGTTCTATTCAGGAATTTTTCCCCTGTACCCATATCTTCGAGGCTTTTCCCTACTTTCTCCTCTATAAGTTTCAGTGTCTCTGGTTTTATGTGGAGTTCCTTAATCCACTTAGATATGACCTTGGTACAAGGAGATAGGAATGGATCAATTCGCATTCTTCTACATGATAACCGCCAGATGTGCCAGCACCATTTGTTGAAAATGCTGTCTTTTTTCCACTGGATGGTTTTTGCTCCCTTGTCAAACATCAAGTGACCATAGGTATGTGGGTTGATCTCAGGGTCTTCAATTCTGTTCCATTGGTCTACTTGTCTGTCATTATACCAATACCATGCAGTTTTTATCACAATTGCTCTGAAGTACAGCTTTAGGTCAGGCATGGTGATTCCTCCAGAGGTTCTTTTATCCTGAGAAGAGTTTTTGCTATCCTAGGTTTTTTGTTGTTCCAGATGAATTTGCAGATTGCCCTTTCCAATTCATTGAAGAATTGAGTTGGAATGTTGATGGGGATTGCATTGAATCTGTAGATTGCTTTTGGCAAGATAGCCATTTTTACAATGTTGATCCTGCCAATCCATGAGCATGGGAGGTTTTTCCATCTTCTGTGATCTTCTTTAATTTCTTTCTTCAGGGACTTGAAGTTCTTGTCATACAGATCTTTCACTTCCTTAGTTAGAGTCATGCCAAGGTATTTTATATTGTTTGTGACTATTGAGAAGGGTGTTGTTTCCCTAATTTCCTTCTCTGCTTATTTATCCTTTGTGTACAGAAAGGCCATTGACTTGCTTGAGTTAATTTTATATCCAGCTACTTCACCGAAGCTATTTATCAGGCTTAGGAGTTCTCTGGTGGAATTTTTAGGGTCACTTATGTATACTATCATATCATCTGCAAAAAGCAATATTTTGACTTCTTCTTTTCCTATTTGTATCCACTTGATCTCCTTTTGTTGTCTAATTTCTCTGGCTAGGACTTCAAGTACAATGTTGAATAGGTACGGAGAGAGTGGGCAGCCTTGTCGAGTCCCTGATTTTAGTGGGATTGCTTCCAGCTTCTCACCATTTACTTTGATGTTGGCTACTTGTTTGCTGTAGATTGCTTTTATCATGGTTAGGTATGGACCTTGAATTCCTGATCTTTCCAAGACTTTTATCATGAATGGGTGTTGGATTTTGTCAAATGCTTTTTCAGCATCTAACGAGATGATCATGTGGTTTTTGTCTTTGAGTTTGTTTATATAATGGATTACATTGATGGATTTTCGTATATTGAACCATTCTTGCATCCCTGGGATGAATCCTACTTGGTCAGGATGGATGATTGTTTTGATGTGTTCTTGAATTCGGTTAGCTAGAAGTTTATTGAGGATTTTTGCATCAATATTCATAAGGGAAATTGGTCTGAAGTTCTCTATTTTTGTTGGGTCTTTATGTGTTTTAGGTATCAGAGTAATTGTGGCTTCATAGAATGAGTTGGGTAGAGTACCTTCTGATTCTATTTTGTGGAATAGTTTGTGAAGAACTGGGATTAGTTCTTCTTTGAAGTTTTGATAGAACTCTGCACTAAACCCATCTGGTCCTGGGCTTTTCTTGGTTGGGAGACAATTAATGACTGCTTCTATTTCTTTAGGGGATATGGGACTGTTTAGATCATTAACCTGATCTTGATTTAACTTTGGTACCTGGTATCTGTCTAGAAACTTCTCCATTTCACCCAGGCTCTCCAGTTTTGTTGAGTATAGCCTTTTGTAGAATGATCTGATGGTGTTTTGGATTTCTTCAGGGTCTGTTGTTATGTCTCCCTTTTCATTTCTGATTTTGTTAATTAGAGTACTTTCCCTATGCCCTCTAGTGAGTCTGGCTAAGGGTTTATCTATCTTGTTGATTTTCTCAAAGAACCAGCTCCTCGATTGGTTGATTCTTTGAATTGTTCTTCTTGTTTCCACTTGGTTGATTTCACCCCTGAGTTTGATTATTTCTTGCTGTCTACTCCTCTTGGGTGAATTTGCTTCCTTTTGTTATAGAGCTTTTAGGTGTTTTGTCAAGCTGCTAATGTGTGCTCTCTCTAGTTTCCTTTTGGAGGCACTCAGAGCTATGAGTTTTCCTCTTAGAAATGCTTTCATTGAGTCCCATAAGTTTGGGTATGTTGTGGTTTCATTTTCATTAAACTCCAGAAAGTCCTTAATTTCTTTCTTTATTCCTTCCTTGACCAAGGTATCATTGAGAAGAGTGTTGTTTAGTTTCCACGTGTGTGTTGGCTTTCTATTATCTATTTTGTTATTGAAGATCAGTCTTAGTCCATGGTGATCTGATAGGGTGCATGGGACAATTTCAATATTTTTGTATATATTGAGACTTGTTTTGTGACCAATTATGTGGTCAATTTTGGAGAAGGTACCGTGAGGTGCTGAGAAGAAGGTATATCCTTTCGTTTTAGGATAAAATGTTCTGTAGATATCTGTCAGATCCATTTGTTTCATAACCTCTGTTAGTTTCACTGTGTCCCTGTTTAGTTTCTGTTTCCATGATCTGTCCATTGGTGAAAGTAGTGTGTTGAAGTCTCCCACTATTATTGTGTGAGGTGCAATGTGTGCTTTGAGCTTTACTAAAGTATCTTTAGTGAATGAGGCTGCCCTTGAATTTGGAGCATAGATATTCAGAATTGATAGTTCCTCTTGGAGGATTTTACCTTTGATGAGAATGAAGTGCCCTTCCTTGTCTTTTTTGATGACTTTGGGTTGGAAGTCAATCTTATCAGATATAATGGCTACTCCAGCTTGTTTCTTCCTAACATTTGCTTGGAAAATTGTTTTCCAGCCTTTCGTTCTGAGGTAGTGTCTATCTTTTTCTCTGAGATGAGTTTCCTGTAAGCAGCAAAACGTTGGGTCCTGTTTCTGTAGCCAGCCTGTTAGTCTGTGTCTTTTTATTGGGGAGTTGAGTCCATTGATATTAAGAGATATTAGGGAGAAGTAATTGTTGCTTCCTTTTATTTTTGTTGTTAGAGTTGGTGTTCTGTTTTTGTGGCTGTCTTCTTTTTGGTTTGTTGAGGGATTACCTTCTTGCTTTTTCTATGACGTGGTTTCCGTCCTTGTATTGGTTTTTTCTGTTATTATCCTTTGAAATGCTGGATTCGTGGAGAGATAATGTGTGAATTTGGTTTTATCGTGGAATACTTTGGTTTCTCCATCTATGGTAATTGAGAGTTTGGCTGGGTATAGTAGCCTGGGCTGGAAATTGTGTTCTTTTAGTTTCTGTATAAAATCTGTCCAGGCCCTTCTGGCTTTCATAATCGCTGGTGAAAAATCCGGTGTAATTCTGATAGGCTTGCCTTTATATGTTACTTGACCTTTTTCCCTTACTGCTTTTAGTATTCTATCTTTTTTTTTTTTAATATTTTTATTACATATTTTCCTCAATTACATTTCCAATGCTATCCCAAAAGTCCCCCATAGCGCCCCCCACTTCCCTACCCACCCATTCCCATTCTTTTGGCCCTGGCATTCCCCTATATTGGGGCATATAAAGTTTGCAAGTCCAATGGGCCTCTCTTTCCATTGATGGCCGACTAGGCCATCTTTCGATACATATGCAGCTAGAGACAAGAGCTCCGGGGTTCTGGTTAGTACATCATGTTGTTCCAACAATAGGGTTGCAGATCCCTTTAGCTCTTTGGGTACTTTCTCTAGCTTCTCCATTGGGAGCCCTGTGATACATCCAATAGCTGACTGTGAACATCCACTCCTGTGTTTGCTAGGCCCCGGCATCTTCTCACAAGAGACAGCTATATTTGGGTCCTTTCAGCAAAATCTTGCTAGTGTATGCAATGGTGTCAGCGTTTAGAAGCTGATTATGGGATGGATCCCTGGATACGGCAGTCTCTAAATGGTCCATCCTTTCATCACAGCTACGAACTTTGTCTCTGTAACTCCTTCCCTGGGTGTTTTGTTCCCAATTCTAAGAAGGGGCACAGTGTCCACACTTTGGTCTTCATTCTTCTTGAGTTTCATGCGTTTATCAAATTGTATCTTATATCTTGGGTATCCTAAGTTTTGGGCTAATATCCACTTATCAGTGAATACATATTGTGTGAGTTCTTTTGTGATTGTGTTACTTCACTCAAGATGATGCCCTCCAGGTCCATCCATTTGGCTAGGAATTTCATAAATTCATTCTTTTTAATAGCTGAGTAGTACTCCATTGTGTAAATGTACCATAATTTCTGTATCCATTCCTCTGTTGAGGGACATCTGGGTTCTTTCCAGCTTCTGGCTATTATAAATAGGGCTGCTATGAACATAGTGGAACATGTGTCCTTTTTACCGGTTGGGACATCTTCTGGATATATGCCCAGGAGAGGTATTGCTGGATCCTCCGGTAGTACTATGTCCAATTTTCTGAGGAACCGCCAGACTGATTTCCAGAGTGGTTGTACAAGCTTGCAATCCCACCAACAATGGAGGAGTGTTCCTCTTTCTCCACATCCTCGCCAGCATCTGCTGTCACCTGAATTTTTGATCTTAGCCATTCTGACTGGTGTGAGGTGGAATCTCAGGGTTGTTTTGATTTGCATTTCCGTGATGATTAAGGATGTTGAACATTTTTTCAGGTGTTTCTCTGCCATTCGGTATTCCTCAGGTGAGAATTCTTTGTTCAGTTCTGAGCCCCATATTTTAATGGGGTTATTTGACTTTCTGGAGTCCACCTTCTTGAGTTCTTTATATATATTGGATATTAGTCCCTTATCTGATTTAGGATAGGTGAAGATCCTTTCCCAATCTGTTGGTGGTTTTTTTGTCTTATTGATGGTGTCTTTAGCCTTGCAGAAGCTTTGTAGTTTCATGAGGTCCCACTTGTCAATTCTCGATCTTACAGCACAAGCCATTACTGTTCTATTCAGGAATTTTTCCCCTGTGCCCATATCTTCCAGGCTTTTCCCCACTTTCTCCTCTATAAGTTTCAGTGTCTCTGGTTTTATGTGAAGTTCCTTGATCCACTTAGACTTGACCTTAGTACAAGGAGATAGGAATGGATCGATTCGCATTCTTCTACATGTTAACAACCAGTTTTGCCAGCACCATTTGTTGAAAATGCTGTCTTTCTTCCACTGGATGTTTTTAGCTCCCTTGTCGAAGATCAAGTGACCGTAGGTGTGTGGGTTCATTTCTGGGTCTTCAATTCTATTCCATTGGTCTATTTGTCTGTCACTATACCAGTACCATGCAGTTTTTATCACAATTGCTCTGTAGTAGAGCTTTAGGTCCGGCATGGTGATTCCACCAGAGGTTCTTTTATCCTTGAGAAGAGTTTTTGCTATCCTAGGTTTTTTGTTATTCCAGATGAATTTGCAGATTGCACTTTCTAATTCATTGAAGAATTGATTTGGAATTTTGATGGGGATTGCATTGAATCTGTAGATTGCTTTTGGCAAGATAGCCATTTTTACAATGTTGATCCTGCCAATCCATGAGCATGGGAGATCTTTCCATCTTCTGAGATCTTCTAGAATTTCTTTCTTCAGAGACTTGAAGTTTTTATTATACAGATCTTTCACTTCCTTAGTTAGAGTCACGCCAATATATTTTATATTATTTGTGACTATTGAGAAGGGTGTTGTTTCCCTAATTTCTTTCTCAGCCTGTTTATTCTTTGTGTAGAGAAAGGCCATTGATTTGTTTGAGTTAATTTTATATCCAGCTACTTCACCGAAGCTGTTTATCAGGCTTAGGAGTTCTCTGGTGGAATTTTTAGGGTCACTTATATATACTATCATATCATCTGCAAAGAGTGATATTTTGACTTCATCTTTTCCAATTTGTATCCCTTTGATCTCCTTTTGTTTTCGAATTGCTCTGGCTAGGACTTCAAGTACAATGTTGAATAGGTATGGAGAAAGTGGACAGCCTTGTCTAGTCCCTGATTTTAGAAGGATTGCTTCAAGCTTCTCACCATTTACTTTGATGTTGGCTACTGGTTTGCTGTAGATTGCTTTTATCATGTTTAGGTATGGGCCTTGAATTCCTGATCTTTCCAAGACTTTTATCATGAATGGGTGTTGGATCTTGTCAAATGCTTTTTCCGCATCTAACGAGATGACCATGTGGTTTTTGTCTTTGAGTTTGTTTATATACTGGATTACGTTGATGGATTTCCGTATATTGAACCATCCCTGCATCCCTGGGATGAAACCTACTTGGTCAGGATGGATGATTGTTTTGATGTGTTCTTGGATTCGGTTAGCAAGAACTTTATTGAGGATTTTTGTATCAATATTCATAAGGGATATTGGTCTGAAGTTTTCTATCTTTTTTGGGTCTTTTTGTGGTTTAGGTATCAGAGTAATTGTGGCTTCATAGAATGAGTTGGGTAGAGTACCTTCAGTTTCTATTTTGTGGAATAGTTTGTGAAGAACTGGGATTAGATCTTCTTTGAAGGTCTGATAGAACTCTGCACTAAACCCATCTGGTCCTGGGCTTTTTTTAGTTGGGAGACTATTAATGACTGCTTCTATTTCTTTGGGGGATATAGGGCTGTTTAGATCATTAACCTGATCTTGATTCAACTTTGGTACCTGGTATCTGTCTAGGAACTTCTCCATTTCATCCAGGTTCTCCAGTTTTGTTGAGTATAGCCTTTGGTAGAAGGATCTGATGGTGTTTTGGATGTCTTCAGGATCTGTTGTTATGTCTCCTTTTTCATTTCTGATTTTGTTAATTAGGATGCTTTCCCTGTGCCCTCTAGTGAGTCTGGCTAAGGGTTTATCTATCTTGTTGATTTTCTCAAAGAACCAGCTCCTTGATTGGTTGATTCTTTGAATAGTTTTTCTTGTTTCCACTTGGTTGATTTCACCCCTGAGTTTGATTATTTCCTGCCGTCTACTCCTCTTGGGTGAATTTGCTTCCTTTTGTTCTAGTGCTTTTAGGTGTGTTGTCAAGCTGCTAATGTGTGCTCTCTCTAGTTTCCTTTTGGAGGCACTCAGAGCTATGAGTTTTCCTCTTAGAAATGCTTTCATTGAGTCCCATAAGTTTGGGTATGTTGTGGCTTCATTTTCATTGAACTCTAAAAAGTCCTTAATTTCTTTCTTTATTCCTTCCTTGACCAAGGTATCATTGAGAAGAGTGTTGTTCAGTTTCCACGTGAAGGTTGGCTTTCTATTATTTATTTTGTTATTGAAGATCAGCCTTAGTCCATGGTGATCTGATAGGATGCATGGGACAATTTCAATATTTTTGTATCTGTTGAGGCCTGCTTTGTGACCAATTATGTGGTCAATTTTGGAGAAGGTACCATGACGTGCTGAGAAGAAGGTGTATCCTTTTGTTTTAGGATAGAATGTTCTGTAGATATCTGCCAGATCCATTTGATTCATAATTTCTGTTAGTTTCACTGTGTCCCTGTTTAGTTTCTGTTTCCATGATCTGTCCATTGGTGAAAGTGGTGTGTTGAAGTCTCCCACTATTATTGTATGAGGTGCAATGTGTGCTTTGAGATTTACTAAAGTTTCTTTAATGAATGTGGCTGCCTTTGTATTTGGAGCATAGATATTCAGGATTGATAGTTCCTCTTGGAGGATTTTACCTTTGATGAGTATGAAGTGTCCCTCCCTGTCTTTTTTAATGACTTTGGGTTGGAAGTCAATCTTATCAGATATTAGAATGGCTACTCCAGCTTGTTTCTTCATGCCATTTGCTTGGAAAATTGTTTTCCAGCCTTTCATTCTGAGGTAGTGTCTATCCTTTTCTCTGAGATGAGTTTCCTGTAAGCAGCAAAATGTTGGGTCTTGTTTGTGTAGCCAGTTTGTTAGTCTATGTCTTTTTATCGGGGAGTTGAGTCCATTGATATTAAGAGATATTAAGGAAAAGTAATTGGTGTTTCCTGTTATTTTTGTTGTTAAAGTTGGCATTTTGTTCTTGTGGCTGTCTTCTTTTAGGTTTGTTGAGGGATTACCTTCTTGTTGATTCTAGGGCGTGGTTCCTGTCCTTGTATTGGTTTTTTTCTGTTATTATCCTTTGAAGGGCTGGATTCGTGGAGAGATAATGTGTGAATTTGGTTTTGTCGTGGAATACTTTGGTTTCTCCATCTATGTTAATTGAGAGTTTGGCTGGGTATAGTAGCCTGGGCTGGAATTTGTGTTCTTTTAGTGTCTGTATAACATCCGTCCAGGATCTTCTGGCTTTCATGGTCTCTGGTGAAAAATCTGGTGTAATTCTGATAGGCTTGCCTTTATATGTTACTTGGCCTTTTTCTCTTACTGCTTTTAGTATTCTATCTTTATTTAGTGCATTTGTTGTTCTGATTATAATGTGTTGGGAGGTATTTCTTTTCTGGTCCAGTCTATTTGGAGTTCTGTAGGCTTCTTGTATGTTCATGGGCATCTCTTTCTTTAGATTTGGGAAGTTTTCTTCTATAATTTTGTTGAAGATGTTTGCTGGTCCTTTGAGTTGAAAATCTTCATTCTCATCCACTCCTATTATCCGTAGGTTTGGTCTTCTCATTGCGTCCTGTATTTCTTGGATGTTTTGAGTTAGGATCTTTTTGCATTTTACATTTTCCTTGATTGTTGTGCCGATGTTCTCTATGGAATCTTCTGCACCTGAGATTCTCTCTTCCATCTCTTGTATTCTGTTGCTGATGCTCGTATCTATGGTTCCAGATTTCTTTCCTAGGGTTTCTATCTCCAGTGTTGCCTCATTTTGGGTTTTCTTTATTGTGTCTACTTCCCTTTTTAGGTCTAGTATGGTTTTGTTCATTTCCATCATCTGTTTGGATGTGTTTTCCTGTTTTTCTGTAAGGACTTCTACCTGTTTGATTATGTTATCCTGTTTTTCTTTAAGGATTTGTAATTCTTTAGCAGTGTTCTCCTGCAATTCTTTAAGGGATTTTTTTGCTTCCTTTTTATTGTCTTCTGCCTGTTTAGCAGTGTTCTCCTGCATTTCTTTAAGTGTGTTATTAAAGTCCTTCTTGAAGTCCTCTATCATCATCAGGAGATAAGCTTTTCTGGTGTGTTGGGGTGCCCTGGACTGGGCGAAGTGGGGGTGCTGGGTTCTGATGATGGTGGGTGGTCTTGGTTTCTGTTAGTAAGATTATTACGTTTACCTTTCGCCATCTGGTAATCTCTGGGGTTAGTTGTTGTCGTTGTCTCTGTTTAAAGATTGGAGCAGAAGCTGTGTTCCACTCACCAGCAGTCCCAAAATCCTGTGGCGGGGGTCGTGGGTAGCTGGCGGGTGTCAGGCAACCCTGAGCTCCTGCTACCCTGGTGCTGATCCGGCCGGATGAGGCCTGTGGCCCTACTCAGGCCGGTTTTTTGCTTCCCTAACTAATGCAGTCTCAGGTCCTGCGCAATTGGATTGGAGCAGAAGCTGTGCTCCACTCACCAGAAGTCTTAAGATCCTGTGTAGGGTGTTGTGGGTAGCTGGCGAGTGTCAGTCCACCCTGCGCCCCAGCTGCCCTGGTGCTTTTCTGACTGGAAGAGGGTTGTGGCCCTATGTAGGCCGGATTTCTCTCTCCCCAACCAGAGCAGTCTCAGGTCCCGCGTGATTGGACTGGAGCAGAAGCTGTGTTCCACTCACCAGCAGTCCCAAAATCCTGCGGCGGGGGTTGTGGGTAGCTGGCGGTTGTCAGGCAACCCTGCGCTCCCGCTACCCCGGCGCTTATCCTTAGTATTCTATCTTTATTTAGTGCATTTGTTGTTCTGATTATTATGTGTTGGAAGGAATTTCTTTTCTGGTCCAGTCTATTTGGAATTCTGTAAGCTTCTTGTATGTTCATGGGCATCTCTTTCTTTAGGTTTGGGAAGTTTTCTTCTATAATTTTGTTGAATATATTTGCTGGTCCTTTGAGTTGAAAATCTTCATTCTCATCTACTCCTATTATCTGTAGGTTTGGTCTTCTCATTTTGTCCTGGATTTCCTGGATATTTTGAGTTAGGATCTTTTTGGATTTTGTATTTTCTTTGATTGTCGTGCCTATGTTCTCTATGGAGTCTTCTGCACCTGAGATTCTCTCTTCCATCTCTTGTATTCTGTTGCTGATGATCGTATCTATGGTTCCAGATTTCTTTCCTAGTGTTTCTATCTCCAGTGTTGCCTCAATTTGGGTTTTCTTCATTGTTTCTACTTCCCTTTTTAGGTCTTGGATGGTTTTATTCAATTCCATCACCTGTTTGGTCTGGTTTTCCTGCAATTCTTTAATGGATTTTTGTGCTTCCTCTTTAATGTCTTCTACCTGTTTAGCAGTGTTCTGCAATTCTTTAAGGGATTTTTGTGCTTCCTCTTTAATGTCTTCTACCTGTTTAGCAGTGTTCTCCTGCAATTCTTTAAGGGATTTTTGTACTTCCTCTTTAATGTCTTCTACCTATTTAGCAGTGTTCTCCTGCAATTCTTTAAGGGATTTTTGTGCTTCCTCTTTAATGTCTTCTACCTGTTTACCAGTGTTCTTTTGTATTTCTTTAAGTGTGTTATTAAAGTCCTTCTTGATGTCCTCTACCATCATCGTGAGTTATGCTTTTAGAACCGGGTCTAGCTTTTCCGGTGTGTTGGGGTGCCCTGGACTGGGCGAAGTTGGAGTGCTGGGTTCTGATGATGGTGAGTGGTCTTGGTTTCTCTTAGTAAGATTCTTACGTTTACCTTTTGCCATCTGGTAATCTCTGGGATTAGTTGTTATTGTTGTCACTGTTTAAAGATTGGAGCAGACTCTGTGTTCCACTCACCAGAAGTCTTAAGATCCTGTGGCGGGTGTTGTGGGTAGCTGGCGAGTGTCAGCCAACCCTACGCCCTAGCTATCCTGGTGCTGGTCTGACCGGAGGCTTGTGGCCCTACTCAGGCCGGATTTCTGCCTCCCCAACCAAAGCAGTCTCAGGTCCCGCGAGATTTGACTGGAGCAGAAGCTGTGTACCACTCACCAGAAGTCTCAAAATCCTGTGGCGGGTGTCGTGGGTAGCTGGCGGGTGTCAGTAGACCCTTCGCTCTAGCTACCCAGGTGCTGTTCAGACCAAAAGAGGCTTGTCGCACTTTTCATTTAAAGTAAATAACATGTGGATGACATTGCCAAATTCAGCTGCCATAGCTTGGGATGCAATCTCTTCTTCCCTTTCACCACATTACCATTACCTTTTGTGTTGAAGCAATTTCTTTTTAAAAATAATACCGCCGCTCCCCCCAAAGTTTCTCTTATACAAATTAGAAGTGTGCCTGTGTCAGGTCTTGTGATCTCGGAATTATCATTTCAATGCACAGCCAGCCTCTCTTTAATATTGCTAACATCCTTAGCAATAGCCTCTGTTTCAGCTAGTGTCCTGGCTGTAGAATAAATCTTCCTAGTACTTTTTCCTCTCAATACTTCATTTTGCATTTTTCTGCTTTGCTTCCTCTTTTCATTGACAGCAATGCACACATATGTATTACTACTACTAATTATGCTGCATATTCACTATAATGTTCTCTTGAAATTTCCATTGCCAAATATTTCAGTCCTTTACTTTTTAATTTAACATCAACCAAGTTCTTAGCACATGGATAGAAAACAGCCAGGTTATTTGCCCAAATATCACATGAACGACCTCTAGCTTAATGTTAAATTCCTTGATACCCTTTGAAACCTCTTCTGCCAGTTCGTCACCTTCCACATTTTTCTCTTCACTATTCTTTTTCATAAAACTACTGAAATGGCCCATGGAGTTTTGTTTACATTTAATCACTTTTCTTGTACCAAGTTTCAAAGTCTTCCATAATCCTCCATAAAACAAAATGCTGAGTTTTTCACACACACACACACACACACACACACACACAAACAGCCCACTTGCTGATACCAAGTTCTGTATTAGTGTCTTTTCTGTGGCTGTGATAAAACCAGCAACATATAGAAAATTTTATTTTGTCTTATAGTTCCACATGGAGAGTCCATAATGGCATGGTAGTAGAGTGCCTGTACATAACTAAGACATATCTCCAAACACAAAAACAGAAAGAAGAGAGTGAATTGTAGGCAGAGCAGTGCTATGAATTCTCAAAATCATCTCTAGTAATGTACTTCTTCCAGTAGAGTGGCATCTCCTTCCCAAAACAGCATTATTAATTGAGAAGAAAATATTCAAAGGCCATGGGTGACATACCTTATTCAATCAGCCACAGTGGAAAAAGAAAAAGGCTGAAGCTTATGCAACAGCAAAATGAGGAACTTGCCTCCCAAAGAAAGATTTCACACAATCTTACAACTTCCTAGACTGACTTAAGGGAAAATATATTAATTAAGATGATGATGGGTCAACCACAACCTACCCATGATTGCTTAGCTATATGTACCCCTTGCTTTCTATTTAAACCTAAATCTCAGATAAGAAAGCTAAAGAAGGGCTGGGAGATATCATGTTCCTATGTTCCTAAGACTTTCTTCCATCATCAATATGACCACCTTACTGAACCTTCCATTTCTTTTCCATGCTTGATCTATAGAGGACAGAGGGTCCAGCTTTGCTTTTTAGGGCTATTAGGGCCCAGATTTTGACCATAACAAGTCCATAAAAATGATAGTGCCTCAGACATGGTCAGAAGGTCTACAGATGGTAGACAATGGCTAGATGCTTGATACTTTGAATATTACCAGTTTTTAAGACTATAGAATTATTTCTTTAATTACAATGGAGTACTACTCAGCTATTAAAAGGAATGAATTCATGAAATTCCTAGGCAAATGGATGGACCTGGAGGGCATCATCCTGAGTGAAGTAACACAATCACAAAAGAACTCACACAATATGTATTCATTGATAAGTGGATATTAGCCCAAAACTTAGGATACCCAAGATATAAGATACAATTTGCTAAACGCATGAAACTCAAGAAGAACGAAGACCAAAGTGTGGACACTGTGCCCCTTCTTAGAATTGGGAACAAAACACCCATGGAAAGAGTTACAGAGATAAAGTTTGGAGCTGGGACTAAAGGATGGACCATCTAAAGACTGCCATATCCAGGGATCCATCCCATAATCAGCTTCCAAGCGCTGACACCATTGCATACACTAGCAAGATTTTGCTGAAAGGACCCAGATATAGCTGTCTCTTGTGAGGCTATGCCGGGGCCTAGCAAACACAGATGTGGATGCTCACAGTCAGCTATTGAATGGATCACAGGGCCCCCAATGGAGGAGCTAGAGAAAGTACCCAAGGAGCTAAAGGGAACTGCAACCCTATAGGTGGAACAACATTATGAACTAACCAGTACCCCAGAGCTCTTGACTCTAGCTGCATATGTATCAAAAGATGGCCTAGTAGGTCATCACTGGAAAGAGAGGCCCATAGGACTTGCAAACTTTATATACCCCAGTACAGGGGAATGCCAGGGCCAAGGTGTGGGAGTGGGTGGGTAGGGGAGTGGGGGGGGGAGTGTATTGGGGACTTTTTGGATAGCATTGGAAATGTAAATGAGGAAAATACCTAATAAAAAATTAATTAAAAAAGACTACAGAATTAAAAAATGAATTAAAGATAATATCACATCTTGGGGACAAATATGAAAGGTAATAGGTAATAGGTAAAGATGTAAATGCCACCAAAAAATTACAGAAGACCAGAGGTAGAATAAATTCAGGTGGGGGAAGATTGGGAGTTTAGCTTCAAATAATCTAATGGAAAAAATAAGGAAAACAGCTGGATATGGCTTAGAAATAACAATCTATGGCTCTACTTATCGAACATTAGTGAAATAAGACAATAAAAGTATTTACTATGAGCTGGGGCAGGAAAATGGTTCAAAAGATCTTTAACTTCAGAGATGTGAATAGCAAAAGAGACCCTAGAAGTACTAAGTTAACAAGAAGACTACAAGTATCATATCATATGTACTTCAGTAGGGACTCTAACATAGCTTGTTACACACAAACTATGTAAGAGGACAGACATGTCATTCTGCTTTACAGCAGTGAGTTTTAACTACCCAATATGAACCCTATAATGTCAAGTTGTAACTCCATAATATCATCTTAAATATTCATGATAAAACCACTAAAAATGAAACAATCTTATTGAGATTGGATCACCAATAGAAGAGAGAATAAAGAGAGACAACAACACAGGAAACTGGGATGGTACTATCTGCTGGAGATCAAGTCTCAATGAAGAAGGAGCCACTGTAGTGTTGCTAATCAATCAAGAAAGGAAAAGGATCAAAGGTATTTCAGAAAATTTGGACAGTTGAAAATAGAAGTCCCAGCATGTTTCTTGGCACCATTTGCTTGTAAAACTGTTTTCCAGACTTTTCCACAGAGGCAGTGTCTATCTTTGTCACTGAGGTAGATTTCCTTTATGCATCAAAATGTTGGGTCCTGTTTATGTAACCAGTCTGTAGCCTATGTCTTTTTATTGGGGAATTGAGTCCATTTATATTAAGAGATATTAAGGAAAAGTAATTGTTGCTTCCTGTTATTTTTGTTGTTAGAGTTGGGATTCTGTTCATGTGGCTATCTTCTTTTAGGTTTGTTGAAAGATTACCAATCCTAAATCCAATAGAGAGCTAATATCTAATATATACAAAGAACTCAAGAAGTTAGACTCCAGAGAACCATATAACCCAATTAAAATGGGGTACAGAGCTAAACAAAGAATTCTCAACTGAGGGATACTGAATGGCTGAGAAGCACTTTAAAAATGTTCAATATCCTTAGTCATCAGGGAAATGCAAATCAAAACAACCCTGAGATTCCATCTCACACCTTTCAGAATGGCTAAGATCAAAAACTCAGGTGAAAGTAGATGCTGGCAAGGTTGAGGAGAAAGAGGAACACTCCTCCATTGCTGGTGGTATTGTAAGCTGGTATAACCACTCTGAAAATCAGTTTGGTGGTTCTTCAGAAAATTGGATATAGTACTACCAGAGGACCCAGCAATATACCATATACCCAGAAGATAATCTAATATTTAATAAGGACACATGTTCCACTATGTTCACAGGAGCCTTATATATAATAGCTAGAAGCTGAGAAGACCCCAGAAGTCCCTTAATAGAGGAAGGGATATGAAAACTGCCATACATTTACACAATGGAGTACTATGCAGCTATTAAAAATGAATTTATGAAAATCTTAGGCAAATTGATGGATCTGGAGGATATCATCCTAAGTGAGTGTCTTAGTTAGGGTTTTACTGCTGTGAACAGACACCATGACCAAGGCAAGTATTATAAAAAACAACATTTAATTGGGGCTGGCTTACAGGTTCAGAAGTTCAGTACATTACCATCAAGGTGGGTGCATGGCAGCATCCAGCAGGAATGGTGCAGGAGGAGCTGAGAGTTCTAAGTCTGCATCCAAAGGCTGCTAGTGGAAGACTGACTTCCAGGCACCTAGGGTGAGAGTACTAAGCCCACACCCACAGTGACACACCTACTCCAACCAGGTCACACCTATTCCAACAAGGCCACACCTCCAAATGGTGCCACTCCCTGGTGCAAGAATATACAAACCATCACAGTGAGGTAACCCAATTACAAAAGAACACACATAATGTGCACTCACTGATAACTGGATATTAGCCCAGAAGCTCAGAATACCCAAGATACAATTCACAAAACATATGAAAATCAAGAAGAAGGAATATCAAAGTGTGGATACTTTGATCCTTCTTAGAAGTGGGAACTAAATACCCATGGAAGGAATTACAAAGTGTGGAGCAGAGACTGAAGGAATGACCAGCCAGAGACTGCCCACCTGGGGATCCATCCCATATACAACCACCAAACCTAGACACTATTGTGGATGCCAACAAGTGTTTGCTGACAGAAGCCTGATGTACCTGTCTCCTGAGAGGGTCTGCCTGTGTCTGGCAAATACTGAAGTGGATGCTCACAGCCATCCATTGGATTGAGCACAGGGTCCCCAATATAGGAGCTAGAGAAAGTACCCATGGAGGTGAAGAGATTTTCAGCCACATAATAGGACCAACAATATGAACTAACCAGTAGCACCCAGGGACTAAACCACCAACATAAGAAAACACAGGGTAGAACTCATGGCTCCAACTGCATATGAAGCAGAGGATGGCCTAGTCGGTCATAAATGGGAGGAGGGGCCCCTTGGTTCTGTGAACATTCTATGTCCCAGTATAGGGGAATGCTAGGGCCAGGAATTGGCAGTGGATGGGTTGGTGAGCAAGGAGAGGTGGGAGGGGATAGGGGATTTTCAGAGGGGAAACCAGGAAAGGGGATAACATTTGAAATTTAAATAAAGAAAATATTTAATAAAAAATAGTGAAAGAAAGAAAGAAAGAAAGAAAGAAAGAAAGAAAGAAAGAAAGAAAGAAAGAAAGAAAGAAAGAAAGAAAGGGAAGGAAGGAAGGAAGGAAGGAAGGAAGGAAGGAAGGAAGGAAGGAAGGAAGGAAGGAAGGAAGGAAGGAAAGAAGGAAGGGAGGAAGGAAGGAAGGAAATGGAACTCTAAAAAGTGCCTTTACTTTTCAGAATAAATGTCAGAACTTTTAAAGGGTGTCACAGTTTCTATTGCAGCTCAACATGGAATTGCAGTGTGTGCTGTTTAGGGTGTTGAGTCCATCAAGCTGAAGATGAATTGAAGGACTCATAAATATCCTCAGGTCTATTTACCTATCTCCTGCCATCTATCTTTATCCTTTCGTTTACTGTGAAGAAACAATTATCTATAACTCTTCCTCAAAGAAGGCCATACAACCTGAAATCCCTCTGTCCCAAAACAAGCCATAAAATATAAGAACTGTCAGTTCATCCTTCCCTAAAACCTGTATTTTAGAGGGTTCTGCTCTGCATCATGGAGACATGTCTGTTAATGTCTTTTAGTTCTCCAAACTACAGAACTCCAAAAAAGATTCAATATCTTTGTGCCTCCTGAAGGCTCCTACATAGTCAATGAGACTCTCAATTTTGATAGACACTGTAGATTGATACTAAAATGACAGTGTGATAAGTCCCGGCATAAGATTCCGGCTTTGGCTTTTCTGCTTATCTGGTTAGTTAGCTTCTAAAACCCAAGGAAGGCAACAGTCCCTTCATCTCTCTTTGCTGGGGGAACTCACAGGCACTTTATGAGCATTACAAGACCCTCTGGAAAGCTTTCCCTTTAACATCACAGTGCATGGTGGTGGGTGTGTGCAAATTCTATCACCCACCACCCAGTTTCCCTGTTCTTTTCTTCTGCTAACACATGTACTTCAACTTCATAAATGCAACAGATCCCAGGAAAGAAAAATAGTTCAGATGAGCTTGTCAAATGAACAATAAAGAGAATTCCTTCTCACCAGCATCTTTCACTATGCCAGTCATGATGCATTATCAGGCAAATATAACCATCCCTACAATAAGCATGTTTCTTCTTTATTTCCTAACATATAACGTAGATTGGTTAGAATTACTGCTATTTTGATCTGACTCCTGATTGCTTTTGTCATTAAGTAGTCTGTGGATTAATTTTTATAACAAATAAAACTTGCTCCTAAATTAAGAAATACTATGCTAACTGATACCGCAAATTAACAATCACATAGAAAATACAATTTTTGGGGGGTGGAGAGAGGTTTGAGACAGGGTTTCTCTGTATAGCCCTGCCTGTCCTGGAAATCACTTTTAGACCAGGCTGGCCTCAAAATCAGAAATCTGCCTGCCTCTGCCTCCCTAGAGCTGGGATTAAAGGCGTATGCCACCATGCCTGGCTGAAAATACAAAATATTAATGTTGTGTTTTACTTGAGCAAGTAGGAAGAACTGTGTGGTCAGAATGAGTTCTTTCATCTTTTCAGCAGTTTTGGTCTAGGCCATGATATTAAAAAGCAAGATAAAAGATCATGGTGGCAAAGCATCATTTATTAGACCCAGGGTCAAACCCTATTTTTGCAATTTTGAAGAAGATTATCATATAGGACATGATATGTTAACTGCCTACATCCCAATTATTTTTTAAGCTTATAGTTATGTTTGTTACTTCTACCACCATATTTATAATATCATAGAATCTGCATGCAATAACTATTCATTAAATAAGTAATGCTACATTTGCATGTACTATATAAATGCTTGTAAACATTGATATTACATTCATATTTTATTATACGGCCTAGTAGAGTACAGAGAACAGAGTCAAAATTTTAAAAATATTGTTTGATCTGTGATAAATTCAGTGGCTTCTTCAACTCCCCTGAGTGGAAGAGGTGCCAAGCCAATGTGGAGAGCATATTAATCATCAAATATAAGGATCTTTCACTTCAGTCTTCTAGTGGATATACGGTTTACTAGCAATAGTCTATTCATTTGTATGTAAGTTCCTTAAATAAGCTAATGATTTTCGAGATGTTATTTTATCTATTTGATCTTCTTTTTATTTAAGCTATTTTGAAACCTCAGTCTAATGTTGTGAGCAATAACTAAGGGAACAGGCTTAAAGGAACATGATGTCTGTCCTTAAGAAACATCACACTGCACCTTTAATAAGAAGTCTCCTTCTTCAGAGTGAAGAATGAACCTAAAATGACATTGAATTTAAGGATTGATAGTTCCTTTGTCAGGCAATAAGGCACAATTGCTGAACTGAATGTTCTCTGTATACTGGCTATGATGGCAGAATGTTTGAGAGCCTTTCTTTATGTAACTGGACTTCAATACAGGTATAAGCATCTCATTTTGATGTTTCCTATCTCTAGATCGATCTGTTCTATTAGTTTGAACATTCTCATTAAGAATTGGGATCAGCTGAGAAATATAAATATTAAGGACTTCACTCACTCCAGAGAACACTGTCTACAGATTAGAAGAAAAATTGGTGAATAGGAATCACCAACCTTTTCATTTTTCCCTCATACTAGCTTGTAAACAGCTATCATTCCTCAAAACCATCTTCATTGCTGAGTCTATTCCCTGTGCTCACACATTAAGGTAGGCACTGAAAGCATTATAGATGCTGTGGAATGACAGAACCCCAGTATTAAGGGGAATAAAATCTCAATTATATGAAAGGTCTCCCAGCCACTTGAGATACACAGTATATAAATTATCACCACTATCAGAGGATGGCTCTTTTTTAATAAAGTTCATCTCTAACTCAGAGAAATCTCAAATTATGCTGAAATTATGGTCTAGCTCAATGATGGAGAATGAATGGTAGTTTGAATGAGAATGTACCCTATAAACTCATGGATTTGAATTCTTGGTCCCTAGTTGGTGGCACCCATTGGAAAAGTTTAGGTGTAGTAAAAAATTGTTAAAGTCCACTCTATGCTCCCAGTGGGTATGAACATAGCTCTGTACATTCCCAAGAGCTCTGGTTTCATCAATGAAAGAAATACATATGCAACTTTTATATTTTAACATGACTTATTTAGCTAAATGGCTGGGCACTTCCAAATCTTGCTGCTAGCACACACTTCCCTCTGGTATTCCTGGTTAACGCTTTCTAAATCTGTATTTTATCTTTGTTGCCCTCTTTCCTTCTGGGAAGATCTCCCATGGCATTGTTTTCCCCTTGCACCTACATTTCAGCCATCTCACCTTCTAGCTCCTTGATAGCGTAGTCCATTCGATACCTCCACATTGTGGACTCTTTTTTCTTCCCCTCTCTGCATTTCTTGCTCACTCCAGATGCTCTGGATCTCAAACAGAAAAACATATACATGTTTTCTTTATATTTTAATATGCCTTAGCTAGCTCAACTGTTAGGCCCCTACTGAACCTCTACATGACTAACCTACTCCATTCCAATATTCTTGAGTTATTGTTTTCTAAAAATCTATACTTTATCTCTGCTACCTCATATCCATTTGGGGGAGTGGCCCTTGTAGCCACTTTTCTTTGCTTCTTACATGGTTGTTTCTCTGTCTTCTATAATTCTCCTATTTGTGTCCTCTTTCTTCTTTCTGTACTGGTGATTCTTCTTCTCCCAGCCCTGTGTTTCCTCTCCTGAAATCCTCAAAATCTCACCTTTGTTAATCTGCCCAGCCATTGGCCACTAGCTCTTCATTGACCATTCAAAAACCAACTGTGGGCAGGGACCTTCAATGGATGTGCAAATTCCCATCTAAGCACAAAACAAATCCCCAACACCTCAGCCTTTGTGTTCACTAAAAAGGCCTTTTATCTCATATATACATTGACCATAGTCAACATTTATGTAGATTATAAGGCATGTTATGTACTAATACTGTTCAGTTTATCAATTTTCAATTTTTATACATTATTTTAATATCTATCCTAACTTAAACAGCTTACAATCCTATACTTGTATTATGCTTTGATTTTAACTTGTATTACCATCTGAAACCATTCTCCCAAATAAATATCATCTTCTTCAATGCTAATCAACTTAAGGAAGGTTGATTATGAGACTATAACTAGTCTTAAAACCTGTCAGAAATCCAAGAATGATTTAAATGGTACTTGAGTGTATAGGAAGCAAAAAAAATAACTTCCAAAACTTAACCAAATTGTAGAGACAGCTGACTACCTGGACAGTCCCCTATTCCTGAAAACATTGGAGTATTTGTCTTTAGATTTCTGGCCCAGGATCACCTGACAGACTTTAAATGAAGCAGTAACTATGAATTACTAGTTCATAGTTCTACTAAGCTGCGAATATCTTGTATTATATGTCCTTCCTGGACAGTAATTTTTGTCTGTAGATGAATTAGGACAACTTTTTTCCCTGTGGCTATCTTGCCATAACTGGAGTAACTCCATATGGAAGTTAAGATTTTCAGTATCTTCTTTGAACCATGAAGGGAGTATTGTCAGGAGTAGACATGTCTCTAGTCAAATATCATTAGTAATGAATTAATATTAAGTGTCATATTCTATGGATTTCTGATGTTTTTGAAGATTATATATCTAGATAAAGTGTATATGAACTGTTAAACCTTGACTACTCTTAGCTATTTCTATTTGAATAATATTGAAAATACTTTATTATAATTAAACAGAATCTAGTATAACAATGAGTTCACTATTTGACCTTTAACTTGCATTACTTAAAAATCCTAAACAGTTTGTAATAGTGGCTATAGAAAATTGGGTTTTCAAAAGCCTTGTATTTTTAAATGTTTTATAGGCACAATGCCTATCTAAGAGTAACAATAGTAATTTCAAATTTTTTATCAGCATATAAAGTTTATTCCAATGGAAAACATAATCTGTATCAATATATGACTTTTTCACCAATGTAAGAAATTATAACATTAATTCTGCATCAATTATAAAGATTTTTACCAATGGAAGGTTATGGCTATACCATGTTTTGTTCAAACATAACTTTAGTAATCCATCCCATCTATTTTCTCCCTGTTCAAAAATTATGACCATTTCCAAATTATCCCTTAGAATGACAACTTATCTATAATTTATAAAATAACCATAACTAGGCATCCAAACCCAAGGGACGCAGTGACAACTCTTCATAACTTCTTCCAGCATAATGGGCATGATGAACATTCTTTTTTTGGGGGGGGTTGTCTTTTTTTTTAATTTATTTTTTATTAGGTATTTTCCTTGTTTACATTTTCAATGCTATCCCAAAAGTCCCCCATACCCACCCCCAAATCCCCTACCCACCCACTCCCCCTTTTTGGCCCTGGGGTTCCCCTGTACTGGGGCATATAAAGTTTGCAAGTCCAGTGGGCCTCTCTTTGCAGTGATGGCCGACTAGGCCACATGATGAACATTCTTAAAAGGGGTGTGACGTGGTAGGAAAATTAGAAAAATTGATTCAACTTAAGAGAGCCAGCTTTAGTATCTGTTATCCATTCTCTGTATAATTTGACTGAAGTTTTGACTCAATTTATATGAAAAGTTAGATGAAGCAAGGCCATTTGGAATCACCAGATATTTCTAAAGCTGTTTTGGATGCGATTATCTGGAAATAGCTTCAGGAGTTAGGAACTGCAGGACATATCAGCATCCCAAGGATGAGTCTTGTCAGAGGTAAATTCTGTAATATATGAATCTCACAACCAAAATTTTAGCATTATAAAGATATTTGTATGGATTGTGTAAGGTTCACACATCAGATAAGGATAAATTTTTTCTCTTTATTTAAGCAGGTGTAAGACCACTATCTTTTTATCAGTTAATTTGATCAATAACCATTTGTAATAAAACTTTCATTCATTCCATGAGAAGGATGACAGGAAGAATCTTAAGGATTCACAACCAACAAGATTTATTGTCTAATTTTAGCTGAAGTTTTGGCTAGAGACATTTTCATTTCTAAGCCAGTTATAGGGCTATTATCATTTCAAGGAATCAGCAGATCCAGTTACCTGTCCTGTTTGATTTCTCTCAAATTTTCTTTTCTGTAGCCAAGGTCTTTAGGGGGTCTCCCCCTGACATATTTGAACCATAGCACTCTGTAAAGGGTCCAAAACCTTTTTCCCTTTCTTGTTAACACAAATACAGAGCCTATTTCCCAAAATAGCATGCCCTTGGTCCAGTAATCTAAAATCATTACAGGTGTAGATTGATTTAATTTAGTAGCTCAACTTCTCTCCCAGAGCATTTTTCCTTCCTTTTGCCAGGGTAATTCTCCTTCCAGTCCTGCCTTTTCTCTCTGGGAATCCCCAAAGTCTCCCCTCCGTCCTCCTGCCCAGCTATTGACCTCTGGCTCTTAAATGACCAGTAAAAAAAATCCAACTGTTTGCAGGGACCCGCAATGGACACAAATCAAATTACCAACAGTTAGGTATGACTTTGCTAGAGAAAGTACATGATAGTGGGCATCTGAGGTGAAAATTCTCCTACCACTTCCAGTTCACTCTCTCTGCTCCATGCTGGCAACTCCAGGGGTAAATGTCTCTTGCTCCTGCTGGGCCATAAATGCTGCTTGGTGACATGCCTCCCCTCCCCTCCCCTCTCCTCCCCTCCCCTCCCCTCCCCTCCCCTCCCCTCCCCTCCCCTCCCCTCCCCTCCTCTCCTCTCCTCTCCTCTCCTCTCCTCTCCTCTCCTCTCCTCTCCTCTTCTCTTCTCTTCTCCTAGTGTAACCATAAACAAAAGTTAACATATTCTGCTGTAAGTTCCCTTAATCATGATGCCTTATCATGGAAACAGAAGAGAAGCTATTACATTGAATTTCACTTGTGAACTACCTCATAATGACTGGGAAAAACTTTCCAAGAACATATGTTTAAATGACCTGAATCTGCTTCTCTCTTACCTGGGAAGTGTTAGGGAAAGCAGTGCTGTGCAATATACTCATCAGGAAGATAAGACAATAAAACCCATTCAAGGCTTTGAGTCTCAGCAAAATCCCCATTAAGATCTAGAAAGATCAGAAATCCATTCTCTTAGTCACATAATTCATCCAAATATGTTCTGCATATTTCCTTAACAACTTTCATTAATTATGCTGCAATGATTTGTCTTAACTGTCTTCTGCTTCTAAATTTAGAGCAGATGACCTCCAACTTTCCAATTAAATGGAGAGGAGGTTACACGTACTTCAAGTTCTCTAGTTATCTTTTCTAGAATCTACTGATAGCAAAGGGAAGCAGGTATCTTCTATATCTTCTATATCATCTCTCTTCTGGGGAACCTTTTGGTTTCTGCTGAAGTCTCTACCAATGTAGCATCCTTCAGTTTCTGCTTAGTAATTGTACAGTACTGCCCTTTGTGCTGCTTGGTTACCTCCAAATAAAGCACTATTTCTTAATGAAATACAGTCATTTCTCAGACTCCATTGTTCTCCTTTATCTTGTTCTCAGTTTTTTTTTTTTTTCTGGCACACTTACCTTCTTTTATTTCTTATTCACTCCTATCACCAATGTTTTCCTTTCATTCCTGCATTATTTTCCCCCTGATTTCCTTCCTTCCTCACTCTATCATTTAGTTACTAATGGGTAAAAGATATCCATTACCAACACTCTCAGAATCCCCACTCCCAATCAGGGACATATAAGCTGAAACAAGTAATGAATTTATCAACACTGGTTGCTGTCCTCTGTTTTAAAATAATACAAAAAAAAAAAAATACAAAACACTCTTGGACATGTGCCCTCTATTCAGCATCCAGGAAGCTATCCACACCCATTCTTACTTATTGCTTGTTTGTTGTTTGTTTTTGGTTTTGTTTTTGTTTGTTTGGGTTTTTGTTGCTTTTTGTTTTGTTTTTAATTTGTATTTATGACTCAAAAGCAACATGAATGTCAAGAAATGAGCTCATTTCTAAATATTTTATAACAGCTTTTGCTTAATTGGTTCTTTTGATTCATCAAGTTAATCTCAAAATCCTTACAGCAATCAGTTCCAAATAAGCCACAGAAGATGAACTGAGCCCCACGCAGAGGCGAAGGAATTCTTTAAATTCATTGGCTACTTGTTCCTGCCACATGTGTGCCAGACTCCTGGTAAGTCTGAAAATGAAACCAGCTGAGTACTAGACAAGAGACATTTTCTTCTTCTTTTCTAAGAACAACTATGCTTGCATTTTAACAAGAACTTGAGCATTAATCTCTGCATGCCTCCTTATCTTTCCTTGCTGTGTTGGGCTTTAAAAATACTAATGCCCTGAGCAATATACACCTCCTTCTAGAACCCCAAGCTTGGAATGCAGTGATCACAGGATCCCTTTACTCCCACCATCAAACACAAGCTGGAGGGATATTTTCATTGCATTTATTTTTTTCTGAGAAAGTTTCCCCTTGTGTCTGCCTGAGGCTCCAGGTTTTGTATATCAACACAGCATAATTAGCCAGGAAAAGCATGGCAATTCTAAAAAGAACCTTCAAATGTGAACATGGGTTAGAGACATTCTTTTGTTACAGAAATGCAGATACTTGGAAAGGTTTAAGTTTTGTCATTATTTAGAATTTGGAATGGAGTCTAGGATCTCAGTTCTTCTACATGCTAAGTAGGTACTCTATTCCCTACCTTTATTCCCATTCTTTACCTTATATAAGAAAGAAAGAGTGTTCCTAATATACAGGTTTATTTTGCAAAGTTTTCAAAATTCTAGGAAATTAAGAGTGATGTCTGTTTAAAAGAAAATCCTCGGGCAATTTTGAGTTAGCAGAATTTATTTGAACAAAAAATTGATTTATCTATCAACCTTAAAGCATTTAGACCTTCAGATCATATGGCTCTGTTTTATAATTCAGATAGACCAAAGAAACCACAAACACGACAGGAAGACTTTGATTGGATTATCCAGTCTTTGTCTTAGTTGGCATTAAGGCTTACAAGTGATTAGTTGCAATTTATATACTTGTGATTGGCAGAGACTTGACTGTTGGAAAAAGCATACTCCAAAGTTAGCTTAGGGTTTGTTTATGCACTAAATTTAGTTGCAACTTCTTACACAGGGATTAAAAACAAAGATATAGTCTCAGGAAAAAAAATGACAACTTGTAAACTAACATCTCTGTCCAGAAACATTTTTACCGTTCCAACAATTAATTAATTAATTTGTTAAATAAAACATTGTGAGTCTCATGATTAAATTATTTACACCCCAAGTGCTGCTCCCCCTTCTGTTCCCTTATTCAAAGAGTCCCTCCTCCAATCCCCACTCCCCTTTTCCTCTGAGAGGGTGGGCCACCTTGGGTATCATCCCCATGCTGGCAGATCAAATCTCTGCCAGATTAGGAGCATCCTTTCCCACTGAGGCCAGAAGAGGCAACCACTTTTGTAGAAATTTAATTTTACAATCATAACCATTGGTATATCACGTAATATGTGATTCACTGGTTTTTTTGGTAAGGAAATAGTAAAATATTTATTATAAATTTCAGCTTTACCATTATGCTGGCAGAAGAGGAGAATGTGGGTAATGTAAACTTGTATGAGCACAGCTGCTCACAGGTAGCGACTTTAATGTACACTTTATAAAATGTAAGTAACTAGCATTTAAATAACTTAAAAATACTATTGAAGGCTTAGAAATAAGAAAATATACCATAAACTTGCCCAACTAGTAAGTGCTTAGAACATATGTTCTGACTAGCTGAGTTTCATGGCTAAAAGTTTTAACTTTACCCATAACAATTGACAGTCTTGGTCAACTTTATTGTCCTAATGCTTGATCTTTATACAGTTTTCTGAAAATAAACATATTTTGATTCTATCACATTATATAAACTATTATTAATTCAAGAGTTGCTGTCAATAAATTGAAAATATTTCTACATTAATGTGTCATATATATTTGGGACTTTTAATATTGCTTTAAAAGAAATAAAAGTAATGGGTTGCATAGCAATTTTTGATATAAATTCAATAGGGTATTTATGAATGTGTGCAAATATAATTATTGTGCAAATAAACCACAATGTATAAAATAGAAACATAAACAATAATCTAAAAATCACATATCCTCTCTTTTGATGTTTATGTATTAGAATATATTCTTGACTATTTTTTCTATTCAGGCAATACTTTAAATTAGTTCAATATAATTATATTAGGCATGTAATAATTTATAACATAATATTAGTATTAAATAAATTACATTTTATTTATCTCATGATAATTTCCATAAATGCATAAGTTTATATACATATATATATGTGTGTGTGTGTGTGTGTGTGTGTGTGTGTATAGGATAGCAAGTTGGAAGCATAGAATACTTTTGTCAATACATAAATTTAAAGAAGTATTAAAAATGCGTGTGACCTATATATAAAAGAAGTGAAGATATCACAGTTTGAGAAAGAAGTATTGGAAAGAGTGAACTAGTACAACTTCAAGTGAAAATATATACTGATGTCTTTTTTAAATGGGTAATTAAAACTGCTTATATAAATCTTGAAATGTTGTCATCAGAGAGGTAAAAACACTCAAACACAACTTTGACATACACATATCCCCCTTGGAACTGTGTGGGTATTATTAAGGAAATACCTAATTACTGAAAATATACCATAAAACATTCTGCTATTGATGAGGAACTAGGGATGACTCTCTGGCTGGTTCTAATACTCAAAGTAGCCAGTGTTTCTGCATATGCAGGAGTGTCTTCTAGCAAATGGAATGATGTCATTTTTCTCCATTATGTTCACTCATCTAGCTCTAGAATAGAAGGAATCTCAATAACATTTTTATATTAATTCACTAAATGAAGGATATTAAAGTCCAGGGAGGCAAATTGACGTGCTGGGTGTCATTAAGTCTTTCCAATAATAATCAAGAACACTTGTCCTTTAATTTATAGTTCACAACCTCAATTATACAATAAAATCAATTAGCAAACACTTACTTGGGACTTTCTGTATCCTTGAAGATATTTAAATGTGGTGGTAATAAAGAACTTTATTGCATCCCCTCTGTCCATAAGGAATTCACAGGAATGAATCAGCAACAAACCTTAGATTAATGAGATGTGGACTAAGGAAGAGCAACTATAAAAAGGGGAATATGGTGAGAACCATTAAATAGGATCTTTTCATGGCCTAGTCGGCCATCACTGGAAAGAGAGGCCCATTGGACTTGCAAACTTTATATGCCCCAATATAGGGGAATGCCAGGGCCAAAAGAATGGGAATGGATGGGTAGGGAAGTGGGGGGTGGTATGGGGGATTTTTGGGATAGCATTGGAAATGTAATTGAGGAAAATATGTAATAAAAAATATTAAAAATTAAAAAAATAGGATCTTTTCATTTTTTATTTAAGTGAGTATGTATATGTCTCTTGCTCATTCTCTTTTTTATTGTCCCCTCTCTGTCTCTTTCTCTATGTGTCTCTCTGTCTGTCTCTGTCTCTGTCCCTGTCTGTCTCTCTCACTCTTTATTTCTTGCTCTCTCTCTCTCTCTCTCTCTCTCTCTCTCTCTCTCTCTCTCTTTCTCTGTGTGTGTGTGTGTGTGTGTGTGTGTTTGTGTGTGTGTGTGTGTGTGTGTGTGTGTGTGTGTGTGTGTGTGTGCTTGTTCTTGTGTCTGTATGACTATTTGCCACATGTGGATACCAGAAGACAATGTTATAAAACCTGGAAAACCTGGAACCAGAGTTACATGTGATTGTGGTCTGCCTAATATGTGTGCCAGTAACAGAACTCATGTCCTCTTGAAGAATAACAAACAAGAACTCTTTACTACCAAGACCTCTGTAGAGTCCCTAAAATAATGGTTCTCAGATTTCCTAATGTTACAACCTATGATACAGTTCTTTGTATCATGGTGACCCCAAACATTAAGATTATTTTTATTGTAATTCATATCTGTAATTTTGCCACTGGTATGAATTCTAATATCTGTGTTTTTAGATGATCTTAGACTACCCCTTGGAAAGTGTAATTTAACTCCCAAAGGGATCACATCACAGGCTGAGAACTGTTGTCCGAATACCTCATTTTAAGGAAATAGTAGTTTAGAAATAAGTGTTAGCTTGAAATATAATTGCCTTTGGAAATAATTATCACACTTTATAATTTTAAAGTTCTATTTTTGCTGCTACTTAAACATTTCCCATTTTGGATTTTATTTCACTGTTAGAATGTGATCAGTTTAATTTTTACCATAGAGAATATTTTGTTTTTGTTTTTGTTTTTTTGATCAATTGATTAATTGATTTGTTTGAGACTGGGTCTTGGTATCCAGACTCAGAGCTTGTCTTGAATTTACAAACCTCCTGTCATAGTTAACCTCCTAGGTGCTCAGACTAAATGCATATATAACCATACCTGCATCTAGCAGAGTTTTTGCTAAGATATGTTTACGGAACTGGAAGGATGAATCAGTGGATAAATACACTTGCCAACAAATCTGATGACCTAAATTCAAGACCTGGGACCTACTTGGTAGAAAAAAAATATTAACTTCTACAAGTTGTCTTCTGGCTTCCATATGTGTTCTTTGGCACACCTGAGGCCCTCACACAACAGGTAGACAGAAAGACAGATGATAGTTAAATTAAACTCAATAAAAATTTAAAGTTTTTGTTGTAATAGGTTGAAATTTTTATATTTTATGAGTGCATCATAATCTGTACCCTGTAATATACCATAAAATCTCCAAGTTCTTACTCCTTTTTCTATTTACATCCTCTGTCTTATGTACATAGTGATAGAAGAAACATAGTTTTGTTAATCTTTTATTTCTATTAAGTTTTCCTCAAATATTCTAAAACTGGATTGTTAAACACAAATGTATTAACTCCTACATTGCATGGTGGTTTGATTCTATTGTGTTAATGTGAAATGGACTTTATTTGCTGACATTTTCCCTTAAACTTCTTCATGTGAACTTACTATGCTCACCTCTATTTCTGCCTACCCCTTTATTTTTATATTTTGCTTGCCAATATTTCTATACTCTTATATCTGAATATATATCTAATAGGCTTCTAGTTTTTGGCAATAGTTTTATTTAAATATAACCTATACATTCATGATTCATTTTTGAGTCTTAGAAGACTGTGGCATTTAGTAGATTCACAGAACTGTGTAAACAAGACTTTAACTTTAAAATCATTTCCTCACCCACACACACAAAAAAACATCATGCACTTTTCACTCATCATCTGCTTACAACCCCTTTCTCCACCTCTGTTCCCAGGTAACCACTATATTATGCAGGTTCTAACATTTATTAATATTTATTATGAACAAAATCTTATGTCTGCTTTATTTAATTTAGAATATATATATATGTATACATATATATGTATATATATATATATATGCATTGATTAATTGGCACTACTTAAAAAACTTTCACACAGGCATGTTTTACACATTCAGCAATTATCTTCCATGCATCCCAAGACAGATTTGCTTCTATGTTGTGCTGTAATTTATGTACATAACCTTATCTGTCTATATTAAATTTAGAAACCACATATAATACTTGTCTTTCCAAGCTATATTTAGCACTTTTGTTAATTATGCATCCTTTGTCTAGCTGAATAATAATCCAATGTGTATACTGTCTTTTGCATATTTATTATTATTATTATTATAGATGATTTTTATGCTTGCAGATTCATGTTGTACTTTTATTACTATTATAAAATGGAAAAAAGCACATGACCTATTAATTCAGAAGAAATTTTATTCCTTTTGTTTCTTAAATTATTTCATTTATACTCCTCTAACTCTTTCTGCTCAACTCATGGGGCTTTTTTTTTTTTTGATATTTCCATTTTATGAAGAATAAAACTGTTGATTATCTTTTGATGAACATTTTTTTTCCACATCTTTGGACAAAAGTCTAGAAGGTCGTTGCTTCAGATAGAAGACTAGATGAATTATATTTACTAACTAAAGCAATGTTTGCTGTCTACCACATTCCTGCTCCTTAATATTTGGTTGAACAAAACTTTATAAATCAAAACTTTAATTTTTCTAAGTTATTTGGAAAATATTAATGTATTATAAATTATTTTGATGGTTATATTCAAACAGTGTATAAAATTTTATTAGTATTTTATTATTCTTAAAATATGATGATAATTCAAAACTAGTACCCAAGTAGTGCTTAGGTAAAATGAGTATTTACTGGATATTTATTTATTTTTATTCTATTACAGGTGTAGAAAGCCTTATACGAGGACCAAATTGTTACCATGAGATTATCATGTAATCTTGCTGCAAGATGTAACCCAACATCTAGAGTTAGTTTATATTCAAGTCACATTTAAGAAGGTTAAATTTTATTCATTTAATTTAATGCAATTTTGAAGTTTTAATAATTTCCCCACAACTATGACTTTTTGTTCATCTCTTTTATATTTTAATATTATATAAGATATACATTTTATTGAGAGACATAGCTTGTCATTGTTGAGTAGTGTATCAGATGTCCACTGAGTTTTGAAACACCTCTCATTGGGAATCAAGCATTGCTGAAGAATCTTCATTACTCATTTTAAAGTATTGTCCATGTTTTATTTATAATATTTTTCTTAAATATTATACTATTAAAGGGTTTCATTATAAGTAATTTTTAAAATAAAATGAGTATACAAGATGTAAAATTTACATATCACATTATCATTGATGGCTGGGTGTCCTTATATCTTAATGGGCCTTGTCATATAAACCTGTGTTGAAGCGAGTATGGACAGCATAGGTGTGTTCTGCAAATCTGTCAAGAACATGTTGAATATGTCACTGTGGACTTAAGGTAAAAGAATGTACATTCAGACTGTTCCAAGAGAGAACAAGGTCTAGTAGGAATCTAGGAAGCTTCTCTGCGGCCAGCTTGGGCTATGTACCCTCTGTCCATGACTTCTCAAGCAGTGTTTACTCTCTTCAGACCACTACATCTGTAGGGGTAGGTCTTGTGGTTTCCCCATAGCAGCACAGAGATTCCTGGGAACTTGTTTCTGTTCCTATTTGTGTTTTAGCCTCCAGTTCTTAATGTAGCATATGTACATAAAGCACCACAACTGTTCCAGGATCTAGCTCTGTCTAATGCTAAAAAGCTGTTTTATGGCTTCCTTTGCTGGCTTCTAGTTCATATGTGTCATGTTAAGTCCCACTGTAGTCACTGTGTCTTTATAGAAGAATGGGGTTCTTAGGATAATTAGCTTGTCTATCTGTACTTATTTTATTGACTAAATTAATTGGAGTACAATACAGGATTCTGAGCCACTAGGCTTATCTTTTGTGGGACAGTACTCATATTTACTATGTTTGAGTGATAAATAAGGTACCTATATCTCCATATTTCATATTGGCTTTCACTTTGTTGAAATTCTTAGATGTTAGCAATAACATTGGCCTTTATTTATTTTAATATATATTCATATTTTAGAGAATAATTATGGGAAACTGCATAACACTTAACACAGATACAGTTGTGAAACTGAACTATTCATATCACTGATAATCTTAGTAAAATAATCATCTATCTTTATTAGGTTAGAGATTGATAACCAGCCCAGAAGGTGGATATAATCTAAGTGTATAGTATCCATGTATGACATTAGCAATTCTATGTATATATGTTCTCCAAGCCTTTTCCTTTTGAAGTCATTGTCACTCCTGTTCTCTTCAGTTGTCCTTCTGTAAAACACATCTACAAACTTGCTAAGTTAAGATGAACAACACTAAGAACCATTTCTCCCAGTCCCTACACCTCCAATTAGAAAATGTGTGGTATTCCTTTGTGAACAACAGTGTATGGCCTGGAGACCTGACCACCTATTATTTTTGTATGATTTAGAGAATCATATACAAGCCCAGTCAATTCACTGGTTCTCTGTGGTAAATTCTGGTGAATTCTACCATGATTTGTTGTTGGTATTTTATAAGGATGAGATAAGCATTGCTTAATTCTTTCTAGAAAAGGATTCTCACAACATAAGTTTTTAATGATTGCAAAAACAATGTCAGTTTCAAACTCTATGAAAATTACATAGAATCTAAATGTCAGCATTTGTACATCTATTTCATTGTGATGCTGATATGATCATTGATAGATTTTTTTTTTTTTGTGGGTGCTTTCTCTACCAACAGCCACAGAGATGGTATACAGCATAGAAAAGTGAAAACACTTAACCTCTGGCCTTTTATGGTAAGAAATTTTCCATTTTTTGATAATTTCTTGTCATGTATGTCATATAATATGACATTAATTTTTCAATTGAAACTTCCCCTACAAAAATCATAAATGAAGCTGATATTTAGTAACTGATAAATGTGATTGTCTCTGTTTTTTTATTAGATATTTTCTTCATTTACATTTCAAATGCTATCCCGAAAGTCCCCTATAACCTCCCCCTGCCCTGCTCAGCAACCTACCCACGCCTGCTTCCTGGCCCTGGCAGGGGCATATAACCTTGGCTATGCCAGTGCCTGGCAAATACAAAAGTGGATGCTCACAGCCATCTATTGGACAGAACACAGGGCCCCCAATGAAGGAGCTAGAGAAAGTACCCAAGGAGCTAAAGGGGTCTGCAACCCTATAGGAGGAACAACAATATGAACTAGCCAGTACCCTCCAGAGCTTGTGTCTCTAGTTGAATATGTAGCAGAGGATGGCCTGGTCGGCCATCACTGGAAAGAGAGGCCCTTGGTCTCTGTTTTTCTTATATTCAGACTGTTCTCTGAATGTAATTACTTTCTGCTTCTCCTCCATGAGAACTATCACTGAGTTTCACCTTGTTTATCTTCTTTGTCCCACTATCTATGCTTGACCCAAGCCACTTGCTTCTTTACTCGGGGAAAACTAACTCCCAAAGCTCAGGGATTATACTTAAGAATGACGTACTTCTCAGTTGTACCATAGTTTGCTTGTTGAAGAAGCAGCTTTCAGTGCAGTGATTCAGCAGTCATTTTATGTTCCTATGAAGATAATTGCTGCTACCCTCTGTTTCCTCTCTGCCATTATCTTTGCCCTTACACACAGTTTCCAGTAGTGAGAGGAAGTGAGGTTACAGCTCACTTTATGGATGCCTGAAAATGCTATATAGCATTTACACTTGCATCATTTCTTTAGCATCATAAAATTACCTGACCAAAACCTACCTGCCAAGTAAACTAGAATGCTTCTTATCACCTTTTTAGAAGCTCTAGAAGTATTCTTCAATGTTATCAACTGTTGCTACTTGTTTTGTGACTTGTTGAGTAACAGAAACTCTCTTTCTATTTGTATCCATCTCCATGCCACTGGAGATCTTGGGAGGTATGTAAATATGTCTTCAGGATAGTGTGCCAATTCCCCATCCATTTTAATTCTGTAAAACCTTTTTTTTTTTTTAAGTCAATGGCTCAGTTGAGGTGCCAGGCTAATTTCTACCTCTATGCTTAGTTAGTTATGCTTATTTAAGTGACTAGACAAAGATCACATGCCAGGTAATGCCTACCAAGAGAAAATTCACATTGTGTTTTATCTAAGGCTTCAGTCTTCTTTCTGTGATCACACTATCATCCTGGTGGCTTTATGTGTTCTAGCCAAGTGCTTCTTTCATCGTACTATGGGTCTAAAATTACACTGTCGAGTGTTTGGTTATACTCCTAAGACAATGAAGATGTTCTAAGTGTATTTTGGATGTAAGCATTATACAGCAATAACACAATCAGCCTTGTTAGAGTGCAATAAGGTATCTTTCTTACTCAATTGAATAATGAGCAGCCTTTCTGTCAGAGCACTGGTTTCTCCTTGCACTCAGGATCAGGTCATTATTATTGTTTGTGTCCTAAATAAACACTGATAAAATATTTAGCAATGCCTGAAATTTTTATCTTTTTCTTAAAGAGTTTCAAAATGATGCTCTTGAGAGTCTGGTGAAAGGCATCTGATAATAAAAGTATATAAAACTGGTCAAGAAAATGAAAGTGTCAGTAAAAATTGTCTCTAGGATGACTTCTAAAGCCTGCTTGTTGCAGGCTTGGCTTTTATTTCCTCTTTAAATATTAATGTTAATTTGCTGGTTCAAAAAACTTACCTTGTAGTACAGTATGCCTATAGCTATAACTTTCTGATTCTTTCACTTGAAAGGGGAAACTGAATTCTATTACCTCTTGAACAGCACTGGGGTGAACATGCTACTTCCACCTGTGAGGACCATGAGGCCTCTGAACTCATTGAATCTCCATCTTTCATTTTAATGCATCCTTGTTTAGGTGGGAGGGCAAATTTTTCAGAGCAATAAAATGAAAAAAATAAAGTACGAAGGCAGCACTTTCTGCTGTGAATAGGTTTTTTTCTTCATCCTATCTCAAGGCCTCACAGACCTGGAAGACATAGCTTGTTATGCTGAAGTTCATAAAGTCTGGTGGAGAGTCATTTTTGTTCAGCAATGCAAAAATAGATGTTTCAGAAAGATTCATGATTTTTAAAATTTAGGGTAAAAAACTTCTATGAAAATTAACTTTGTAAGGAAGTATAAAGCAAATGCAAAACATTAAGTATGTATTTGTCTCCTTTTTTTTGCGTTCTCATGTAGTTTTTATTTTGTTTTACTTTCTTGTGTATTTGTTTTTATGTTTCCAAGAAAACAAGTGCCTTTAAGACTGCCTTAAGGAGTGTTGGGGAAAATGTGTACTATTATAGCTTCTCAGTGTCAGGACCACATTTTTGGGTCTACTTTGTGCTGCACTCCGTGACCATTTATTCCTTGCTTCTGACTATTGTAGTCTAATGGGTTGAAAATTGTTTCTTTTCTCCAAAGTTTCATGTGTTGAATGCTAGGCTTCCAGTAGGTGTCACTGCTCTGGGATCTAGCTATTAGAAGCCAGTTATGCCAATGGGACTTTAGAAGTATCTTCTCCCAAGCATGTACTTCCTTGTTCTCTGTTGATGGCTTCCTTGCTTCTGCCTGATTTTTTGAAACAAGACTGTCTTTGTCTGAATCCTCTGATAGCATGAACTAACACAATTTTTTCCTGTCACTGTTTTTTTCTACCAGGCATTTGGTCACAGTGATAATAACACTAACCAATATTGTTAGTTTTAGTCAATGTCAGACAAAGGGAAGCGGTAAGAATGGAGAAAGAAGAAAGGGATGGCCTCTTCCTCACTTGAATGGTAAATGGTGATGAATGAATGGTTTAAGAGTTTTATGAAATAGGCAATGAAGAGTGTTTGGATTTGGACCCCTAGACAAGGGACTGAGGTGCATATTGTAAAGACCAAGGGAGACCTGGCTTCCAAGTTCTCCCAGCATTCTTCAGTCCCTACCTGCCCCAACCTTAAACTTTCCAGCCCAGGAGTTGGACTGCCCTTCTCTCACAGGATCCTCCTTATGTCTCTCTCTCTCTCTCTCTCTCTCTCTCTCTCTCTCTCTCTCTCTCTCTCTCTCTCTCTCTCTCTCTCTCTTTCTCCACCCCACCCCCATAGTGACTCTTTGACCTTAATCCTTGGGTTTAGAGAACTCTCTCCAGAGAGCAGCTTCACAATAAACCTACCTTTATAAACCAATCTGGTTCAAGTTGGTTCATTTCACCAGTGGTGGAGAAATAACCTATAGGATGCCACTATACCAGGCAGTCAGATAGATCCCACAGGGCCAGTCACCCAGTCGGCCAAGATCTACCATCACTTCTTTTTACTTCAGGATTCCCTTTTACTGGGCCCTCCCAGACTCTACCCATCCCTATCACCTCTTTACCTATGAGGAGATAGGGATAGCCATAGGTCTTTTAGCTCAACTTCTTAGACCCTCACACCACCCCATAGCTTTTTTTTTATTAATTAGGTATTTATTTCATTTACATTTCCAATGCTATCCCAAAAGTCCCCCAAACGCTCCCCCACCCACTCCCCCACCCACCCACTCCTACTTCTTGGAACTGGCATTCCCCTGTACTGAGGCATATAAAGTTTGCACGACCAATGGGCATCTCTTTTCACTGATGGCCCACTAGGGCATCTTCTGCTACATATGCAGCTAGAGACACGAGCTCCGGGGGGGTACAGGTTAGTTCATATTGTTGTTGAACCTATAGGCCTGCAGATCCCTTTAGCTCCTTGGTTACTTTCTCTAGCTCCTGCATTGGGGGCCCTGTGAACCATCCAATAGCTGACTGTGAGCATCTTCTGTGTTTGCTAGGTCCCGGCATAGTCTCACAAGAGACAGCTATATCTGGGTCCTTTCAGCAAAATCTTGCTAGTGTATGCAATAGTGTCAGCGTTTGGGAGCTGATTATGGGATAGATCCCCAGATATGGCAGTTTCTAGATGGTCCATTCTTTCATCTCAGCTCCAAACTTTGTCTCTGTAACTTCTTACATGGGTGTTTTGTTCCCAATTCTAAGAAGGGGCAGAGTGTCCATACTTTGGTCTTCGTCCTTCTTGAGTTTCATGTGTTTTGCAAATTGTATCTTATATCTGGTGTATTCTAAATTTCTGGACTAATATCCACTTATCAGTGAGAACATATCATTTGAGTTCTTTTGTGATTGGGTTACCTCACTCAGGATGATGCCATCCAGGTCCATACATTTGCCTAGGAATTTCATAAATTCATTCTTTTTAATAGCTGAGTAGTACTCCATTGTGTAAATGTGCCACATTTTTGTATCCAGTCCTCTGTTGAGGGGGCATCTGGATTCTTTCCAGCTTTTGGCTATAATAAATAAGGCTGCTATGAACATAGCAGAGCATGTGTCCTTCTTACTGGTTGGAACATCTTCTGGATATATGCCCAGGAGAGGTATTGCTGGATCCTCCGGTAGTACTATGTCCAATTTTCTGAGGAACCGCCAGACTGATTTCCAGAGTGGTTGTACAAGCTTGCAATCCCACCAACAATGGAGGAGTGTTCCTCTTTCTCCACATCCTCACCAGCATCTCCTGTCAACTGAATATTTGAAGTTAGACATTCTCACTGGTATGAGGTGGAATCTCAGGGTTGTTTTGATTTGAAATTCTCTGATGATTAATGATGTTGAACATTTTTTCAGATACTTCTCAGCCATTCGGTATTCCTCAGGTGAGAATTCTTTGTTCAGCTCTGAGCCATATTTTTAATGGGGTTATTTGATTTTCTGGAGTCCACCTTCTTGAGTTCTTTATATATATATTGGATATTAGTCCCCTATCAGATTTATGATAAGTAAAGTTCCTTTCCCAATTTGTTGGTGGCCTTTTTTTCTTATTGAAGGTGTCTTTTGCCTTGCAGAAGCTTTGCAATTTTATGAGGTCCCATTTGTAGATTCTCGATCTAACAGCCCAAGCCGTTGCTGTTCTATTCAAGAATTTCTCCCCTGTACCCATATCTTCGAGGCTTTTCCCTACTTTCTCCTCTATAAGTTTCAGTGTCACTGGTTGTAAGTGGAGTTCCTTAATCCACTTAGATTTGACCTTAGTACAGGAGATAGGAATGGATCAATTCGCATTCCTCTACATGATAACCTCTAGTTGTGCCAACACCATTAGTTGAAAATGCTGTCTTTTTTCCACTGGATGGTTTTAGCTCCATTGTCAAAGATCAAGTGACCATAGGTATGTGGGTTCATTTCTGAGTCTTCAATTCTATTCCATTGGTCTACTTGTCTGTCAGTATACCAGTACCATGCAGTTTTTATCACAATTGCTCTGCAGTACAGCTTTAGGTCAGACATGGTGATTCCACTGAAGGTTATTTTATCTTTGAGCAGAGTTTTTGCTATCCTAGATTTTTTGTTATTCCAGATGAATTTGCAGATTGATCATTCTAATTCGTTGAAGAATTGAGCTGGAATTTTGATGGGGACTGCATTGAATCTGTAGATTGCTTTTGGCAAGATACCCATTTTTACTATATTGATTCTGCCAATCCATGAGTATGGGAGATCTTTCCATCTTCTGAGATCTTCTTTTATTTCTTTCTTCAGAGACTTGAAGTTCTTATCATACAGATCCTTCACTTCCTTAGTTAGAGTCACACCAAGGTAGTTTATATTATTTGTGACTATTGAGAAGGGTGTTGTTTCCCTAATTTCTTTCTCAGCCTAATTTTTTTTAATAATTTTATTAGATATTTTCCTCATTTACATTTCCAATGCAATCCCAAAAGTCCCTAATACCCTCCCCCCCCCACTCCCATACCAACCCACTCCCACTTTTTGGCCCTGGCATTCCCCTGTACTGGGGCATATAAAGTTTGCAAGTCCAATGGGACTCTCTGTCCAGTGATGGCTGACTAGGCCATCTTTTGATACATATGCAGCTAGAGTAAAGAGCTCCGTGGTAATGACTAGTTCATAATGTTGTTCCACCTATGGGGTTGCAGATCCCTTTAGCTCCTTGTGTACTTTCCCTAGCTCCTCCATTGGGGGACCTGGGATCCATCCAATAGCTGACTTTGAGCATCAACTAGGCCCTGGCATAGTCTCACAAGAGACAGCTATATCTGGGTAATTTCAGCAAAATCTTGCTAGTGTATGCAATGGTGTCAGTGTTTGGAAGCTGATTATGGGATGGATCCCCAGATATGGCAGTCTCTAGATGGTCCATAGTGTGCACTACGGAAGTTTTCTCAGCCTGTTTATCCTTTGTGTAGAGAAAGGCCATTGACTTTTTTGAGTTAATTGTATATCCAGCTACTTCATTGAAGCTGTTTATCAGGTTTAGGAGTTCTCTGGTGGAATTTATAGGGTCACTTATATATACTAACATATCATCTTCAAAAAGTGATATTTTGACTTCTTCCTTGACAATTTGTATCCCCTTGATTTCCTTTTGCTGTCGAATTACTCTGGCTAGGGTTTCAAGTACAATGTTGAATAGGTAGGTAGAAAGTGGGCAGCCTTGTCTAGTCCCTGATTTTAGTGGGATTGCTTCCAGCTTATTACCATTTAATTTGATGTTGGCTACTGGTTTGCTGTAGATTGCTTTCATCATGTTTAGGTATGGGCCTTGAATTCCTGATCTTTCCAAGACTTTTATCATGAATGGGTGGTGTATTTTGTCAAGTGCTTTCTCTGTGTCTAAGGAGATGATCATGTGGTTTTTGTCTTTGAGTTTATATACTGGATTACTTTGGTGGATTTCTGTAAACTGAAACATCCCTGCATCCCTGGAATGAATGCTACTTGGTCAGGATGGATGATTGTTTTTAATGTGTTCTTGGATTCGGTTATGGAGAACTTTATTGAGGATTTTTGCATCGATATGCATAAGGGAAATTGGTCTAAAGTTCTCTATCTTTGTTGGGTCTTTCTGTGATTTAGGTATCAGAATAATTGTGTCTTCATAGAATGAGTTGGGTAGAATACCTTCTGCTTCTATTATGTGGAATAGTTTGTGCAGAACTGGGATTAGATCTTCTTTGAAGGTTTGATAGAACTCTGCACTAAACCCATCTGGTCCTGGGCTTTTTTTTGGTTGGGAGACTATTAATGACTGCTTCTATTTCTTTAGGGGATATAGGACTGTTTAGATCATTAACCTGATCTTGATTTAATTTGGTACCTGCTATCTGTCTAGAAACTTGTCCATTTTTCCCAGGTTTTCTAGTTTTGTTGAATATAGCCTTTTGTAGAAGGATCTGATGGTGTTTTTGATTTCTTCAAGATCTGTTGTTATGTCTCCCTTTTCATTCCTGATTTTGTTAATTAGAATGCTTTCCCTGTGCCCTCTAGTGAGTCTAGCTAAGTGTTTATGTATCTTGTTGATTTTCTCAAAGAAGCAGCTCCTCATTTGGTTGATTCTTTGAATAGTTCTTGTTTCTACTTGGTTGATTTTGCCCCTGAGTTTGATTATTTCCTGCCTTCTACTCTTCTTGGGTGAATTTGCTTGCTTTTGTTGTAGAGCTTTTAGGTGTGTTGTCAAGCTGCTAGTGTATGCTCTCTCTAGTTTCTTTTTGGAGGCACTCAGAGCTATATGTTTCCCTCTTAGAAATGCTTACATTTTGTCCCATAAGTTTGGGTGTGTTGTGACTTCATTTTCATTAAACTCTAAAAAGTCCTTAATTTCTTTCTTTATTCCTTCCTTGACCAAGGTATCATTGAGAAGAGTGTTGTTCAGTTTTCAGGTGAATGTTGGGTTTCTATACTTTATTTTGTCATTGAAGATCAGCTTTAGTCCATGGTGATCTGATAGGATGCATGGGACAATTTCAATATTTTTGTATCTATTGAGGCTTGTTTTGTGACCAATTATATGGTCAATTTTGTAGAAGGTCCCATGAGGTGCTGAGAAGAAGGTATATCCTTTTTTATGATAAATTGTTCTTTAGATATCTGTTAGATCCATTTGTTTCATAACTTCTGTTAGTTTCACTGTGTCCCTGTTTAGTTTCTGTTTCCATGATCTGTCCATTGGTGAAAGTGGTGTGTTGAAGTCTCCCACCATTATTGTGTGAGGTTCAATGTGTGCTTTGAGCTTTACTAAAGTTTCTTTAATAAATGTGGTTGCCCCTGTATTTCGATCATAGATATTCTGAATTGAGAGTTCCTCTTGGAAGATTTTACCTTTGATGTGTATGAAGTACCCCTCCTTTTCTTTTTTGATGACTTGGGGTTGGAAGTCAATTTTATTAGATATTAGAATGTCTACTCCAGCTTGTGTCTTCAGACCATTTGCTTGGAAAATTGTTTTCTAGCCTTTCATTCTGAGGTAGTGTCTGTCTTTTTCCCTGAGATGGGTTTCCTGTAAGCAGCAAAATGTTGGGTCCTGTTTGTGTAGCCAGTCTGTTAATCTATGTCTTTTTATTGGGAAGTTGAGTCCATTGATATTAAGAGATATTAAGGAAAAGTAATTTTTGCTTCCTATTATTTTTGTTGTTAAAGTTGGCATTCTGTTCTTGTGGTGTTTTCTTTTAGGTTTGTTGAAGGATTAGTTTCTTGCTTTTTCTTGGACGTGGTTTCTGTCCTTGTATTGGTTTAGATGAGAATGAAGATTTTCAACTCAAAGGGCTAGTGAATATCTTCAACAAAATTATAGAAGAAAACTTCCAAACCTATAGAAAGAGATGCCCATGAACATACAAGAAGCCTACAGAACTCTAAATAGACTGGACCAGAAAAGAAATTCCCCCCAAAACATTATAATCAGAACGACAAATACACTAAATAAAGATGGAATGTTAAAAGCAGTAACGGAAAAGGGTCAAGTAACATATAAAGGCAGGCCTATCAGAATTACACCAGATTTTTCACCAGAGACTATGAAAGCCAGAAGATCCTGGACATATATTATACAGACATGAAGAGAACACAAATGCCAGCCCAGGCTACTATACCCAGCCAAACTTTCAATTACCTTAGATGGAGAAACCAAAGTTGCCCATAGCTTTTTTATCTGAACAGCTAGACCACACCATACATGATTGGCAACCATTTTGAGAGCCCTAGCATCAGCTGCAAACCTCAAATGAGAAGCTCTCAATATTACCCTATTCAGGCCCATCACAATTTACTCTACCCATAACTTCTCTGGCCTTTTGAATTATTCCTTTCCTACCATCCTTTGTCCCCCATGAGTCTAAGCTTTTCATCTCCTGTCTCTGGAAAACCCTAAAATTACCTTAATCCCCAGTCCTAAACCCTGCAACCCTTCCTGCCCAGAGGCTATAGAAGCACTGCACTCATGTCAGCCTCATCTTCTAGACCAACCTTTCTCAGACTCCCAGCTCACCATCTTTTTAGATGGGAGTTCTCTCATAGCCAGATCAGGAATTCAGGCAACTTATGCTGTGGTCAAATAAATTAGTTGAGGGAAACTGACTTCCAATGGGGACATTTTCACAAAAGGCTGAGTAAGTTTCCTTGAAGAGGGCTCTTGAAATAGCCCCAAGCCAATGGGTTAACATTTATACTGACTCTACTTATTCTTTTCTAATAGCTTATACTCACTCTGCTCTTTGGAAGGAAAGGGGTTTCCTAATCACCAAGGGCATGCCCATTGTCAATGCCCCCCATATTAGCAAATATTTAGAGGCTTTCCAACTCCCAATAGAGGTGGCCACAATACTTTGCTGGGTGCATCAGACCTCTACTGATGCCGTAACTCTGGGTAACTCCAGAGCTGACTCAGTGGCCCTGGGTTTGGCCTCCAGGTCCTCTAAACCCACAAAGCACATCCTTTTTTCTGAGATCTTTCTACAAACCTCAGTACTAACAAGAGGAAGAAAACAAACTCCTTGACAAAGGGGGCACACAGGCAGAAAATGGCTGGATTTATCTGCCTTATTCTTCCCCAAAAGCAAGTGCCTTTGATCACCTTTGTTATCTCTGAAATTCTCCAGAGCCTACATATTGGCCCCAAGTCCCTATTCCAATTCTTAGAGCCCCTTTTTGATCTCATCGACCTCTGAGACCATTGGACAGGGGACTCAACTTCTCCAGGGTGTCAGCAACATCTGATAGGTTATTCCTCTGCTGCTGGTTAAATAAGTCAATTCAAGCCAGATTAGATTAATCTGGTAGGTTTATTGGGGAGCTGTTCTCTGTTTAGTTCACTAGACTCAAAGATTGAGGCCAGGGGAGTCACCATGGGGAGAGAGGGATCAGGGAAGGGGGAAGAGAAAGAGAGAATGGGCTTGTGCCAGAAAAAGAAAAGGAGAGGAAGAGAATGAGACCAAATTTATGGATTGTATAGGAAGAACTGAAGGAAGGGCAGTAAAATTCATGATTGGGGGCAGGTATTCCAGGTAGGACAGGAGTCTATCCTTCCTGTGAGCCTGTATGCCTGTGATCCCGTGATCTTGTAATACTGGGGAGTCAAGCTGGGGATTTGAGCTGTAGCTGGAGTGTGTGCTGTTTGGGATTGGGTCAAGTGCCAGTGCTCTATTCCCAGCACAGGTGGGAACCAAAAGGAATGCTGGCCTCTGGCTGTGTGGGGAATCTACTTTGCTGGATCACAGGGGTCCTAGTACACCAGGCCTCAGGGAGTGGCTTAGGGTCTCACATGTGAAGATGGATGTGTCTGCCTATCTAGAGAGCTGAGAGTTCAGGTGTGTGCTGTGTGGAATCGGGTCCCGTGCTATTACAGTTCTTTCAAATTGAGATTCCAGAAAGTTGAATTTGCCTATCTACCATGAAAAAAAAAAGATTTGCAACTAGTATAAAAGATAACTTTATAATTTCTTTCATAGAGCACATGTCCTTTTGACAAAATTTTGTTCCTCTTCACTAGCTAATACAAGCCACTCTTTGTCTCCTTTCTAAATGTTACAATATACTGAAATCTATACGTCTTTACAAATAAATATTCCCTTCAAAATACAATCCACATATGAGGAACATTCACCTTTCCCCCCCTTGGATGGAGTCACCCCACTTACCATTACACTTTGCTAATTCCTTTCCCTGAAAATTTCATTTCATTTTTCTTTATAGTTGAGCAATGTTCTATTATATATATATATATATATATATATATATATATATATATATATGCGCCACATTTTTCAGTATCCATCAATCTGTTGTGAGACATGTAGGCTGGTTCCATTTCTTAGCTATTGTAAAGAGAGCTGCAATGAATTCTGGGTGCAAATATTTTGTGGTAGGATATGGAGGTATAAGTGCTGGCCACAGTAAAAAACCACGGGAATGCTGCTCCATGATTTGGAGGGAAGCTTTTTATTGTAAATAAGAGAGAAAAGAATCCAGATATATCTGGAATAATCAAGAGCACAAAGAAAAAGAAACAGGCTGTACATTTCCAGTGATGTTTGTAAAAGACATAAGAATAGTAGAACAAAGGGGAAAAAGAGAAATGCCTTGCCATTAGATAGAGTATAAAATATATCTAGGAGGAGGGAAGCCTGTAAACTCCAAAAGTTTGAGAGCTAAGACTGGGGCAGAGGTGGGGGAGATGAGGAGGTTCAAGAGGCTAGGGGATTTTAAATGCATAGCAAGTACATGTGCCTGGACACTGCAGGAGACTGGAGACTATCATGGATTTTGATATGCAACCATAGGCATACATTAAGGAAAGTGGCCCTATCTGGCAAGCAGAAACCCATTTTGCAGGTTTCGGAGAAATGCTTGCTATAGGCTTTTAGCAACCCTTCTGTATTCTAGTTTGAGATTGTTCAATACTGTCATTTCTGATATGCACTGCACTTTTTAGTTTGGAGAACTGAATTTTCTTTGGAGCTGACTAGAGGTCTGTAAGATTATGCCTAGGGGTAATAAAGTTGGGTTACATAATAGTTCCATAGTTACTTACTTAGTTAGTTAGTTTTTGAGAAAATTCCAAAGTGATTTCCATAATGGTTGTATTAATTTGCACCACCACTAGCAGTGAATAAAAATTTCTCTGTTCCTACATTTTTTTTTTATTATTTGTTGTCAAATTTCTTGATTACTGCCTAGAGTGAGATGATATCTCAAATAGTTTTAATTTGCATATCTCTGATAATTAGTATGATGGTTTGAATGAGAATGACCCTAAGAGGCTTGTATATTTGAATACTTCATCCCCGGTTTGTGGAAATATTTGGGACACATTAGGAGAATGTTTCCCCTTTTTGGAAGAGTGAGATAGCTTTCAAAAGTCTTTAACCATTCTCCCATCTCTCTTTCTGTCTCTTTCTCTGTGTCTCTGTCTCTGTGTCTCTCTCTCTGTCTCTGTCTCTCTCTCTTTACATTTCTGTGTCTATGGGTCTGTGTCTGTCTGTCTCTCTTTCTCAAAGTCTCTGACTCTCTCTCAAACTCCATGTGTCTGTGTCTGTTTGTCTCCCTCTCTCATTCTCTCTCTCCCCTCCATAACTATTTCTCAAGATATGAGCTCTCAGCAATTCACCATGCCTACTTGCTTGCTGCTGTGCTCCCTGCCATGATGCTCATGGACCTATAGCCTCCAAAACAAGTTATGTTTTGTAAAAGATGGTTTGGAAAAATAATGTTGCAAATGTTTAAAAACAGGTATTGACCTTTTTTCCTTTTAAGAACTACCTGTGCATACCTTTAGTGCATTTGTTGATTGACAGTTTTATTTCCTTGACATTTGATGCATGCAGTATAGGTGAGAGTATGGTGAAACCACTGAACTAGGACACTCTTTGGATAGAAAGAAAAATTCATCAGTGGAAGAAACTTTAAGCTTTAAATTAAGGTCTTTGATTGTAAATTTATTTTTGTACAAAGTGAAAATTATGAGTCTAAATTTAGATCTTCTGCTGATGAATATCCGTGAATGCCAATACCATTTGTTGAATGTACTATCCACAGTACATTTTTCAGCTTTTTCAGTTTGATTGGACACAGCTTTGTTGGTTTACTTTTATGTGTTACTACATCTCTATAGTATAATTTGAAGTCAAGTATTTTGATATCTCCGATTGTGTTTTCTCTTTAGGATTGCATTGGTTATTTGGTTATTGCTAGTGTGGCTTCGTATGAGAGTCTAGATCTCTGAAGTGTGACATCAAAAAGATTAATAATTTGAGGTCAAATTTTTAGATGAGGTCATTACTGTTCCTGTTTTTGATAGGTAATGGTACTTTAATACTTTCAAAATGTAAAAAAAAAAAAAATAAGGTACTAGTGAGAATTAAAGTAGATATTGTGCAGGCCTAGCTGGGGTCTGTCTAACACAGTGTTTTGCCATGCTACTTCCCAAGAGTTTCCTGGTACTATGCTGTAGTTATGTGTTATCATGTGACATAGTCTTAACCAGAGGTTTTCTGATGTTTTAGGGTTTTAGGGTTTCAATTGCTTCAGTGAAACATCATGACCAAAAATGCAAGTTGGGGAGGAAAGGGTTTATTTGGCTTACACTTCCATATTGCTGTTCATTATCAAATGGAGTCAGAAGAGCAACTCAAACGGGGCAGGAACCTGGAAGCAGAATCTGATGCAGAAACCATGGAGAACAACTGGTTACTGGCTTGATTCACATGGGTTGCTCAGTTGGATTTCTTATACAATCTATGATTACCATTCTTGAGACAAAACCACCCACAATGGGCTGGGACCTCCCCATCAATGACTAATTAAGAAAATGCCTTACAGCCAGATTTTATGAAGGCATTTTTCCCAATTAAAATTCCATCTATTCAGATAACTCTAGCTTGTGTGTCAAGTTGACATAAGACAGACCAGCAAGCACAACTTGGCTGGGACTATAGAATTATAAACAATGATGACAGCTGATGACATCAAGCACTGTCCATGAGCACTTGCACTTTCTTCTCTAAAATGCACAAGTAATGTTATAATATCTTCCTATAATCATAGGTAAATGAATTGGAATAGAATAGTAAATATATAGTATACATATATGTAGAGGAGAAAAATGTCCTTGTACACACTGATAAGCACTAGAGAAGCCAAATAAATAAATAAATAAATAAGTACACAGCTTATCTCTTCAAAGTCTAAAGGTGATTAGCTGTTTGTTCCAGAGTGTTAGGATGAATTTAGTTTCCAACTTGGTGATTGTCTGCTGTGTCATGAGCTAGCCTCTACACATATACCCCAGAATTTATAATTTGCTTATCCAAGACCCTTTCCCCCTTGAGCATTAATACTAGGCTATAAAACCAACCTTATGAGTAATATAGTTGTACTTTACAACAGACAAGTGACTTCTATTTTGCCTTGAGGCTAGTCCAATCTTGATATGCACAGACACAGTTCACCTTAGTCACTCTTCCTGGACCCCAAATCTTGGGCACTATCTCTGAGCCATCAGTGTCCAGCTATGTAAAAGAATCCAAAGGTACTTTGTAATTTCAGTGTAAGCCTGTCTTATATTTGTATACTTGGGACTGATTCAACTGACATATTTCCCCAAAAATTATGCTGTGCTTATTCATAACTAAAATAAAACTGGTTTCAGATTCTGGAAGTTTGGTCCTGGCACCAGCAGCCTAAGTAGGGCGAAACCATATATCATTCTTACCACACCTGGTTAGTTTCCTTCTGGCCATAAAACCTTCAGAGATTCCTCATTGATAGAGAGGTAATAAGTTAAATTAGAGGCCCCCATCACATACTTCAGTAGAGTTTGTCAATATTAAGACACATTAAAACTCTTATGGTACTTTTAATGATAAACTTTAAAGGTAAAAAACCTTCTTATCCCATTTGTTTCTCCTGAATGAACCAGCACTATGTAAATTTCAAAATAGATATTATACTATTCCATGATGCCATGACTTCCTTAGGGAATAATTATCAGCTAGATTACTGCAAAGACTACTTTCATGATTGCCCTGCTGCCTTAAACTTTTCTGATATCATGTGGTAATTAAGTAATTGAAAACCATATCTGCTTGCTTATGACTGTCTAGAAGGCACTACCCAAGCCATAAAAGTTTCAAACACTTGTTACAGCATTTTTGTTCAAGATAAGTTTCAATAAACTTTGGATAACTCTGCATGCATTTTCATCCAGGCCAGACGGTGAGTACGTCCCCAGATGCTCCTCCCCACCAAAGTTTATGATATCATGATTAATACTAGCACCATTATCATTTCCTGCTACTGAAGACAGCTAAAGACATAATTTACACCCTCTAGTGTTTCAACATTAGACCCATCAGAAGGCCCTGGTAGACAGGGTCTTCTATATATATAACAGGGAAGATGCACTTGTGAAATATCATCAAAATAACTGGTTAAACAAGACCTGCACAATGATAACAACAGTGAGCATCCTTGAAAGAACTACCTAGTAGGTCCCAACAACTTATGCCATGCAGCAGGTCTCCCATGGGATGTTTATTGGGATGGAAAATAGAGGCCATCTCTTCCAAGGGGAGAAGAAAAAAGAGAAAAGGGCAGGGAGAATACAGCTTTTATTTGGCTCATGGTGCCTGTGCAAAGAGATATGTGACAGGAGCCATGGCACATGTGCAAAGAGATAGACAAAGAAGTAATGCTGTCACTTCTTTGTTTACTAGAAATAATGTGTCTTGGCATTGGTTTCTCGAGATCTGGTTGTAAAGAAGCTTGATTGTTGTGAAGTCAACTCTAGCTGTCCATGGATGTGCCTGATTGCCAACAATTCACATATGGATGAAAGAAATCTCACATAGCCCCATTACTAGATGAAGAGCTACAGCAATGAATGACTATTGAAAAGGGAGAGTCTGTCTTGTTCAGAGCAAGTCTCTTGAAGTGTTGTTACTACTATTTCAAGTGGTCAGTCCTAAACACATATCTAGGAACATCATTAAATGGACTAAACAGGATGAACAATATACATATAGGAAAAGGTATGGATTTGAGAGAAAATGGGAGAACACAGAAGTTGGATGAAGAAGGAGAAAATATGATATAAATATAGAACATGTATACAATTCTCAAAGACATTTTAAAAAATTAAATTAAAAATATTATCATGCCAATATTATTTTTCTTTCACCTTAAGAATCTGCCACATTAACTAGCCTCTACTTGGCCTGGTGAATGAGCATCCATCCTCTCCCAGCTGTCCTTGGTTTTTACTTGGTTCTGTGACTGAATCCATTGTTATATTCTGCACCCTTGGTTTCCTGCTTCAATTTGCTGGAGCATTTTCTTCATTAGTGCCCTGAAAATCCCCCAAAAATGTTCCTGAAGAATTTCTTCATTATACTGGTAGTAAGTAGGTAATATTCTAAAACAGCTATTATTGCTTTTTCCTTCAGTAGTTACCATAGTTGCTGCTAAAAGCTAAAAATTTATGTCCTCTGTATTTTCATGATTCTAAGAATGTTTTATTTTTTTAAATTTTGCTAAAACTAAAAACCCAGTTAACACTGCTTGAAATACCTCAGCTCAAATTGGAGAACATTGTATATTGAAAACTGCAATATTTTTATTGTACACTTTTCTGTTCTTACAGAAATAAAACATATTCCTTATTAAAACAAATCAACAATAACAGAAAAAATAAAGAATTTTAACATCTTCTTACCATCTATTCCATAACATGTAAATATCAAATTAGTGGATTTTTGAATTGAAGTGTGTTAGATTGTTTGGTTTAAAAATCTGATGACCTGAACTTCATAGAAATTGTTGAATGAATTACCACTTGGGATTAAAAAAAAGAATTCAAGCTGTAGAGGAATTGTAACCCAGTAACATGGCTGCTCTGGCAAGGGTTCACATCCAAAGATTGTCTATGTCTATGTGATCCTACTGGAATGAATCACTTTTAATTCCTCTGGATGGAGTTCAGACATGCCCTTAGTACACATAATTCCAAATACTGAAGATAAATTTAGTTTGTAGAATGAAGCAACCACATTTAATAGTGATAACCAATTGAAGGGCAAAGTAACAAATAAGCAACAGGTTTGACAGAGATAGAATACTCCCAATTCTCATGAGAACAGACAGGAGAGGCAATAACCTTAAGAACAGTGAGGAGTGAGTCAGGAATGAAGGGCTGTTCAGTATGTACTGTTGTGTTGAGTCCATGCAGTTCCATTTAGTTCTGTTCAGGCCATGAAGTAAGTGAAGTCAGTGCAGTTCAGTTCCTGGAATTCAAAGGTGGTGTTTTTAAGCAGAACAATTCAGAGAGAAGCAGAGAGAAACGGAATTGAATCAGTCAGCTTGGAAGATTGTAGAGGGTCCAGGTGGTGTAGAAGCTTTCAGGCCTGGAACTAGGGATAGTTACAACAGAGAAAGAAATGCCTAGCTGTGCACTTGCACAATGTGGGTATGGCTCTAACCTCGTGCCTTCATCAGAGGAAATAAAAGACACATTTACTTCTGGCACCCAACATGATAGGAAAAGAAAGCCCTCGACCTTTGCAGAAGGCAAAGAACACTGACAGAAACATTACCCATGACAGGAGACATCTGGCCAAAATCTTCAGAAGAGAAATTATCTCCAGAAGAAGTATCAGTTATTGGAGTTCAGCTGGATGCCCAGAGCGTCACAGAAGACTGAAGCAATGAGAATCTTGAGACCAGAGCAAGGAACAATACAGGTGCCTCTGAAAGAGTGAATCACAATAAGCCACAGCAAAATACAATTTTAATTACAATACAGACTTTTTCTGCATTACAAACATTGGGAAACTCTATTTCAGATCCCTTAAGACCAAGGATAGGATTTGGGGGGGGGGTAGAAGTTTTTCTCAAAAAAGCCATAGCATTACTTATTGCATCTGTGACTATTAGAGTAAATCTCTTGTTACTTTCGATTGCAATCTTTATATATATTTTTTTCTCAAAAACGGTTGAGAAAATAAATGTAAAACAAGAAAAAAATCTCAAAAATAATGAAAAAAATAATTGTACAGCAACAGAAATAGGTGTACAACAAGAAAAGTAGCAGTGCAACAAGAGAAATCAAGGGCGATAAAAAGCTAGTGAAGAAGTTGAAGGCTCTTCTCAGTGAAGAGTTCAAGATATTGTCAAGGTTCTTGTACACCCTAGACCTGAGAATGTAACATTAGCTGCTGTAGGAGCTGAGGGTGCTGATCCTCAAGGTTAATTGCTGAAGTATAGCTCTAGCAGTTACCACTGACTGTTTTTGCTGCTCTCTGCTAATGGTAATAACAGGGATATCAATGTGCTAGTGATTAAAGCTTAGCCCAACAATCCTGCAATACACCTATGTTCTCCCTGACACCATATTTTAGATCAGTACCCTATATTATGACCTTCCAAATATAATCCTTTATAGAGGGCAGAAAATTCTTCGTGTACATTTGTAAGCACTAAAGAAGCCCAAAAATTTAAACACATAGCTTATTTCATGATTTCCTGGTGATCCTTCACTGTCTGATGAGCCAGCGTCTTAGGTAGGGTTTTTACTGCTTCAAGAAAGCACCATGACCAAAAATCATGTTGGAGAGGGAAGGGTTTATTCAGATTGCACTTCCACATTTCTGCTCATCACTGAAGGAAGTCAGGATAGGAACACAAATGAGGCAGGAATGTGGATGCAAGAGCTGATTCAGAGACCATAAAAGAGTGCTGCTTATTAGCTTGTTCATCATCACTTACTTGGCCTACCATTTTATAGAATCCAGGACCATCAGCCAAGGAATGACACAACTCACAACAGGCTGGACTCTCCTTATTGGTCACTAATTGAGAAAATACCTTACAGCTGGATCTCATTGAGGTATTCCCTCAACTAAGTTTCCTCCCACTCTTATAACTCTAGCTTGTGGTCAAGTTGACACACAAAACCAGCCACTACCCCAGTCTTCACCTGTATATCCCAGAATTTGTTTTACTTAAATCAGGCTTCCCCTACCTCTCCCCCTACAGAATGAAACCTGAGCATTGCTTCTAGGCCACGTGAGAAATGTCATTTGTACTTTACAACTGCCTAAATTATTTTTATTATATCTCATGACCAAACCACGTCCTGTCTCCAACAGAGATCATGTTTACCTCAGTCTTCTCCCTAGGCATTTATCTTGAACATTGTATCTAAGTCAATAAAACCTATCTTATGGCTGAAGCCAAGTGTACTTTGTTAAGAGCTTCAGTGTACACATTTCCAAAGATTTGTTGTATTCATGAGACTGAGTTAATTTTTATCTGAAAAACTTTCTTCAAAATTCTACTATGGTTAAATATGGCAGAAATAAATGACCTGATGTCTGACTTTTGAAGTCTTACCCCATTTACTGGTATCTAAATCAAGCTGAATGGATTTTCATTCCTGTTGCCTCATAGATTGTTTTTCTGCCTGCTGTGAAGCCTGCAAGGACATTCCACAGGCCTAGAGTAGTCAGCACCCATGACTTCCCATACTACAAGTTTCTCCATAATTACATTTGCTATCTTAGTAGAGCAAAAGACGATTGCTGCCAACAGCTGTGTAATTACTGCAAAAGCAGAAATACGAAGTGGCATAAGTTTACAACATCTAAACTTCTACTTCTGTGGACAAATGTAAATCATTTATAGGGTTTATTTCTATGTAAATAAATGCAACTCAAACTAATCAATAAAGCTGACCACAAAATTAATAAATGACAATATTTACAGAAAACCATTTTCTGTGAAATTAGCATAGTTAGACTCAGCTGAGGCAAGTAAGTGTCAAGTGTGGCATATTTGATCACTTAGGCAAAGCATTCAGTCAAATGACATCAAGAAAAATATTGTATTATACATCTCTTCTATGGATTCTTTGTATCAAACTTATGTGTCTTGGTTTGATATGACTCTTTTGGTCACTCACATGGTTAGTGACATGAAAAATGGGAAAGCAAACTTCTATTTGTAGGTTTTCTTTAGTTTTGCTTACAGGCACAGGTTTGCACACACACACATATACTACCATGACAAACACACACACACACACACTGCATTATAAATTTCTTTAAAGCATTTATTTATTTATTTATTTATTTATTTACATTTCAAATGTTATCCTCTTTCCTAGTTTCCCCTCCGAAACCCCCTATACCTTCCCCACTCCCCCTGCTCAACAACCCACTCACTCCTGTCCCCTGGCTCTGGCATTCTCCTATAGTGGGGCATATATCCTTCACAGGACCAAGGGTCTGTCCTCCCATTGATGACCAACTAGGCCATCCTCTGCTACATACTCAACTAGAGTCATGAGTCCTGCCAGGTGTTTTCTTTGGTTGGTGGTTTAGTCCTGGGAGCTTTGGAGATACTGGTTAGTTCATATTGTTGTTCCTCCTATGGGGATGCTCCTTGTGTACTTTCTCTAGCTCCTTCATTGGGGACCCTGTGCTCCATCAAATGGATGACTGTGAGCATCCACTTCTGTATTAGTCAGGCACTGGCAGGGCCTCTCAGGAGACAGCTATATCAATCTCCTCTCAGCAAGCACTTGATACATAATAGTGTCTGGTTTTGGTGTTTGTTTGTAGGATGGATCCACAGTTGCGGCAGTCTCTGGATGGTCATTCGTTCAGTCTCTGCTCTGAACTATGTGTCTGTAACTCCTTCCATGGATATTTTTCCCCCTTCTAAGAAGGACTGAAGTATCCACACTTTGGTCTTCCTTCTTCTTGAGTTTTGCGAATTGTATATTGGGTATTCGGAGCTTCTGTCCTAGTATCCATTTATCAGTGAGTGCATATCATAAACCAAATATCTTGAAACAAATGTCTTTATTTCTTTTAGGACATTCAAATGCAAGATGGCTAAAGGGATTTGGTTAGTTGTTTGCTGATGACCCTGATTGTAAATTACTTTCAAGATGAGAGTGCTTCATTCTATTATAAAATGATGATAGCCTAAATCATCTTAACGAGCATTTCAAGCATCTAGTCCTATATATCTTGTCTTCTACAGCAAGAAAACACCAATGAATTTTCTACCTTAATTTAATCAATGGTTTCACAAAGATATTTAGAGGTTCTGGAGATGCAGATGTGGCTCACACGAACCATCAAAAAAATAGGTTATCTGAAACTACAAGAAACACTTATTTTAAAGGAGAAAATACATTGTCTAATAAAAAATTAGAGATTGTCAAGCAGCCATCATCAGCTAATTCTTCTTTGCTAAAAGTGAAGGGAAATTATCAAAATTCATGTTAAAAAAGTTCTCAGTTCAAAACTTTGAAAGAATAACATGGTCTTTATAGAACACTGTCTTTTTTTAATTTTTAATATTTTTATTGTATATTTTCCTCAATTACATTTCCAATGCTATCCCAAAAGTCCCCCATAGCGCCCCCCACATCCCTACCCACCCATTCCCATTCTTTTGGCCCTGGCATTCCCCTATATTGGGGCATAGAAAGTTTGCAAGTCCAATGGGCTTCTCTTTCCAGTGATGGCCGACTAGGCCATCTTTCAATACATATGCAGCTAGAGACAAGAGCTCCGGGGTACTGGTTAGTACATCATGTTGTTCCAACAATAGGGTTGCAGATCCCTTTAGCTCCTTGGGTACTTTCTCTAGCTTCTCCTTTGGAAGCCCTGTGATACATCCAATAGCTGACAGTGAGCATCCACTCCTGTGTTTGCTAGGCCCCGGCATCTTCTCACAAGAGACAGCTATATTTGGGTCCTTTCAGCAAAATCTTGCTAGTGTAAGCAATGGTGTCAGTGTTTAGAAGCTGATTATGGGATGGATCCCTGGATACGGCAGTCTCTAAATGGTCCATCCTTTCATCACAGCTCCGAACTTTGTCTCTGTAACTCCTTCGCTGAGTGTTTTGTTCCCAATTCTAAGAAAGGGCACAGTGTCCACACTTTGGTCTTCATTCTTCTTGAGTTTCATGCGTTTAGCAAATTGTATCTTATATCTTGGGTATCCTAATTTTGGGCTAATATCCACTTATCAGTGAATACATATGGTGTGAGTTCTTTTGTGATTGTGTTACCTCACTCAAGATGAAGCCCTCCAGGTCCATCCATTTGGCTAGGAATTTCATAAATTCATTCTTTTTAATAGCTGAGTAGTACTCTATTGTGTAAATGTACCATAATTTCTGTATCCATTCCTCTGTTGAGGGACATCTGGGTTCTTTCCAGCTTCTGGCTATTATAAATAGGGCTGCTATGAACATAGTGGAGCATGTGTCCTTCTTACCGGTTGGGACATCTTCTGGATATATGCCCAGAAGAGGTATTGCTGGATCCTCCGGTAGTACTATGTCCAATTTTCTGAGGAACCGCCAGACTGATTTCCAGAGTGGTTGTACAAGCTTGCAATCCCACCAACAATGGAGGAGTGTTCCTCTTTCTCCACATCCCCGCCAGCATCTGCTGTCACCTGAATTTTTGATCTTAGTCATTCTGACTGGTGTGAGGTGGAATCTCAGGGTTGTTTTGATTTGCATTTCCCTGATGATTAAGGATGTTGAACATTTTTTCAGGTGCTTCTCTGCCATTCGGTATTCCTCAGGTGAGAATTCTTTGTTCAGTTCTGAGCCCCATTTTTTAATGGGGTTATTTGACTTTCTGGAGTCCACCTTCTTGAGTTCTTTATATATATTGGATATTAGTCCCTTATCTGATTTAGGATAGGTGAAGATCATTTCACAATCTGTTGGTGTTTTTTTTTTGTCTTATTGATGGTGTCTTTTGCCTTGCAGAAGCTTTGCAGTTTCATGAGGTCCCACTTGTCAATTCTCGATCTTACAGCACAAGCCATTGCTGTTCTATTCAAGAATTTTTCCCCTGTGCCCATATCTTCAAGGCTTTTCCCCACTTTCTCCTCTATAAGTTTCAGTGTCTCTGGTTTTATGTGAAGTTCCTTGATCCACTTAGACTTGACCTTAGTACAAGGAGATAGGAATGGATCGATTCGTATTCTTCTACATGTTAACAACAAGTTGTGCCAGCACCATTTGTTGAAAATGCTGTCTTTCTTCCACTGGATGTTTTTAGCTCCCTTGTCGAAGATCAAGTGACCATAGGTGTGTGGCTTCATTTCTGGGTCTTCAATTCTATTCCATTGGTCTATTTGTCTGTCACTATACCAGAAACATGCAGTTTTTATCACAATTGCTCTGTAGTACATCTTTAGGTCATGCATGGTGATTCCACCAGAGGTTCTTTTATCCTTGAGAAGAGTTTTTGCTATCCTAGGTTTTTTGTTATTCTAGATGAATTTGCAGATTGCACTTTCTAATTCGTTGAAGAATTGAGTTGGAATTTTGATGGGGATTGCATTGAATCTGTAGATTGCTTTTGGCAAGATAGCCATTTTTACAATGTTGATCCTGCCAATCCATGAGCATGGGAGATCTTTCCATCTTCTGAGATCTTCTATAATTTCTTTCTTCAGAGACTTGAAGTTTTTATTATACAGATCTTTCACTTTCTTAGTTAGAGTCACGCCAAGATATTTTATATTATTTGTGACTATTGAGAAGGGTGTTGTTTCCCTAATTTCTTTCTCAGCCTGTTTATTCTTTGTGTAGAGAAATGCCATTGAATTGTTTGAGTTAATTTTATATCCAGATACTTCACCGAAGCTGTTTATCAGGTTTAGGAGTTCTCTGGTGGAATTTTTAGGGTCACTTATATATACTATGGTATCATTTGCAAAAAGTGATATTTTGACTTCATCTTTTCCAATTTGTATCCCTTTGATCTCCTTTTGTTGTCGAATTGCTCTGGCTAGGACTTCAAGTACAATGTTGAATATGTATGGAGAAAGTGGACAGCATTGTCTAGTCCCTGATTGTAGAGAGATTGCTTCAAGCTTCTCACCATTTACTTTGATGTTGGCTACTGGTTTGCTGTATATTGCTTTTATCATGTTTATGTATGGGCCTTGAATTCCTGATCTTTCCAAGACTTTTATCATGAATGGGTGTTGGATCTTGTCAAATGCTTTTTCTGCATCTAACGAGATGACCATGTGGTTTTTGTCTTTGAGTTTGTTTATATACTGAATTACGTTGATGGATTTCCATATATTGAACCATCCCTGCATCCCTGGGATGAAACCTACTTGGTCAGGATGGATGATTGTTTTGATGTGTTCTTGGATTCGGTTAGCAAGAACTTTATTGAGGATTTTTGCATCAATATTCATAAGGGATATTGGTCTGAAGTTTTCTATCTTTGTTGGGTCTTTTTGTGTTTTAGGTATCAGAGTAATTGTGGCTTCATAGAATGAGTTGGGTAGAGTACCTTCTGTTTCTATTTTGTGGAATAGTTTGTGAAGAACTGGGATTAGATCTTTGAAGGTCTGATAGAACTCTGCACTAAACCCATCTGGTCCTGGGCTTTTTTTAGTTGGGAGACTATTAATGACTGCTTCTATTTCTTTGGGGGATATAGGGCTGTTTAGATCATTAACCTGATCTTGATTCACCTTTGGTACCTGGTATCTGTCTAGGAACTTCTCCATTTCATCCAGGTTCTCCAGTTTTGTTGAGTATAGCCTTTGGTAGAAGGATCTGATGGTGTTTTGGATGTCTTCGGGATCTGTTGTTATGTCTCCTTTTTCATTTCTGATTTTGTTAGTTAGGATGCTTTCCCTATGCCCTCTAGTGAGTCTGGCTAAGCGTTTATCTATCTTGTTGATTTTCTCAAAGAACCAGCTCCTTGATTGGTTGATTCTTTGAATAGTTCTTCTTGTTTCCACTTGGTTGATTTCGCCCTGAGTTTGATATTTTCCTGCCATCTCCTCCTCTTGGGTGAATTTGCTTCCTTTTTTTCTAGAGCTTTTAGGTGTGTTGTCAAGATGCTAATGTGTGCTCTCTCTAGTTTATTTTTTGAGGCACTCAGAGCTATGAGTTTTCCTCTTAGAAATGCTTTCATTGCGTCCCATAAGTTTGGGTATGTTGTGGCTTCATTTTCATTGAACTCTAAAAAGTCCTTAATTTCATTCTTTATTCCTTCCTTGACCAAGGTATCATTGAGAAGAGTGTTGTTCAGTTTCCACGTGAAGGTTGGCTTTCTATTATTTATTTTGTTATTGAAGATCAGCCTTAGTCCATGGTGATCTGATAGGATGCATGGGACAATTTCAATATTTTTGTATCTGTTGAGTCCTGTTTTGTGACCTATTATGTGGTCAATTTTGGAGAAGGTACCATGAGGTGCTGAGAAGAAGGTATATCCTTTTGTTTTAGGATAGAATGTTCTGTAGATATCTGCCAGAACCATTTGTTTCATAACTTCTGTTAGTTTCACTGTGTCCCTGTTTAGTTTCTGTTGCCATGATCTGTCCATTGGTGAAAGTGTTGTGTTGAAGTCTCCCACTATTATTGTATGAGGTGCAATGTGTGCTTTGAGATTTACTAAAGTTTCTTTAATGAATGTGGCTGCCTTTGTATTTGGAGCATAGATATTCAGGATTGATAGTTCCTCTTGGAGGATTTTACCTTTGATGAGTATGAAGTGTCCCTCCCTGTCTTTTTTAATGACTTTGGGTTGGAAGTCAATCTTATCAGATATTAGAATGGCTACTCCAGCTTGTTTCTTCCTACCATTTGCTTGGAAAATTGATTTCCAGCCTTTCATTCTGAGGTAGTGTCTATCTTTTTCTCTGAGATGAGTTTCCTGTAAGCAGCAAAATGTTGGGTCTTGTTTGTGTAGCCAGTTTGTTAGTCTATATCTTTTTATCGGGGAGTTGAGTCCATTGATATTAAGAGATATTAAGGAAAAGTAATTGTTGTTTCCTGTTATTTTTGTTGTTAAAGTTGGCATTCTGTTCTTGTGGCTGTCTTCTTTTAGGTTTGTTGAGGGATTACCTTCTTGTTGTTTCTAGGGCGTGGTTCCTGTCCTTGTATTGGTTTTTTTCTGTTATTATCCTTTGAAGGGCTGGATTCGTGGAGAGATAATGTGTGAATTTGGTTTTGTTGTGGAATACTTTGGTTTCTCCTTCTATGTTAATTGAGAGTTTGGCTGGGTATAGTAGCCTGGGCTGGAATTTGTGTTCTTTTAGTGTCTGTATAACATCTGTCGAGGATCTTCTGGCTTTCATAGTCTCTGGTGAAAAATCTGGTGTAATTCTGATAGGCTTGCCTTTATAAGTTACTTGGCCTTATTCTCTTACTGCTTTTAGTATTCTATCTTTATTTAGAGTATTTGTTGTTCTGATTATTATGTGTCGGGAGGTATTTCTTTTCTGGTCCAGTCTATTTGGAGTTCTGTAGGCTTCTTGTATGTTCATGGGCATCTCTTTCTTTAGATTTGGGAAGTTTTCTTCTATAATTTTGTTGAAGATGTTTGCTGGTCCTTTGAGTTGAAAATCTTCATTCTCATCCACTCCTATTATCCATAGGTTTGGTCTTCTCATTGTGTCCTGTATTTCTTGGATGTTTTGAGTTAGGATCTTTTGCGTTTTACATTTTCCTTGATTGTTGTGCAGATGTTTTCTATGGAATCTTCTGCACCTGAGATTCTCTCTTCCATCTCTTGTATTCTGTTGCTGATGCTCGTATCTATGGTTCCAGATTTCTTTCCTAGGGTTTCTATTTCCAGTGTTGCCTCATTTTGGGTTTTCTTTATTGTGTCTACTTCCCTTTTTAGGTCTAGTATGGTTTTCTTCATTTCCATCATCTGTTTGGATGTGTTTTCCTGTTTTTCTTTAAGGACTTCTACCTGTTTGATTGTGTTATTCTGTTTTTCTTTAAGGATTTGTAACTCTTTAGCAGTGTTCTCCTGCAATTCTTTAAGGGATTTTTGTGCTTCCTCTTTAATGTCTTCTACCTGTTTACCAGTGTTCCTTTGTATTTCTTTAAGTGTGTTATTAAAGTCCTTCTTGATGTCCTCTACCATCATCATGAGATATGCTTTTAGATCCATGTCTAGCTTTTCCGGTGTGTTGGGGTGCCCTGGACTGGGCGAAGAGGGAGTGCTGGGTTCTGATGATGGTGAGTGGTCCTGGTTTTTGTTAGTAAGATTATTACGTTTACCTTTCGCCATCTGGTAATCTCTGGGGTTAGTTGTTGTAGTTGTCACTGTTTAAAGATTGGAGCAGAAGCTGTGTTCCACTCACCAGAAGTCTCAAAATCCTGTGGCGGGGGTCGTGGGTAGCTGGCGGGTGTCAGCCGACCCTGTGCTCTAGCTACCCCAGTGCTGGTCCAGCCGGAAGAGGCCTGTGGCCCTACTCAGACCGGTTTTCTGCTTCCCTAACTAATGCAGTCTCAGGTCCTGTGCGCAATTGGATTGGAGCAGAAGCTGTGTTCCACTCACCAGAAGTCTTAAGATCCTGTGGCGGGTGTTGTGGGTAGCTGGCGAGTTTCAGCCGACCCTGCGCCCTAGCTACCCCAGGTGCTTTTCTGACCGGAAGAGGCTTGTGGCCCTACTCAGGCCGGATTTCTGCCTGCCCAACCAAAGCAGTCTCAGGTCCCGTGTGATTAGACTGGAGCAGAAGCTGTGTTCCACTCACCAGCAGTCTCAAAATCCTGTGGCGGGGGTCGTGTGTAGCTGGCGGGTGTCAGCCGACCCTGTGCTCTAGCTACCTCGGTGCTGTTCAGGCCGGAAGAGCAGAACACTAAGTCTTAATCCATGAAAAACTATTCAAGAGTTTCAATGTAGTGTAACTGAAAGTGTTCATTAACTCTTAGTAAGATGGACTTTTATAATGATACAGATTATTTTCAGTTATAATAGTCAGTTAATAATAAATAAGAAAGCAGAAAAATTCTAAACCTAAAATATCAAAAATCATTTTTTCTCTTTATCTACTAACAACCCTTTCTACTCTATACTCTCCTCCAAATCAAAATTTTTGTTGTATCTATATTATCATATCCCTTAGAGTTTTCAGTTTCAGCCCATCATTAGGACATTATTGTTCTTTCAAATGACCATCCACATTCTGTAACATAACCCCAACCTAATTGATCCCTGTGACTTGATTCTTGAGGCTTTTTCCCATTTGTTTAAATACTCATTCCATTTGAATCTTATTTAGTTAGTAGGCATTGTTTTGAATCTGTAAGAAAAATAAATAAATAATTCAAATGTGTCTACATATACCCAGAATATAATTCTAATAACTAAGGGCTTTTATTATAGTATGACATCCACGCTATTATGTTATTATTAGTTTAATGACACAGTTTAAATGAGGGTTTGTTCTAGCATTCTGTCACTGTGGTAAAATAAGTAAGGAAAACAGTTTGAAGGGAGAAAGTCTTATTTGGCTTATGGTTCAAGAGGCTTTGGTTAAGGTAAGTTGGCTCCATTGTTTTTGAGTTCATAGTTTGGCAGAGCTTTGTGGCAGATAGGGCATAGTTGAATAACTTTCCTGACTTTGTTTCTGGGGAACCAAAAAAAAGGGAGAAAGGACCCAGCAAGAAGACATGCTACTCAAAAGCATACCACCAGTTATTTGCTTCATTTACTTGCAGCCTTCTCAGGGCAGTTTTCCCTGTAGCATTGCAACTCAAACCAGTACAGAGATCACCCTTCTTATATAATGCTATGTGTTTTCACAAAGGTGACATTATCCAAACTATACATTATTATACAGCAGAACTTAATGCACCTAGATGTTCTGTGCATTTCATTCAATCAGTCCACACATTTATCTTGGGCATTTCTATTGCCATAGGGATATGTATGTGTGTGTGTGTGTGTGTGTGTGTGTGTGTGTGTATTCTATTATTTATTTATATTTAATTATTTTATTCCAAATGATTTCCCCTGCTTCCATGTCCCTGCTCCCAGTGTTCTTCATCCAATCCCCCACCCTCTCATTTGCCTTTGAGAGGATGCTTCCCAATCTACCTACCCCACCAACCCTCCCACCCACCCACTCCCACCTCACCACCCCTAGCATCCCCTTTCCCTGGGGCATCAAGTCTCTATAGGATTAGGCACATACTCTCCCACTGAATCCAGACAAGTTTGTCCTCTACTACACTTATGCCTAGGATCACAGACCAGTCTATATATATTCTTTGTTTGGTTGCTGAGTCTCTAGGACTCCCCTACCCCCCGCCCAGGGATGAGGGTTAGTTGATAGTGTTGGTCTTCATATGGGGTTGCTATCCCCTTCAGCTCCTTCAATATTTCCTCTAACTCTGCCATAAGGGTCCTCAATCTTAGTCCAATGGTAGATTGTAAGTATCTGCATCTATTTCAGTCAGCTACTGGTAGACCTTCTCAGAGGACAGCCAAGCTAGGCTCCTGTCTGAAAGCACAGCATGACATCAGTAATAGTGTCAGGACTTAGTGCCTGCCCATGGGATGGATCCCAAGTGGGGCCTGTCACTGGATGGCCTTTCCTTCAGTCTCTGCTCCATTTTTGTCTCTGCATTTCCTTTAGACAGGAATAATTCTGGGTCAAACATTTTGAAGGTAGGTAGGTGGCCCCATCTCTCCACTGGTGGCCCTGTCCATCTTGGAAATAGTTTACCTATATCACTCCTGGAGATGTTCTACCATACCACAAAGACACATGCTCCACTATATTCATAGACCCTTTATTTGTCATAGGCAGAAGCTAGAAAAAACCCAGATGTCCCTCATCTGAAGAATGGATACAGAAAATGTGGTTCATTTACTTACACAGTGGAATATTATTATTCAGCTATAAAGATGAGGACATTGTAAATTTTGCAGGCAAATGGATGGAACTGGAAAATTCCATCCTGAGTGAGGTAACCCAGACCCCAAAGGACATACATGGTGTGTACTCACTGAGAAGTGGATATTAGACAAAAAGTACAGATACCTGTGATACAACTCACAGACTGTATAAAATTTCAGACTGTATGAAGTTTAACACAAAGGAAGGCCCAAGTGATAATGCTTAAATCCAACTTAGAAGGGGGAAATTTGAAAAGGAGGGGAAAGGGAGGCAGCATCTGCTATGGGGGACACAGGAGAGTGCCAGAAGGCCATAAGAATGAGTAAAATATGTAGCTGAGGAGGGTGGGGTCAGGAGGAAGGTCTAGATAGTATCAGAGACCTGAGATGAGAGAGGCTCCCAAGACACAGTAAGGATGACCTTAGCTGAAATGCTCAACAGTGGGGAAATGAACACTGAAGAGGCCATAGGGGCTCTTTTGACAATGTCACATCTGTAGCAAATAGCAGACTGTCACTTCAGACAGGCTTCTTTCATTGAACAATCTATATTTAATCTTAAGATATTTCAATGTTTTCTGTGGCTTCTTTCTTCCCCTTTTTGCACTAAATAATATTTTGCTATTTGGATGCTTAAGAGTGGATATACCTGTGTGCCATTTGAAAGGCATGTGGTTGCTTCCAATGATTGTTAATTATGAATAAAGATGCTATAGATAACTTTGCATGTTTGTTTACATTGAAGAAAATAGGTAAATTTCTAGTAGTATAATTACTGGATCATATGGTAAAATTATGTTTACATGTATAGGAAACTAATAGAATTTAGCGTTAGTTCAAGACTTTCAGTTATTCTACATCATAGCCAGTAATTCAGATCTTAGCCATTCTTATTGTAACACAGTGATAACTTGTCTTGTTTTACTGTGAAAGCCTCTAGTGACTTATATCAATCACCTTATACAGACATGGATTAGGTATATCCTCTTCATGAGGTCCAGATAACAAACTAATTTTCAATTCCATCAGTTTTCATCTTGGGAAACTAATCAATTTATTGGGTTTACTTACTGAGTATTAGTGAGTGGTTAACATCAGAAGTGTGTGTCTTCAAAAGCAGCCACACTAGGAAGTATATACTCTGCATGTGTAATGACTTTTCCATTGCTGCACAAGGGAAGCCCCACCTTCCTTGTCTTTCCTAGCTTTTATATTCTTAGCTTTTTCCAAAAATCATGAGACTACATTGATACGGTCAAAATTGCATACACCTGACTGGGAAAGGGGCTGCATACTCACAATGAGGGTCCAGTAACACTCTTTAACACTTTCTTCTATGTAAAAATAACCATGGTCAAAATATCTAGCCTGGTCATCTTCTGTAAACAGAAAGTACTTACTTTATGAAGATGGTACCTGTTTTAGAATAATGCTTTGAACATAATTTTAATAAAAGAAAGATGAAATGAAATTACATACTAAGATAATTGTAATGAATTAATATTTCCTAGGTAAATACTGTTAAATTAAACTTATAAAAGAGACAAGACTCAATAGAACATGGAATAACTATTATAATCATTTTTTAAAATTTTGAATGAGTACGTGTAGCAGATACAAAGATGCAGTGAGTATATAACAAAACATCATCAAATTGATGTTTATAACATCTGACACAAGTCAGCTTGAAATACTGTTGAAACTATGATGTTGGAGCTACTATTAAGAGACTTTTAGACGTAGAATCCTCACCAGCCTTTCCATGAATCAGCATTATCTGTTTTGTTTTGTTTTGTTTTGTTTTGTTTTATTTCACAAAATGTACATTGCTTTTACTTCCACATGATGATGTGAAATACAATCATAGAAAATCACAGTGACAAACACAAATAACCCAACTACAAGCTTCATATTTTTTTATTTTATTCCTCTACACTAATTCCTATTTACTGGTATATCTAAGAAAGCTGATGACATTGTCTTTTCTTTTACTTTTTTATTATTTTCTTTATTTAGGTTTCAAATGGTATCCCTTTTCCTGGTTTCCCTTCCAAAAACACCCTATCCCTTCCCCCTTCCTCCTGCTCACCAACCCATCCACTCCTGCTTCCTTGTCCTGGCAATCCTCTACACTGGAGCACCAAGTCTTCACAGGACCAAGAGCCTCCCCTCCCACTGATGATCAACGAGGCCATCTTCTGCTACATATACAGCTGGAGCCATGGGTCCATCCATGTGTACTCTTTGGTTGGTGGTTTAGTCCCTGGGAGCTCTGGGGTTACTGGTTGGTTCATATTGTTTGTTCCTCCTCTAGGGCTGCAAACCCCTTCAGCTCTTGAGCCCTTTCTCTAGCTCATCCACTGGGAACCCTGTGCTCAGTCCAGTTGTTGGCTGAGAGCGTCCACTTCTGTATTTGTCAGGCACTGGCAGAACCTCTCAGGAGAGAGTTATATCAGGCCCCTGTCTCAGAAGATGGAAAGACCCCCCATGCTCATGGATTGGCAAGACAAATACAGTACAAATGGCCATCTTGCTGAAAGCAATCTATAGATTCAATGCAATCCCCATCAAAATTTCAACTCAATTCTTCATAGAGTTAGAAAGAGCAATTTGCAAATTCATCTGGAATAACAAAAAGCCCAGGAAACTCAAAACTATTCTCAAGGATAAAAGAACTGGCTGAATCACCATCCCTGATCTCAAGCTGTACTACAGAGCACTTGTGATAAAAACTGCGTGGTATTGGTGCAGTAACAGGCAGGTAGATCAATGGAATAGAATTGAAGACCCAGAAATGTACCCACATCCTATGGGCACTTGATCTTTGACAAAGGAACTACAGCCACCCAGTGGGAAAAAGACAGCATTTTCAACAAATGGTGCTGGTTTAACTGGTAGTCAACATGTAGAATAATGCAAATTGGTCCATTCTTTTCTCCCTGTACAAAGCTCAAGTCCAAGTGGATTAAGGATCGCCACATAAAACCAGATAAACTGAAACTAATAGAAAAGAAAGTGGGGAAGGACCTCAATCACATGGGCACAGGGGAAAATTTCCTGAACAGAACACCAATACTTTATACTCTAATATCAAGAATTCAAAAACGGTACCTCATAAAATTTCAAAGCTTCTATAAGGCAAAGTAAACTATCAATAGGACAAAAATCACAATCAACAGATTGCAAAAAGATCTTTACTACCTGGGCGTGGTGGCACACACCTTTAATCCCAGCACTCCCACATGGAGGCAGAGGCAGCTGGATTTCTGAGTTCAAGGCCAGCCTTGTCTACAAAGTGAGTTCCAGGACAGCCAGGGCTGTACAGAAAACCCTGTCTAGAAAAATAAAATTAAAAAAACAAACAAACAAACAAACAAAAAAACCAAAACCTTTACTAACCCTACATCTGATAGAGGGCTAATATCCAATATTTACAAAGAACTCAAGATGTTAGCCTTCAGAGCACCAAATAACCATATTTTAAAAAGGGGGTACAGAGCTAAACAAAGAATTCTCAACTGAAGAACACGGAATGGCAGAGAAGTACCTAAAGAAGTATTCAACATCCAAATTGCATTCAACATGCAAATCCAAACTGAAAGACTCTAAAACTCCCAAAGGGAGACACTCACTCAAGCCTCGGGACAGCCGCGCACCCAAGAAGACACTGAGACCGAACTTAAGATGTATAGAGAGTAAGATTTAATACAGCAACGACAAGAAAGCACATAAAAAGCACATATACCAGAGACTCTGGGGTCGAATCTCATGCAGCCAGCAAGGTGCAGAGGAGAATCGACAATTGGCCCAGACTTGTCACAGGCTTTTATAGGAGAAGGGTAAGGGGAAAAGTACAAGTTTTACGTCACCAAGGGGTCGTGTCCTATATTTTGGCAATGTACTCGATTTATTGGAACATTCTGGGGTAGTACCAGGAGGCCCCTATCTCAAAAATGTTCTTGGCATAGTCTTTAGTTGGGAGGGGTTGGACTGAGTTCGCTCCAGGAGACCCTTATCTCAGAAATGCTCCTGGAACCGTTCTCACTTGGGAGGGGGTCGGACTCTGGGGTGAAGAGTTCAAGGATGTACTCTGAGGTAAAAAGTTCAGGTGTGTTCCGGGAACAACCTCTAGATGGGAGGGGTAGGAGAGTTCAGGAAAAGTTCAGTTTTTCCTCTTTCAAAACAACCCTGAGATTCCACCTCACACCAGTCAGAATGGATAAGATCCAGGTGACATCAGATGCTGGCGAGGATGTGGAGAAAGAGGAACACTCCTCCATTCCTGGTGGGATTGCAAGCTGCTACAAGCACTCTGGAAATCAGTTTGGCAGTTCCTCAGAAAACTGGATATAGTACTACCCGAGGACCCAGCTATACCACTCCTGGGTATGTACCCAGTCGGTGCTCCAGCATGTAATAAGAACACATGGTCCACTAGGTTCATAGCAGCCTTATTAATAATAGCCAAAAGCTGAAAAGAACCCAGATATCTCTCAACAAAGGAATGGATACAGAAAATGTAGTACATTTATACAATGAAATACTATTCAGCTATTAAAAGCATTTACCTTATTAAATTTGCAGGCAAATGGGTGGAACTAGAAAATATCATCCTTAGTGAGGTAACACAGTCACAAAAGAACACACATGGTATGTACTCACTGATAAGGGCATATTAGGCAAAAAGCTTGGGATATCTATGATACAACTCACAGCCCATATGTAGCTCAAGAAGAAGGAAGACGAAAGTGTGGATGTTTCAGTCCTACTTAAGAGAGAAACACCCATGGAAGAAGTTACAGAGACAAAGTTTGGAGCTGTGTCAAAAGGATGGACCATCTAGAGCCTGCCATATCCAGGGTTCCATCCCATAATCAGCTTCCAAACGCTGACACCCTTGCATACACTAGCAAGATTTTGCTGAAAGGACCCAGATATAGCTGTCTCTTGTGAGACTCTGCTGGGACCTAGCAAACACAGAATTAGATGCTCACAGTCAGCTATTGGATGGATCACAGGGCCCCCAATGGAGGAGCTAGAGAAAGTACCCAAGGAGCTAAAGGGATCTGCAACCCTATAGGTAGAACAACATTATGAACTAACCAGTACCCCGGAGCTCTTGACTCTAGCTGCATATGTATCAAAAGATGAACTAGTCGACCATCACTGGAAAGGGAGGCCCATTGGACTTGCAAACTTTATATGTCCCAGTACGGGGGAATGCCAGGGCCAAAAAGTGGGAGTGGGTGAGTAGGGGAGTGGGTGGGAGGGTATGGGGGACTTTTGGGATAGCATTGGAAATGTAATTGAGGAAAATACCTAATAAAAAGTATAAAGAGAGAGAGAGAGAGAGAGAGAGAGAGAGAGAGAGAGAGAGAGAACAAAATAACCACAGGAGGTAGAGGAACGAAGGAACCTGGGAGGGAGAGGGAGGAAGAGGGAAAAAATGGGGACAGGGTCAGGTGTGGGAGAAGACAAGGGAGACGTACAGAGGGTCAGGAAATTGAACAGATGTGTGTAGCAGTCAAGGATAGGGAACTGGGGATAGCCATTAGAAAGTCCCAGATGCCAGGAAAGCAAGAGGCTCCCAGGATCCAATGGGGATGGCATTAGCCGAAATGCCCAACAGTGGGGAGAACTTGCAGAGACCACATATACAGGTTTGGTAAGGCCCACATTTGAGGGATAGGGCCATCTACCCATCTCAAATATATAACCCAAAATTGTTCCTGTCCAAAGGAAATGCAGGGGCAAAGTGTAGAGCACAGACTGAAGTAAAGGCCATTCAGAGATTGTCCTAACTAGGGATACATCCCATCTGCAGACACAAAACTCAGACATGATTACTTATGCCAAGAAGCACTTGCTGGCAGGAGCCTGGTATGGCTGTCCCCTGAAACTTTCTGCCAAAGCCTGACAAGGACAGATGTGGATGTTTGCAGACAACTATCAGACTGAGACTGGGGACCCCAATGGAGGAGTTATGTGATGGACTGAAGGGGCTGAAGGGGTTTGCAACCCCAGAGGAAGAACAACAATATCAACCAACTATGCTCCAGCCCTGAAGTCCCAGGGACTAAACCACCAATCAAAGACTTCACAATGGGGGGACTATGGCTCTAGTAGTTTATGTAGTAGATGATTGCTTTATCTGGCATCAATGGGATGGGAGGCCCTTTGCCCTGTGGAGACTAGATGCCCCCAGGGGAATGCTAGGGAGGTGAGGTAGGAGTGGGTTTGTGTGGGAGCTCCCTCATAGAAGCAGGAGGAGGGGAGAGAGGATAGGGGGTTTGTAGAGGGGAATCTGGGAAGGCTGATAACATTTGAAATGTAAATAAATAAAATAACCAATTAAAAAAATAAAAATAAGCCAGGCATGGTGGCACACGCCTTTAATCCCAGCACTCGGGAGGCAAAGGCAGGCAGATTTCTGAGGTCGAGGTCAGCCTGGTCTACAAAGTGAATTCCAGGACAGCCAGGGCTATATAGAGAAACCCTGTCTTGAAAACAAACAAACAAACAAACAAACAAAACAAAACAAAACAAAACAAAACACCAACCTTCCCCCCCCAAAAAATAAATAAAAAATAGAGGAATTTGCCTGCTTGCTGTGGTTCTTGTCTCCTATCTTTACTGAGAAATGTAATAAGGATTGACAGATTGTAAATTAGGAAAAAAATGAGGGTTAAAGGAAATATGAAAGTTTATTCTAACCGGTAGCTTAAATCCTCAGTAATATAGTCATTACAAGTTTACTGACAAGCAGCTGAAAGAGTCAGATGCAGATATTTACACCCAACTAATGGACAGAAGCTGCTGACCCCTGTGGTTGAATTAGGGGAAAGCTGGAAGAAGCTGAGGAGGACGGCAACCCTGTAGGAGGACCAGCAATCTCAATTAACCTGGACCCCCAAGATCTCTCAAACACTGGACCACCAACCAGGCAGCTGAAATAAGGCCCCCAGCACATATACAGCAGAGGACTACTGGTTCTGAGTTCAGTCTAAGAAGATGCACCTAACTTTCAAGAGACTGGAGACCCCAGGGAGTTTAGAAGTCAGACTGGTTGGGACGGTGGGGGGTGGAGACATCCCTGTGGAGATAGAGGATAGGAAGAAGGTATGGGATGTGGAACAGTTGGAGGGTGGACAGGGAGCAGAGAAGGGATAAAATATGGAATGTAAATAAAGATAAAAAATGTTTACTGATTTTTTCAGTGTGTGTGTGTGTGTGTGTGTGTGTGTTTATGACTAGTTAATGTTAATGTTTGGTCACCTATCTAATATATTGTTAATGTCATCTCTGAAGATTTGCTTTCATTGAAAAATTATGTATATTTAACTTGAATAACAGAAAGAATTCTATTTAATTTATTATAACATGGTAGCTTTAAGATTACATAATATAAGCACTACTGTAAACCTATAGTAACCAAGCAAGTGTGGTGATCATGAAAGAATAATTGATCAATGGAACAGAATTGGGTCCAGAACTTAAGCCATAGAAATTTAACTAAATGATTTTATATTAGTCAGGGTTATCCAAAGGAATAGAAACGGTAGCATGATTAAATATTTAAGGGGGATTTATTAGGGTGACTTACAATCCACTCTATAGTCCGTAGTCCAACAATGACTGTCTCCTTAAGGTAAGGCCAAGTATCCAGTAGTTGTTCAGACTGAAACTAGATGTCTCAACAATCCCGTCTGATGCTTGCGTTCAAGAGGATCACTAGAGACCTGCTAGACTTTCGTCTATATTGGAACTCCTTAGCATTAGGATCTAATATCAGTAAAGGTCCTGCCTCGATAGCAGGAAAGATGAACCTTCCCATGAGAGTGAGGGAAGCAGGGAAAAAGCCAAAGCTTTCTTCTGGCTGGTCCTTTTATGTGGCTGTCACCACAAGTTGTAGCCCATAGGTACTATTTAAGGTTGTAGCCTTAAATAATCCAATCAAATAAATCTTTCAGAGGTGTGCCCAACTCTGTCAGTTAAGTTTCACCTCTCACATTTCACAACTACATGTATGTCCACACAGGTACAACAAGGTTTGTAGCAAAGTTCAAGGAATTCCAGGAAGCACTATGAAAGCCAGAAGCTGATTTGTATACAGGTTCTTTGCCAGAAGATAGATCATGACATCTGTTAGAGAGATGTTCCTACAGATGCTGCTGTAGAACCAAGCCTTGGGGGCAGAGTTCAGTTAACCTGCAGATGTGTGGTCAGGACTGTGGAGGTCATAGACATGAAGTTCAGGATGGGGTGTAGATGGATGATGATTCAAGGCCGTATCATTAGTGGGAACTTAGCTAAACTGAAGCTCCTGGGACAGTCAGTAGTTCTCTGCATATCATACTGTGAAACACACTCCTGGTGGTCAGACTACAGGATAGCAGGGCCATCACCATAAGAGTGGTAGGTATCCTGCTATTTATAGGTACAGGTGAAGTTGTTGCACTCTCTCTGTAATATTGACTGATAGGTTCTGGGTCATTGTTTTCTTGGTATAATTTTAAAATATCCATGCACTTATGTGGGTTCAACTGATTTAGATAATTGTGTATACTTATATCTTTCTGCTTTTAGGAGTAAGTTATTTGTCACTCTGGGCCTGTGAATGATACAGGGCTGATGGTGTTGCTATGTACATGACAGGGTACTAAGTCATCCTGCCTCTGAATCTGTGCTGGTAACATGGACTGTCCCAGGAAGAAGTAGAGTCTGACAAACCACTACTCTGAATAAAGTAGGGCACAGCTTTGTCTAAACAATCCTGTGCTCAAGTCTGCATTACAACCTCTTCTTAATAAATTCCAACTCTGATGCACATTGCTTATCCTGAAAGTCTTTCTGTGAAAGCAAGAATCCCTGCTCTACACATCTTTGAAGAGAATTCTTCAGGCTGGTTTTTGAAGCAGCAGCAGCTTGGAGATTCGTCCTCTATCAAGGACCCACTGCAGCTGACATGATGAACAGTAGACAAAAATCAGGGTATTTCTGAGGAGAAAACCTGTAGATCTGATTACTATGTTGATCATCTTATATTGATATAGTGTGAGAATAAGATAAATGCTATGCCTCAGCATGAAATCCTTGCCCTGTAAAAGGATTTTTTAGTGTTCTCTTTGAAATGATAATGTTCCTGGCTGCTTATGCAAGGTCTAGTTACTTCAGGTAAGAAGAAAATACTCAGGAATTGGTGACTGCATTTTGCTAAGAGTTACATAATTCCAGATCTATACTAGAATTGCATTTATCTCTAAAGTGGTGTGATTTAGAATGCTTTCATTTAATTCACCATCATGAGCCTGTCATTGCACCATTAGATTCACACTGAAAGGAATGCTACCATTCAATACAAGCATCTGAAAGTCTAAATAGGAATGTTACATGCATTGTAAATATTATAAGAACTGTACTATCAGTTACCTAGGAAATTCTCATTCATTTTCCCATTAAGCAAACAGTTCTTAACTGCCTTTGTATGTAAGAAGTTATGAAATGCTGAGCATGTTTTAAAAGAATCTCCAGACAAAGTTTTAATAAATGATGCAGATTATCCAATGATTGCTTACTGTGTGTATGCATAAATGTGTGTATGTGTACATGTGTTCATGTGTGTATGTGTGAGTGTGTGTGTGTGTGTGTGTGTATGTGTGTGCTTGTGTGTGTTGAAGAGTAGATGAGACTAATTATATTGTCCAGGTTGTATGACCAAGTGTTTCAAGACACAGATTAAACACACACTTTAGAGCTACTGATTGTGTAATGAAGAAAAATTTATTTTCTATAGAGAAATCCTAGCTTGTATATCAGTGAGGAATGAGAAATTACCAGAATCAGTACATCTGGGCAACAGGGGTAACCAGAAAAACAACAACAACAACAACAAAACTGTTAAATATTTAAGGATGCCAGTGAGAAATTACTTGGGTAGATTTCTTGCATTAAGTATTGAAGTAGAAATACATGAATCCTAGAGACCTAGCCATCACTTTATAGAAAGCAGCTACAGAACTGATATGTTAAGGACATACGGAGCAGTAGAGCTCCTACCCCTCTTCCCCTTATTTTCACTTTCATTTCCTAATCCTTTGGCAAGATTTACACACCCTCTTTCCCCACCAATCTAAATTCCTATAGAAGCCCCAGGTAAATGGTTAACATGGTAACACCCATATAATGTTTGGACAAAGCATAACACCTGATGACCTTTGTAGCATCCCCACTTAGGCTTTACTTACTTCCTCTAACATAATGTGTGAAAATCATACCGAGGTTTTGCTTTCAGGAAAAGTTGAATCGGATCTACAGGACTTAGCCAGAGGGAGACAAAGTTTCTTGCTATGCTCTATAAGATAAATGAAACAGAAGACATCTCATCAGCTTCCTTTTCTGCTCATCATTTCTCGTGCTGTGAAGGCTCTTTGAATTCATTTTCTGACAATCTACAATTAAGTACAAGAAGGAGGAGGAGGAAGAAGAAGGGGGGAGGAGATGAGAAGAAAAAGAAGAACAGATTCTGTAGACTAGAGACAGCTTTGATTCATGTCTAGCTATTTAATTCTTTATTCAAATTGTAAAATAAAAAGAGATTGCCCAGGGATTCTAATAAAGTTGTTGATTTTAAGAAATCATAGCCAAATTTTCAGTGTGATAATGTTCTGTAATTATATTTTAAAAGAATTCCTATCTTGCTCACTTGAATATTGAAATGTTATGGTAGGTATCTAGGATTTACTCTAGTATAAACAGATAAGTGTTACAGGTGGAGCCAAGTTGATTTTTATAAAAAAAAATCATCATTTTCTTCCTACTCATAAAATACATCTGACTATCAAATGTGTGGTAGCATCTATTTTAAGCAATTTTCCACTTCTTTTTGGATACAAACTTATAGCTATATAATTGAAGTCAATTCCATTTATGTGGAAATAGCATGAAATCTCATAACTAATCTCACGAAACTGCTACAGCATTGTGAATCACAAATCAACCTGCCACATATGCTTTTGGTTATCACATCTCAAAAAGCATAGAAAAGTAGTTTACTTAGAAGATTGCTCATTAAAATGATATAACTGAGTAACAGACAGATGTAAGACACAGGGAGAGAGGTTGAACTTTCATATCCTCTACAGGTATACCACCTTTAAGAAATCTACCATATTACCCCCAAACTCTATTATCCTTTGGGTTCTCATGCACATTTTATCATGTAATCATAATTAAGATACTAGCCATCACTGATTAAGTATATGTTAGTCTTTCTAATACTAGAGGAGACAATGGTTTGGGACTGTCTGGCTCTCCTATAGTCATTTGGTACTCCTGGCACCTTGTGGTTTCCTAGTGGCTTACTGAAAGTGCTACTATTCACACAAACTCAGATATGGCTGAAAGGGCTTGTTATGAATAACAAAATTTGTATCTTTCTCTACTATCTTTTATCACTTGGAAAATTCTAAGTGGTAGAGTAGTTCAACACTAGGAATCACAGCAACAGTCAACACAAATTCCTGTAAACAAAAGTATCACAATCATGAACCGTAAACTGTTGAAAGCAATTGATGGGCATATAAGGATATTTCATTATTTCCATTACTGTTCTCTATGTTTTAAATGTTTAATTATAAAAGTTTTAAAAATAAGTTCCCATAATCACAGGCAAAGTAAGCAAAGGGCAGAGAAGTCACTTGCAATATGAGACTGAAACTATTTGAATTATCGTTATAAAGTGTGGATAAACAAGACAGATTAACCCAAAGCTTTGATGACAGAGCTGTGGTAAGAGATTGGGATACTTGCCATTGAAGATGTGAAGACACAGGATAGGAGAGAATTCTAAAGTATAAAGCTCACCATCATTATTGTCAAGATTAACAAAATGATCTGAAAAGGATGATGGAAATTTCCTATCCCAGGTATTTCTTTTATTTGGGGCTTAAAGTAAGACACAGAAGCATATAAAATGTCCTTGAGTTTTCTGCCTTTTCACCAAGTAGCAATTTCTCACTCCACCTAAATTTGTCCTAAATGTTCATTCTACTAGGGCAAATTCAGTCCACAATTTCAAGCCTTACACTTGGAGATAGAAGGCGGGAGGTGATTGTTATTTTAAGCAGTATGTCTGTGAAACTTTCACTTCTGCTCAGTGTTGAAATGAGTAGTTCTAGATTTGCTGCCATCTTGTTTCTAATGTTCTTCCAACACCAAGTGGGGTGAGCTTTGAAAATATCTTCTGATTATACATAGTCATAAGTACTGTGTATGTAGAATGCTATTCAGAATGACTACCTAGCCCAGGCAGCTGGGGCTCATTGTGTGACCCTGCTAAAATGTCTACAGGAGTTTAGATGGGCATTTTTGTGCTACCTGATTTAGTCATGGAAGGAAAGTCACTTTTTTTCCCCAACAGAACAGGGAACTATCTTTACTGTGATTTTGAATCATAGGTCCAACTACCCCATTCCACAGAATACTAGGAAATTTTACTATTTGTGCATGAAAAGTGGTTAGAATGAAAGGTTAGGTTTTTTTCCCTGTCACAAAATAAAAAAAATAAAAAATAAAAAAATAAAAAAGTGCTTTATGTGATTGCCAAATCAGAAAACGGTCAATCAGCAGACAGTAATAGAGATGTTTTTCATCTCCAGTATCAGCAGGATGCTAACAGGAGAGTTAAGATGAAAAGGGAAAAATACATTGATTTGTTGACAGAGGCCTAGCATCTGTCAGAGTAAAACATGGCTCTCATGCACTTAATCAATGTCAGTTCCCAAGCTCAATTGCTTTGCAACCCAGCTGAAAAGAAATCAAGGGGAACAGCTTCATAAGCATGAAGCATGGTAAGTATGGTTCACTGAAGTGTGACTTTAAGATTGAGCATCATAGTATGATGTGTGACCCCAGTCTATAAGTGCTTAGCTCTTTAAAAGAACGCAGTGTTTACTAATTTTTTCTTTCCATTTTTGTGTTCTTGAGGTAAAAACTCTATTTTGTGCTCCATATATAACTTTTAAGCATCCTTTGTTTATGGCTAGACATTGCCATAACACTTTTCAAAGTGGGTAAGCACACACACACACACACACACACACACACACACACACTGGGGATTACCATAAAGGCTATAGTATAGTTTGAGTGTATCTGATTTCACAGAACAGGTAGTGACAAACTTCATTACTAACTAACTGCAAGTATTCAGGGTGAAACAACCTAACTATACCATTCCATGCCTAGAAAGATTTATTGGTATTCAAACTCTCTTAGGAGTCAGAAAAATAGCAAAATGGTGAGAAAACCACTGAATTATAAATGATAGCCAACAGGGCAATTGTCTTTGAGAGATTCAGGATGTTCAAACAGACCAGGAGCTAGATGCCCTTGCCTAAGTTGTTTGATACATTGGGGCTGATTAAGAGAGATTCCTGAAAAATAGGAACCTACCTTTAGGTTTCTGTTTTTCTGGACAAAGTCCTTATAATATCTTGGACATTGTTATCAGCACTTCCATTGTTGGGGTCGTTATGGACTTAAAACTGATCCATTCAGGTTTCTCTCATGTAAGATTTCCTTTACTAATTGGCACCTTTACCCTTACTGAAACTCATCAAATATAGTGACTTTCAATACCTCGGTCCCTAAAGAAGGAGCTGCATTATATTGCCTATGGTATGAGGTTTTGTGTCACATGAGTTTTCTAGTGACCAATAAGGAAAACATGCTGAGGGAGTAAATGTCAGTGACAGGATGCATTGGAAACATTCTAGCTTCTTATTATCCTTCAGCTATGACAGCCTTCAGAGTTATTATTCTCCTCACATACTGTCTCTTCTAAGGTGCTCAGTGAAGAACCACAGCTGGGGCTCATAATTCCTTCAGTCTTCACATCAACAAGACTATTAAGTGAGGGAAACAGGAAGGTTTATGAAATACCTGGGGTAAACAAAGCCATGCAAAGGATTCTCATTTATTTTAAGAAATTAAGCTCCCTCCCCCCACCAAATGTCATCTGCTATCGTGTATGTTAGTGAGGAGGACACCTAAAATGTGTGGTAGACGTTTCAGAACTGGTAGAGCGAATCCTATTTTTTTCTCAGATGTCCATTCTTTTCTTTTCTTAAATTTTATTTAATTCAGCTCTTTTGTTAGATGTGTCTTTTCTATGGAAAGAAATATAAGAACAGCTACATTTAGAACAAGGATTAGATGTGTTATTACAGGCTGTTGAAGGTCTTGTAAACCTTATCACAACTAAAATACCAGGGTGACTAAACTCAGTTCACTAAACAAGCCTGAAGTCTGGAAAAGAAAGATCCTCATGTCTGTCACAGTCAACAAAGAAAAATGAGCATTGAACTTAACATATTGCCCAGGTCCAAGGGGACTATGAAAATAACATGTATAGATAATTCTTTCTATTCAATGCACTTGCACAAATGACATATAGACATGCATACATGCAAACTCACATATATGTACATATATAATCAGACATATATACACATATCATATATGCATAAGTACATGCACACACATATATACACATATGCGTGCATACATACATATATACACATACAGAGAGAAATCACTTTTTTATAGGATGGTCATCTAATTCTAATTGAGAAAGTATGGTCTAAGTAAACAGACTTAGAAGACACTCTTAGGAACTAGTCCCTCGAGTGCTTTATTAAAATCACCTAATACAGTATTCATATCAATTTGGTCCTGGGTCTTTTGTATTTTTACGTAAGGAAGTTAAAGAAATAGTTCTGAATGTTCCCAGTTGAAAGTAATTATTTTGGTTTGCATATGAAAGCAATGAATGAGCAACTGTGGAGGAAGAATCAGCGTGGAGCCCTCCCAGAAATCACAGTGCCATTATTAAAAAAAAATTATAAGAAATCAGATTTGCCGATTTGTATCTCTTTGATCTTCCTTTGTTGTATTATTGCTCTAGCTAGAACTTCAAGTACTTTATTAAAGACAGTGGGCATCCTTGTCTATATGTGTATGTGCATGTATGTCTACATGTATGCGGGTTTGTGTATATATGTTTGTTTATTTATGTGCATATGTGTTTTTGTGTGTATGCATGTCCATATATGGTTTGTGCAAGTGTGTTGAATAGAAAGAACTATCTATACATGTTATTTTCATAGCCCACTTGGACCTGGGCAATATGTTAATTTCAGTGCTCAAAGTTTTTTGTTGACTGTGACAGGCATGTGGATGCTTCTTTTCCAGGCTGCAGTACCTGATTTCAGTGGGATTGCTTCAAGTACTGCTCCATTTGATTTGATATTGGCTGTTGGTTTCCTGTAAATTGCTTTATTACATTTAGATATGGGCCTTGAATTCCTGAATGGGCCTTGAATTCCTGTTCTCTCCAATACTTTTAACATGAAGGGGTATTGTATTTTGTCAAATACTTTTTCAGCATCTAAGGAGATGATCATGTCATTTTTTTTCCTTTGAGTTTGTTTATATAGTGGATTATGTTAATGGATTTTCATATATAGTTTTGATGTGTTCTTGGATTCGGTTTGCAAGAATTTTACTGAGTATTTTTGTATCAATATTCTTAAGTGAAATTGGTCTGAAGTTCTCTTTTTTGGCTGGATCTTTGTGTGGTTTATGTATCATAGTAATTGTGACTTCATAGAATGAGTTAGGTAGCATTCCTTCTCTTTCTATTTTATGGAATAGTTTGAAGAATATTGGTATTAGGTTGAGGAAAAGGAGTTCCAGTAACAGCTCCAGATTGAGCTGTAGCTCAGGGGTAGGCCGCAAAGCCTGACACTATTACCAATGTTACGGTGGGCTTACAAACAGGGACCTATCATGACTGCCCTCCAAAAGGGCCAACAAGCAGCTCAAAGAGTCAGATGCAGATATTTACAACCAATCAATGGACTGAAGCTGTTGACCCCTGTGGTTGAATTAGGGAAAAGCTGGAAGAAGCTGAGAAGCAGAGCAACCCTAAAGGAAGATCAGCAATCTCAACTAAACTGGACCCCTGGAATCTCTCAGTGAGCTACCAACCAGGCAGCATACAGCACCTGATATGAGGCCCTCAGCACATACATCAGAGGACTGCAGGGTCTGGACTAAGTCAGAGATAATGCACCTAACCCTAGAGAGACATACATGGGGCCCCAGTGAATGGAGAGGTCTGGTGGGGTAGAGGGGACATCCTCTTGGAGACTGGGTGGGGAGAAGGCGTGGGATGTGGAACAGTCGGAGGGTGGACCAGGTGGGGAATAAAGTCTGAATTGTAAAAATGATTAAATAATAAAAAAAGAATACAAAAAGAAAAGAAAAGAAAAGAAAAAAGAAAGAAAGAAAGAAAGAAAGAAAGAAAGAAAGAAAGAAAGAAAGAAAGAAAGAAAGAAAGAAAGAAAGAAAGAAATCAGGTTTTCTGAGTCTTACCAAATGTGTTATTAAGAAAGAAGACTTCCCTATTTTTAGTTATTTAGTCACCTTATATGCAAAGCATTTGGGATATAAATTTAGGTCTGTTGAGCAACAGAAAGGAATAGATCATCATAGTCTCGTAACCCTGAATGCATGGGAATGTTAGATAAGTAAAAGACTGGTGGGGGTCGCGTGTTGAAAGGAAATGCTAGGACAGATGCTGCTCTGCTCTAAACATGAACATTCACCAGCAGGGGGCAGATGTCGGAAAGGTCCCATGCAGAGATTTAGTTATCATCTAGCTATTCTTTGTGTTTAATTACAGTCAATCGTGTTTGGATTAGAAAGGTAAAGTGTGTGGAGCAACAGTTTAAAACATTTGTGTCCCAACTCTCGGTGCCCTTCTGTGCTTAGCTTTTACTTAGAAATTCTTCTAATAATCTTTTACATTCATCACTGGACATTATATAACCTCAGTATATGGTTTAATTCGTCATCACTCTGTAACAAAATTAGAATTCTTAATGATTTTGAAATAAATATTGGATTTCCAAATCTATTTAAACCCAAATGTAACTTCACTGATGAAGGACTGATTTTATCAGGAACTAGTTTGAAGACAGTAAAGAAATATATTAAATCTACAATTGGTCTAATTTATATATTTACTCATATATATATACATTTAGTAAGATATGTAACACACAAACTATATATATATATATATATATATATATATACATATATAGTTTATGTGTGTGTGTAATACTTAAAATACATTACATTTCTGGATGTACTGCATAACAATTCATTCAAAAATCAAGTTTATTATGTCTCCACAAAACCAGGAAACTACATGCTGCATTTTTTCCATGTTAGGTAGAGCTCATGGAATATAGGAACAATGTATCTCACTGAATCACTCCTAGAATTACAGGAATAGAGTGAGAAGTTTGAATCAACCAAGGCTGGTGCCAGTCTATCTGTCACTCTAGAACTAATCTGTAAACTTCATTTAGCAACTACTCTAGACTCCACGGAGGACTTATTCCATGTCAGTTATGTACAATTTCTATTTCCAAAGACTGTGGGAAAACCTTACTGTAAAGAATAGTGTGTGCATTTGCCTTATTATTGTCAGTATAGTAATGAAAAATTACATACTTGATGACTTAAAATACTATAATATACCTCATAGCTTAAAGAGTTTACAGTTAGGGTATATTCTTAGGGGCATGCTCTGTCATAAGGCCTATTTCAGATTATAGAGTCTCTGGCTGTTCATATGTGGATGTTGTAGTTCTTCCAATAATTTTCCAAGTGAGCCTCTGCCCTTCTCCACATTTTCCTTGTGAGTTCTGTAAGGACATTTGGATTGAGCCATCACTAAGATAAAACAGACTGATCTCATCTTTTCAAGATGAAACTTAGCTAAATAATGTCTGTTTATACCTCATAAGGAACCATTTACAAGCTTTGGGAATTAAGGAATGAATAAATATGTTTCAGCCATCTATAAATCAAGTGTTTACCATTTCTTCATCCTAAATCAAAGGATATGGTTAGACACTCAGAGATGAGACATGGTGTAGTAAAACTATGTTTCCATATTACTCAGCAAAGCAGCCACATGTATTAACTTGGCATCTAGTGTCAGTGTTTTTCAGCTTGTCTGAATGTTGTTTACCAGCCAACAAAGAGCTACAATGTAGTTATTGCCTTCTGTGAAACATACATGTACTAGATTGTTATTACTGAAAGTCTCTGAAACATATAGTTTCAATAAATGAATGAATACATGACAGTTCCATTCTGCAGATTTTTCTTAGGGAAACAAGTATTTTTGAAAAATTTTACACTAAGGTTTGGAATTACAATTCGGTTAAATTGATTTGCATTTACATAAACATTTTTGTTTGTATTTTGGTGATGCAGTTTATCAAAAGTTATTTTACATATGACTTATAATGTAAGAAACGATATGCTCCTCCTCTTTTCATTTTCCCGTTTTAGTTTTCTATCAGAAAATTTCTTAATTTCTTAAGGCAAATAGAGCCTGTGATATAAAGTAAAAATATATGTTCCACGTGGACAGTATTGTAAAGCTTAAAGAATGTGGCTTCTTATAAATATAGTGTCTATATGTTTTCTGCCTAGGTTCTTCCATTATAGCTTTCATAGTGTGAGAATGTGAAATGTAGAATGCTGGTTAAGAATAGTCTTCCTCAGCTATCAGTCATGAAGGCAAAATGTATCATGTAGTAGCAAGAATGCTATAAGGCCATCTCTGATATGACTATTATGCCATAGATGTGTTGAGAGCATAACATTAAGGTCCTTGTGGTTTCAGATTTTCAGAGAAAATTCTAAACAATTGTCTTTCCAATGGGAAAGATGGAAAAATCTGTTCTTCCATCCAGAAAGCTGAGAACTGAAAGTGATTAAGAGCCTGGTAATCTGTGTCATCAGATGGGCAAGGCCATATCAAGCTCCTACAACCAAGATTGTAGGTTGCTAGTAATCTGAATAACCCTTATAGCCTAGCCAGAGGCACCCCCAAGCTCCCACAATCAGGACCAGAGGTGATTAGTAGGCCAAATGACTTCTATGCTATGTGACAGAGACCAGACCAGACCCTTAGGTCCTTAATGTCCATAAGTTACTATAAGGTAGCATTTCTCTAGAACACATCTTGGAAAAAATGCTGTGTACCCTGAGTTGAATTTCAATATAGTTACACTTCCTTTTTCAATGGAGATTGTATTACACCAGGAAACATTCTGTTTTGTTTTGTTTTTGTTTTTTTCAAGTTATACTGGGTTTAAATACATTGGGGATACACCACATCTTATTAGATCTCCAAAGTGTAATCTAGGTTGACAAAGACAATCTTCACCTGGCTTTTATTCTTATCTCTTAGTGGGGTTTGCTTTACTGTATGACACCTTCAGGGACCTTCTCAGTGATGAAACACTGTTATCTAAGTAGTTTGGGGAAGAAGGGTTTGCTTGACTTATGCTTCCATATTATTTTTTGTCACTGAAGGAAATCAGGACATGAACACAGACAGGACAGGGACGTAGAGGCAGAAGCTAATGCCGAGAGAGACTTGCTTTCTTGGGCTTGCTCAGCCTCCTTTCCTAAAGACCTTAGGACTACTAAACCAAGGGTGTTACCACTAACAATGGTCTGGACCCTCCTTCATCAGGCACTAATTAGAAAAATGCCCTGTAGGTTTGTTTATAGTCTGATCTTATGGACAAATTTTATTAATTGAGGACTCCATTCCTCAAATGACTTTAGCTTGTGTCAAGTTGACATTAAACTATCCAGCACAAGGGGTAATCACTTCTTTCTGACTTAATTTGAGGATATTTTCACAGGGGACATTCATACCAGGTAGGATAAAGCTGATCAAGGTCCTTTAGGAAAAAAATACTATTGATATTTTGCTTAATGGACAGATTTTATATATATATATATATATATATATATATATATATATATATATACATATATATATATATTCTTCTAAATATTTATGTCCATACATTAGTGTTAGTCTACACTTTGATTAGAAAAGCTGAAATTTATAGTAGTTAACGTTCATGGAAGTGATTGATGGGAATGATAAAATGCTGTGTGCTAAGAATAAGTAACTGTTGAGTGTTTAGCCCTAAATAAGGCATCTGTTTAACCCCCTCCAAAACTCAGAGAAATTAAGGGTTGAGGGGTAACAACATTCAAACTGTTAGATAAAAGCTATAGAAAGCCACGGAGTAATGTGGGATGTTTCTTTTGAGAAAGGGCATAGCCATTGTATTCATGAACTCAGAGTAGCTTTGACTATCTGCACAAGACCTGCATAAGTGTGGGTCTGTCAACATCTCCTCATGAAGTTAAGAAGGACTCACAAGGTACTACACTTCCTTGTGGATTTATAAGTAGTTAATAGTTGCTAGGGGGTGGACATTCATGAGGCTCCACTCTTTCTCTGAGGATCTATTGACAGTTAATTGTTGCTAGGAGGTAAATGATTTCCTTAGTAGTATAGATCTTATTAAGATGCCTAGGCTCAAAACAACCCTTGCTCTTGTGAGGAAAAGCAGAAAACAAGAAAATAGAAGACGGGCTAGTTAGGAAGCAGAAGTTAATCAGTTGGACAAGAAAGAGGTTAAATAAAGGTAATATACTAAGATACATTGTTTATATGTATTAATGGACCATAATGAACCCATTATTGTTCACAATTAATATATGTTACTAGAATCTTTTCAGTATTATAGATCCAGTTGGTGATGAGTTCCTTTGGTCTCACTGAGTCATGCTATTTCTCTTTTTTTCTTTCAAACCTTTTCCCCTTTTATTGAAAATAGTTTTTTTCTCACACATATGACAATTATTGCTTCTCATCCATCTACTCCTACCAGTTCTTCTCAAACTTCCCTTCCATCTTCCCATCTAGACCCATCCACTTTCTGTCTCTCATAAGGAAGCAAATAGGCTTTAAAAGTAATAAGACAGAATAAGAATAGAATAGAATAGAAATAGAAATAGAAATAGAAATAGAAATAGAAATAGAATTGAATATGATAAAGACTTATATATGGGAATTAGACAAAATAAACAAACAAAAAGTAAAGAACCCAATAAAAGGAACACTAGAAACCGCTACCCACTCTTTCAGACACTTGGAAATCCCCTAAAAATACTAAACTGGAAGCCATATTATATATGCAAAGGACCTATAGGGTTAAAAAAAAAAGATAAGAAAAAATATATAAGTAAAGCAAAATAAAGACCAAATACAATACAATACAATACAATACAATACAATACAATACAATACAATACAGTGAGGCCTAGACACAACATTTTGAGACATGGAACCTCAAAAGATGTCATTGAAATTTATTCCTGTTGGCCATCTACTTCTGGACATGCCGCCTACATTGAAGAGTAGTTTGTTTTCCCAATGATATTCCTTTGAATGAAACTGCATTTTCATTTACAAATAACTATCAGTTGGAGATTGTTTTGTGGTTAGGGATGGGAGCTCCATGTCTTTTTTAAGCACTAGAGCCTTTCTTGTGTATACCCATGCTGTTGGCCTTGTGCTCAGCCTCTGTGATCTCATATGTGTCCTTATCCTGTTGATTTAGAGTACATTATTTCCTTAGTGCTCCTTTTCATCTGGCGCTTATGCTCTTTCTATTTGCCCTTGTGACCATTCTCTAATGACCAATATATATATATATATATATATATATATATATATATATATATATATATGGAGGACCATTCTTATTCAAACCATAACCTAAAGTTTCATTTATTATTATTATTATTATTATTATTATTATTATTATTATTTTATTTGAAGCTTGCTTCACAGGAAGAAGCACATGCCAGGTATTGGAAATGTAGTCAAGAACCCGTAGCTATGTGAAGTCCCAGGTCCCAGGAGTAAACCTACTGCTATTATTTTGCTAAATATATCAATGTTTCCTAAATTTGAATTTCTATACCAATTGACTATGCAACTCTCATTCCTTGGTCAGAGAAATTTTCAGTTTCCTAGATTATTGTTAATCCATAAACTCACAACTGTCTAAAGTGCACCGAGTATTGTCTACAAAGCACTGCACCATAAAAAAGGGTATCTATATCACCTCCTCCTGCAAGGACTCAGGAAACATTGTAGAAAAGGTAGTATTAAGAATGTAATTGCTAGGGGCTAGGGGAAATCCTGGAGAGACAGTATGTTCTGTCTGCTGCACTCATAAATTCTCAGCAACTGTTTGACTGCACAAGACTTACAAAAGATTAAGTCAGTCAGCATTCTGGCAAGGAAAGATGAGGGCTTCATTAGCAGCCATCTCTATATGAGTGGCTATTTCCTTCTAGGAAAGGATCATTTTATTCTAAGGGAATAGTTTCTCACAGGTCAACAAAGCTCCATTGGATGGCCCCACACTCACTTGTATATGAATAGCACAAATTGGACTCAGAAGCTTATTTTTTAAAAAATGAGGACCAGAAAGTATGGATGTTAAGAGGTGGGGAGTAGATTTGGGGGCCATTCCATTCAAGTGAAGAATGGGGATGATATAACCAGTATAAATTATATGCATTTATACATATCTAAAATAATAAAACATTAAAATAGAAAAATGTAAAATTAAGTAATAAAATAAAAGAATTGGATGTTATTTTATTTAACAAATAGCCAAGTACACACATGCATATTACAATTACAGTACAATTCAATTTAGACTAATTGCGTACTAAACAGTCAAGGACTTCACTGTTACAGACAGATATGGAGGAATCAAGACAAAATCAACATTGCATTATTAATAATGTACAGAGGTTTTCTCAGAGGAATGCAGGAAGAAACACTTGCTACAGAGAGAAGAGTCAGTATTGTAGACTTCCATAGTCATCACATAAAGATTGGCATAAATATGCTTTGTAAGATCAAGTATACTGAAAGAACCTAGTGGGGAAACCCCCACTCAACTCCCAATTCAACGTGCACCCAAGAATCACGAATAGAACACAACACCTTGATGTAACAACACGAGGTATTTTAATGGCGGAGCTCCGGGTCGAAACGTATCTCACACAGGAGACAGTGGATTCGACCACGAGGCTTGGAAGCTAGGGGTTTTTATAGAAAAGGAGTGGGGCTGGGGGAGGAATTGGTGTGGTTTCACATGATTGGTCCATTTAAACATCAGCAGCCTGTTAACATTTAACTTAGGTCAGAAGGGTGGAAGATAGGGAGGCGACTGGGCCTGCCCAGGCATGTCCTGGTCTGTTCTGCTATGTTCTCAGCCCCAGGTTTCAAAGCTCACAAACAACTCTTTGAGCTATTTGGCATACATTACATGAATCACAGGTCTCAAGTTTTATTTCCTTTCAATACAAGCATATATTCAAAGTTAAAGGAATATTCATAGTTGACATTTGAACACAGCAATAGAGTCTACCTGGTAGCAGAGGTTAAGAGTGGGAAAGTGGAAAACACTACTCAGTGGTAGGAAGCTGATGTGGAAGGACCAGTTGTCTGAGACTTATTTTAGAAAATCTGTCCTTTATAGGAACATAATTGCTTTCATTTCATAATTAACACAGTCTGTTTTGTTTCCTGCATCCTTTGGACACAACTTTTGCAAAAGAGTAAGGAAGTAAATAAAGGGGAAAATATGTTGTATATATAATTAACTAACATGGAAATTTCTAGTTAATTCTTTGTACAGCCTCATTTTTGCCTATATTCTTTACATGGAAAGAATATGCGAATGGAGTGTTTATGCGTTTGCTAGATGGAATGCGTGTACATGTGTGGCATAGAATGTGGCAGACATGGATGTATGTGGTATGTGATTGTACATGTGGATGGTAATTCTGTATAGGTAAATGGTATGTCTGAACATGTATATGGTATGTGTCTATATGTATGGGTATATTGCATTGTGTGTTTTCACATGTTTGTAGAGTATGTCTAGTGTTAGTGAGTGTGTGTATGATATATTATGGGTGCACATGTTAAAGTATCACATGCATGGTATATTGTTTATACTGCTTCAGACTGGTTTTGAAGGGTTTAGATTGATTTAGTCAGGCATGATAATAATCGGTTTTAGATTTTAAAAAGGAAAATGAAAAGACTATCAGCAATACTAACATTCTAATGTTTGAAAGATGCTTCATGGCTTTGAAAGGTACTAAATATGGAATAAAATCTCTAAAACCCCCTTGACCAATGCCAGTTCCTTATGAGGAAAATAGCTGTTCCATCCTAGTGGAAAAAAAAACATGTTTTAAACAAGCTATGTCAATAACACATTCCCAGGGGTCATTTTAAGCTTAGATCAAACTTCCCACAAGCTGTTGTACCACCATATCTGTCAGAATAATTTGGTCCTTGTTCTGCTGATGAATGATGAATTTATGTCTAACATTGTGAATTACCAAGCATGCACACAGCTCCTAACCTAAGCTAAGAAAGGGGGAGAAAAAACTCTTAGAAAAATCCTCAGGTAGGCTAGAACACCCTTACTCAACAAATTCAAACATGTGGAACTGCCTTTCAGGAAGGCAAAGGAGTCACTGGTCATCTTTGAAATAAAGAGTCCATCTGCCTCTCAGAACTGCTCATTTTCTTTAGGAATCACCAAGACAGGTGAGAAAGAAGACCCCATTCAAAACCAAACGCACCTAATGAAGGGGAACAAGTAGGCAATGTCAGAAGTGGTCTGGAACCCTTACTTATAAACAAAAAATTGAGAAAGCCAATACCCTAGAGCATCTTTGCAAACAATAATCTCCCCGTTCATGCAGTCAAATGGGATGGAGGCATGTGCACACAAGAAGCAGCTTCTCATGTCGTTGTGACACAGCTTCTGTAACATTGCTTTGACAGAAAGCTTGGTCAAAACAATGTGCTCAGTTTTACAACGGTCTTCTTTTTATTGGCCCATGTTTCCCTATAAAGAGTATGGAGAACTTAAAAAGTAATGGTCAAAACACTTATACATCTCATTGAACATGGAGAAGTTACAAAGGGAAATACTGACCCAGCTAGAAACCCATGGATTTACACTGGTGATGTGAATGCAAGATATGGAGGCATAATAATAGCACAATGCTTGTGGGAGTGACAAACCAAGAATCTGAGAATAACTATGCTAGGGCCCTGACAGGATGACCAAATACTACTGTTTTCCTAAATATATACAGCAATATGATATGACTTCTAACAACATTAGACTATGCTCATAGATCAGTGCCTTGGTCAGCCATAATGAGAGAAGCTTCTTTTTTTGGTAGATGGCAATAAACTGATCCACAGTCAGACAATGTGTATATAGTGAGAGATTTTGTAACTCATTCCTAAGTGGCATGTCTCCATCAAATACCTCCTTTCCAGTCTCAGGTAGTCTTCTCGAAGAAGAGGCATGAAGAGTGTCTTAGTCGGGGTTTTTATTCCTGCACAAACATCATGACCAAGATGCAAGTTGGGGAGGGAAGGGTTTATTCAGCTCACACTTCCACATTGCTGTTCATCACCAAAGGAGGTCAGGACAGGAACTCAAGCAGGTCGGGAAGCAGGAGCTGATGCACAGGCTATGGAGGGATGTTTCTTACTGGCTTGATCCCCTGACTTGCTCAGCTTGCTCTCTTATAGAACCCACGACTACCAGCCCTGCGATGGAACCACCCACAATGGGCTCTCTTCCCTTGATTGCCAACTGAGAAAAGTCCCCACAGCTGGTTGTCACGGAGGCACTTCCAAAACCTTTCTCTGTGGTAACTGCAGCCTGTGTCAAGTTAACACACAAAATGGGCCAGTACAAAGAGTGTAAGAGCCAGAAGGAAGAAAAGACACCAAGGAAACAAGTAAGGGCTTCTAAAAACAGCCTAACTGATGGACATATAAATTCAGAGACTGAGGCAACATGCACTCAGGTCTGTACCAGATGGGGGTCCTAGAGCTGAGAGAGAAAACACACACCCTTTTCCCTAAACCTAAAATTATCTCAAATTGATAACTACTTTAAAAAAGATAGTGTTCTTCAGGGGAGTCTCATTGAGACAATAAATTAGTCTAAAGAGCAAGCTTCACCCCATGTTGACAGTAGATTATTGACACAAAACAAACTCAACAGTTACTTTGGGGTTCTTTTTCTTATAATGTTGTGCTATGGCATTGATTTTATTTTATCTTATTTTATATTTTATTTTATATGTCTTTTGCCTATATATTATGGCTTTCTGTTTTGTGTTTTTAAGGAGTTCCTGTATATCTAAATATGCATGTCTCTTTGTATCTACATAGGTTTCTCATACTTTTTCTTCTGTTTGTTTTATCCTAGTCTTGTTTGGTTTTATTTTATCTTATAATTATTCCTTAAATGTCTTTTTGTTTTCTAATGAGAAATAAAAAATTTGTTCATCCAGATGGGAGGAGAGATAGAAACTGAAGGAATTGGGGAGATGAAACCATAATCAGATTACATTGTATGAAAATGTCTATTTGTAAGAAAAAAAATGGTCAAATGAACACTGCATGCACACAAAATGGCATTTTAAATGTATACTAGTATTACTTAATATTTGCTTTAAAGGCCACCTAGCACAAACATTTCTTCTCATCTTAAAAGACTAAACAAAATTTTTGTGAATGTCATTTTTATTAAAACCCATAGATATGTTGTAATATTTAGGTCAAAAATTGCAGGAAATGTAGAAAAATAGAGTTACATTTTGGACAATAATGTAAAAAAAAATCTACTTTTACTGTTGTAGTTTGAATAAGAATGACCCCTTGGGCTCCTAGAGTGCTTAGTAATCAGGGAGTGTAAATGTTTGAGAAGATTGGAAAGATTAGATGTGGCCTTGTTGACCCAAAGTGTGTTTTGGTGTGCAGCAGAATCTTTCTGTGTGATGTTTGCTCTGCTGTAAGGTTCAGAGTTTTAAGTCCTTTTGTTTTTGACTTTTCTCCTCTGTTTTTTCTACAGTTCTTACACGTAGCTATTCTAAGATTCCAGTAGAATAAGTATTAGAAACGGAGTGCACTAATAAAGTTTGAAGTCTAGTTTGGCCATCTGATCAAGAAACAATTTCCATAGTATGCTTACAGTTCTAATGAGCAGAGCATTCTGGGCTAGAAAGGTTCTTGACAAAATGTCCGAGTTTCTAAGCAGAAAAAGTAGAGGGATATATGCCGGGAAAGATGTTTTACAGTCCTCAACAAATCAGTGAAGAACAGGTTTGTAACTGTCTTGATTGAGTAACTGGGGCACTTAGGCTTCCTCAGTTAGCTTGAATAAACACTGAACAGTGGCACAGTGGGAAGCCCAGAATTAAATGGGCTTGAGAATAGGCTTTAAACAGCTCTGTTTGCATTTGAAAAGTTCATTGACAAATGAGGCTTTATCTACATTTTAGCATTTAGTACCCTACTTAGACACTCCTGGTGTCAGCAATATGCTGAGATATCACAAAACCTAAGGAAGGATTCTCTTTATCTGATTCTCATTTCTCTCTAATCTCTGTTGCCAGAAACATGAGGGACCTGAAATTTCTTTCTTTTCTTTCTGTTTCTTTACATTGTGGAAACACTGTATAGACTCTGGACGAAAGTCCCCCAAACCAGAGAATATTCCACACAATGTGGCCACACGTTTTTTTCACTGTGTTGATAATCTATACACAACCTTTGGCTATTTTTCTAAATTGTGGTTTTCTTGTGCAGCCCTGAGTGAGCAAATTCAGATATCTTACTTGTTGTTGCAATCTATCCTTGCTGTTTATCCTCCAATTTCTAGTATTAGATGGAAACAAGAAAGGTCATTGTTTTTGAGTTTGTTGAAATTTTTTTTACAACCTTTAAAATTATGCATGTTGGAATGGAAACAAAAAGTATTTTAGTGAAAATCAAAAGCCCAACATTTTCAATGATAAACATTTCAGGATGATACTCAAATTGTTAGAGCACTCAGTGTTCTAAAGTTTTAAGATCATCACTATGCCAACTTGGCCAGCCAAATATAGTGAGGAAGCATTAACAACTGTTAAGACTACCTACCCAAGGACCACCTGCCCAAGAGTGGCACCACCTACAGTGAGCTGGAATTTCCCATATCAACCATGAATGAAGAAAATGTGCCATAGGCTTACCCCTAGGCCAATATGATAGGGGTGTCTGCAGTTTCCCAAGTGAGGGGCTCTCTTCCAAAATAACTGAATTGTGTCAAGATGACATAAAACTACTTCTGCAGCACGGAAGGAAAGCTGGAATATAGAATATTACATTGGTCAATGCAAACCCAAAATCACAGGATAATGGACTAACAGCATGTTCCTGTCTCTGTTGGTTAATTTCCTGCCCCCTTTTTCCTAAATCTGCAAAGGCTTGTTTATTTCTTTGGTTTGTTTGTTTGTTTGTTTGTTTTCATTGCAATGAAAAAGAACTAAGAGAATAAGCAACATTTCCACTGGAACTTCACAATTTCCCTTTTGTTGCTGATCTTGTATTTTTTATATTTCTACCAACTTTTAAATGACACATCCCTTTCCATCTGGAGATTTGGGGAGCATAGTCCTCTCTTTTGTACTTGTAGACAAGTGAGTATGAAGCTACTCTGGCAGAGTGATAGAGAGGGAGTATCTCTGCATTGTTACCTCCTGAGCTGCCTTCTTCCTCTTCCTCTTCCTCTTCCCCCTCTTCCTCCTCCTCCTCCTCCCTCCTCCTCCTCCTCCTCCTCTTCTTCTTCTTCTTCTTCTTCTTCTTCTTCTTCTTCTTCTTCTTCTTCTTCTTCTTCTTCTTCTTCTTCTTCTTCTTCTTCTTCTTCTTCTCCTTCTCCTCCTCCTCCTCTTTTTCTTCTCCTCCTCCTCCTCTTCCTCTTCTTCTTCTTCTTCTTCTTCTTCTTCTTCTTCTTCTTCTTCTTCTTCTTCTTCTTCTTCTTCTTCTTCTTCTTCTTCTTCTTCTTCTTCTTCTTTTTTCTCCTTATCCTCCTTCTCCTTTCTTCTTCCTTCTTCTTTCTCCTTTCTTCTTCCTTCTCCTACTCCTCCTCCTTCTCTCCTCCTCTTCCTTCGATATTTTCCTTATTTATATTTCAAGTGTTACACCCTTTCCCGGTTTCCCTCCCTCCCAGAAACACCCTATCACAAATTCCCTTCCCCTGCTTTTATGAGGGTGTTCCTCCACTCACCCATCCACTCCTACCTCCACACACTAGATTCCCCTACACTGGGGAATGCATCAAGCCTTCATAGGACCAAGGACCTCTCCTCCCATGGATGCATGACAAGATCATCCTCTGCTATATATGCAGCTAGAGCCATGTGTACTCCTTTGTTGATCTTGTTGAAGATCTTTTTGAAATGTATTGGTTGCCTTTTTGTCCTATTGACAGTGTCCTTTGTCTTACAGAAGCTTTGCAATTTTATGAGAACCCATTTGTCAATGCTTGATCTTACAGCATAAGCCATTGATTAGTGTTCTGTTCAGGAATTTCTCTCCTGTGTCCATGTGTTGCAGGTTCTTCCCCACTTTCTTTCTATTAGTTTCAGTGTATCTGGATTTATGTGGAGGTCCTTGATCCATTTGAACTTGAGCTTTGTATAAGGAGATAAGAATGAATCTATTTGCATTTTTCTATAAACTGACAGCCAGTTGAACCAGCATCATTTGTTAAAATACTGTCTTTTTTCCACTGGATGGTTTTAGCTCCTTTGTTGAAGATCTAGTGATGACATGAGTATAGTTTCATTTCCGGGTCTTCAGTTCTATTTGATTGATCTACATGCCTGTTACTGTACCAGTATCATGCAGGTTTTTTTTTTTTTTTTATCTCTATTGCTCTGTAGTACAGCTTGAGATTAGGGATGGTGATAACACCAGAAGTTGTTTTATTGTTGAGAATAGTTTTCACTATCCCGGGTTTTTCTTTTTTCTTTTTTTTACTCTCCAATTATTTTTATTTAAAAAAATTTGCATACAAAAGAATTCCAAACACAGATCAAGATACACAGACTGATTCACTGGATTGCAGTCAGCCAACACTGAGTGTTTAGATACCCACACTTCTTTTTTTTATTTATTTATATTTCTTTATTATGTATTTTCCTCAATTACATTTCCAATGCTATTCCAAAAGTCCCCCATAACCCCCCACTTCCCTACCCACCCATTCCCATTCTTTTAGCCCTGGCATTCCCCTGTATTGGGGCATATAAAGTTTGCAAGTCCAATGGGCCTCTCTTTCCAGTGATGGCCGACTAGGCAATCTTTTGATACATATGCAGCTAGAGACAAGAGCTCCGGGGTACTAGTTAGTTCATAATGTTGTTCCAACTATAGGGTTGCAGTTCCCTTTAGCTCCTTGGGTACTTTCTCTAGCTTCTCCATTGGGAGTCCTGTGATCTATCAAATAGCTGACAGTGAGCATCCACTTCTGTGTTTGTTAGGCCCCGGCATAGTTTCACAAGAGAGAGCTATATCTGGGTCCTTTCAGCAAAATCTTGCTAGTGTATGCAATGGAGTCAGCGTTTGGAAGCTGATTATGGGATGGATCCCTGGATATGGCAGTCTCTAGATGGTCCATACTTTCATCACAGCTCCAAACTTTGTCTCTGTAACTCCTTCCATGGGTGTTTTGTTCCCAATTCTAACAAGGGGCACAGTGTCAACACTTTGGTCTTCATTCTTCTTGAGTTTCATGCATTTAGAAAGTTGTATCTTATATTTTGGGTATCCTAAGTTTTGGGCTAATATCCACTTATCAGTGAATACATATTGTGTGAGTTCCTTTGTGATTGTGTTACCTCACTCAAGATGATGCCCTCCAGGTCCATCCATTTGGCTAGGAATATCATAAATTCATTCTTTTTAATAGCTGAGTAGTACTCCATTGTGTAAATGTACCATATTTTCTGTATCCATTCCTCTGTTGAGGGGCATCTGGGTTCATTCCAGCTTCTGGCTATTATAAAAAAGGCTGCTATGAACATAGTGGAGCATGTGTCCTTCTTACCAGTTGGGACATCTTCTGGATATATACACAGGAGAGGTATTGCTGGATCCTCCGGTAGTACTATGTCCAATTTTCTGAGAATTGGCCAGACTGATTTCCAGAGTGGTTGTACAAGCTTGCAATCCCACCAACAATGGAGGAGTGTTCCTGTTTCTCCACATCCTCGCCAACATCTGCTGTCACCTGAATTTTTGATCTTAGACATTCTGACTGTTGTGAGGTGGAATCTCAGGGTTGTTTTGATTTGCATTTCCCTGATGATTAAGGATGTTGAACATTTTTTCAGGTGCGTCTCTGCAATTCGGTATTCCTCAGGTGAGAATTCTTTGTTCAGTTCTGAGCCCCATTTTTAATGGGGTTATTTGATTTTCTGGATTCCACCTTCTTGAGTTCTTTATATATATAGGATATTAGTCCCTCATCTGATTTAGGTTAGGTAAAGATCCTTTCCCAATCTGTTGGTTGTCTTTTTGTCTTATTGATGGTGTCTTTTGCCTTGCAGAAGCTTTGCAGTTTCATGAGGTCCCACTTGTCAATTCTCGATCTTACAGCACAAGCCATTACTGTTCTATTCAAGAATTTTTCCCCTGTGCCCATATCTTCAAGGCTTTTCCCCACTTTCTCCTCTATAAGTTTCAGAGTCTCTGGTTTTATGTGAAGTTCCTTGAACCACTTAGACTTGACCTTAGTACAAGGAGATAGGAATGGATCAATTTGCATTCTTCTACATGGTAACAACCAGTTGAGCCAGCACCATTTGTTGAAAATGCTGTCTTTCTTCCACTGGATGGTTTTGGCTCCCTTGTCGAAGATCAAGTGACCATAGGTGTGTGGGTTCATTTCTGGGTCTTCAATTCTATTCCATTGGTCTACTTGTCTGTCACTATACCAGTACCATGCAGTTTTTATCACAATTGCTCTGTAGTAAAGCTTTAGGTCAGGCATGATGATTCCACCAGAGGTTCTTTTATCCTTGAGAAGAGTTTTTGCTATCCTAGGTTTTTTGTTATTTCAGATAAATTTGCAGATTGCACTTTCTAATTCGTTGAAGAATTGAGTTGGAATTTTTATGGGGATTGCATTGAATCTGTAGATTGCTTTTGGCAAGATAGCCATTTTTACAATGTTGATCCTGCCAATCCATGAGCATGGGAGATCTTTCCATCTTCTGGGATCTTCTAGAATTTCTTTCTTCAGAGACTTGAAGTTTTTATTATACAGATCTTTCACTTCCTTGATTAGAGTCATGCCAAGATATTTTATATTATTTTTGACTATTGAGAAGGGTGTTTTTTCCATAATTTCTTTCTCAGCCTTTTTATTCTTTGTGTAGAGAAAGGCCATTGACTTGTTTGAGTTAATTTTATATCCAGCTACTTCATTGAAGCTATTTATCAGGTTTAGTAGTTCTCCGGTGGAATTTATAGATTCACTTATATATACTAACATATCATCTGCAAAAAGTGATATTTTGACTTCTTCCTTTAAAATTTGTATCCCCTTGATCTCCTTTTGTTGTCGAATTACTCTGGCTAGGACTTCAAGTAAAATGTTGAATAGGTAGGTAGAAAGTGGGCAGCTTTGTCTAGTACCTGATTTTAGTGGGATTGCTTCCAGTTTCTCACCATTTACTTTGATATTGGCTACTGGTTTGCTGTATATTGCTTTTATCATGTTTATGTATGGGCCTTGAATTCCTGATCTTTCCAAGACTTTTATCATGAATGGGTGTTGGATCTTGTCAAATGCTTTTTCCGCATCTAACGAGATGATCATGTGGTTTTTGTCTTTGAGTTTGTTTATATACTGGATTATGTTGATGGATTTCCATATATTGAACCATCCCTGCATCCCTGGGATGAAACCTACTTGGTCAGGATGGATGATTGTTTTGATGTGTTCTTGGATTCGGTTAGCAAGAACTTTATTGAGGATTTTTGCATCAATATTCATAAGGGATATTGGTCTGAAGTTTTCTATCTTTGTTGGGTCTTTTTGTGGTTTAGGTATCAGAGTAATTGTGGCTTCATAGAATGAGTTGGGTAGAGTACCTTCTGTTTTTTTTTGTGGAATAGTTTGTGAAGAACTGGGATTAGATCTTCTTTGAAGGTCTGATAGAACTCTGCACTAAACCCTGGGCTTTTTTTGGTTGGGAAACTATTAATGACTGCTTCTATTTCTTTGGGGGATATAGTGCTCTTTAGATCATTAACCTGATCTTGATTCAACTTTGGTAGCTGTTATCTGTCTAGAAACTTGTCCATTTCATCCAGGTTTTCCAGTTTTGTTGAGTATAGCCTTTTGTAGAAGGATCTGATGGTGTTTTGGATTTTTTCAGGATCTGTTGTTATATCTCCCTTTTCATTTCTGATTTTGTTAATTAGGATGTTGTCCCTGTGCCCTCTAGTGAGTCTGGCTAAGAGTTTATCTATCTTGTTGATTTTCTCAAAGAACCAACTCCTTGATTGGTTGATTCTTTGAATAGTTCTTCTTGTTTCCACTTGGTTGATTTCGCCCCTGAGTTTGATTTTTTCCTGCCATCTACTCCTCTTGGGTGAATTTGCTTCCTTTTGTTCTAGTGCTTTTAGGTGTGTTGTCAAGCTGCTAATGTGTGCTCTCTCTAGTTTATATTTTCAGGCACTCAGAGCTATGAGTTTTCCTCTTAGAAATGCTTTCTTTGCGTCCCATAAATTTGGGTATGTTGTTTCATTGAACTCTAAAAAGTTCTTAATTTCTTTCTTTATTCCTTCCTTGATCAAGTTATCATTGAAAAGAGTGTTGTTCAGTTTCCACGTGAATGTTGGCTTTCTATTAGTTATTTTGTTATTGAAGATCAGCCTAGTCCATGGTGATCTGATTGGATGCATGGGACAATTTCAATATTTTTGTATCTGTTGAGGCCTGTTTTGTGACCAATTATGTGGTCAGTTTTGGAGAAGGTACCATGAGGTGCTGAGAAGAAGGTATATACTTTTGTTTTAGGATAGAATGTTCTGTAGATATCTGCCAGATCCATTTGATTCATAACTTCTGTTAGTTTCACTGTGTCCCTGTTTAGTTTCTGTTTCCATGATCTGTCCATTGGTGAAAGTTGTGTGTTGAAGTCTCCCACTATTATTGTGTGAGGTGCAATGTGTGCTTTGAGCTTTACTAAAGTTTCTTTAATGAATGTGGCTCCCTTTGTACTTGGAGCATAGACATTCAGGATTGATAGTTCCTCTTGGAGGATTTTACCTTTGATGAGTATGAAGTGCCCCTCCCTGTCTTTTTTGATGACTTTGGGTTGGAAGTCAATCTTATCACATATTAGAATGGCTACTCCAGCTTGTTTCTTCCTACCATTTGCTTGGAAAATTGTTTTCCAGCCTTTCATTCTGAGGTAGTGTCTATCTTTTCCTCTGAGATGAGTTTCCTGTAAGCAGCACAATGTTGGGTCTTTTTTGTGTAGCCAGTTTGTTAGTCTATGTCTTTTTATTGGGAAGTTGAGTCCATTGATATTAGGAGATATTAAGGAAAGGTAATTGTTCCTTCCTGTTATTTTTGTTGTTAAAGTTGGCATTCTGTTCTTGTGGCTGTCTTCTTTTAGGTTTGTTGAGGGATTACCTTCTTGTTTTTTCTAGGGCGTGGTTCCCGTCCTTGTATTGGTTTTTTTCTGTTATTATCCTTTGAAGGGCTGGATTCGTGGAAAGAAAATGTGTGAATTTGGTTTTGTCGTGGTATACGTTGGTTTCTCCATCTATGTTAATTGAGAGTTTGGCTGGGTATAGTAGCCTGGATTGGAATTTGTGTTCTTTTAGTGTCTGTATAACATCTGTCCAGGATCTTCTGGATTTCATAGTCTCTGGTGAAAAATCTGGTGTAATTCTGATAGGCTTGCCTTTATATGTTACTTGGCCTTTTTCTCTTACTGCTTTTAGTATTCTATCTTTATTTAGAGCATTTGTTGTTCTGATTATTATGTGTCGGGAGGTATTTCTTTTCTGGTCCATTATATTTGGAGTTCTGTAGGCTTCTTGTATGTTCATGGGCATCTCTTTCTTTAGATTTGGGAAGTTTTCTTCTATAATTTTGTTGAAGATGTTTGCTGGTCCTTTGAGTTGAAAATCTTCATTCTCATCCACTCCTATTATCCGTAAGTTTGGTCTTCTCCTTGTGTCCTGGATTTCCTGGATGTTTTGAGTTAGGATCTTTTTGCATTTTCCATTTTCTTTGATTGTTGTGCAGATGTTCTCTATGGAATCTTCTGCACCTGAGATTCTCTCTTCCATCTCTTGTATTCTGTTGCTGATGCTCGCATCTATGTTTCCAGATTTCTTTCCTAGGGTTTCTATCTCCAGCATTGCCTCACTTTGGGTTTTCTTTATTGTGTCTACTTCCCTTTTTAGGTCTAGTATGGTTTTGTTCATTTCCATCACCTGTTTGGATGTGTTTTCCTGTTTTTCTTTAAGGACTTCTACCTGTTTGGTTGTCTTTTCCTGTTTTTCTTTAAGGATTTCTACCTGTTTGATTGTGTTGTCCTGTTTTTCTTTAAGGACTTGTAACTCTTTAGCAATGTTCTCCTGTAATACTTTAAGTAAGTTATTAAAGTCCTTCTTGATGTCCTCTACCATCATCATGAGATATGCTTTTAAATCCAGGTCTAGCTTTTCAGGTGTGTTGGGGTGCCCTGGACTGGGCGAAGTGGGAGTGCTGGGTTCTGATGATGGTGAGTGGTCTTGGTTTCTGTTAGTAAGATTCTTATATTTACCTTTCGCCATCTGGTAATCTCTGGAGTTAGTTGTTATAGTTGTCTCTGTTTAGAGATTGTTCTTCTGGTGATTCTGATTACCGTCTATCAGCAGACCTGGGAGACAGGCTCTCTCCTCTGAGTTTCAGTGGTTAGAGCACTCTCTGCTGGCAAGCTCTCCTCTTACAGGGAAGGTGCACAGATATCTGGTGTTTGGACCTCCTCCTGGCCAAAGAAGAAGGCATAAAACAGGACCTTTCCCAGATGCTGTGTTGCTTTGGCAGGTCACAGAAGCTATCAGCTTTTGTGGTACACACTCTCACCTGTGCCAACTAAGTTCCTAAGTTCAGAGGAGTCCCGGATCCAAGATGGCACTCCCTGCTCCTGAGGCAGAGGGCTCCCTTGCTGGGCGGACTACTCTCCTCCGGCTGGGAGGGTGGCTGGATGTCTGAGGCCCGAAAAGGGTGCTGCCTCAGCGGCTCTGTGGCTCCTGCCTGTCCCAGAAGCTGTCTGCTTCTGTGGTGCATACTCTCACCTGTGCAGACTAAGTTCCTCCAAATTGCTTTTTCTAACTCAGTGAAGAATTGATTTAGAATTTTGATGGGGATTTCATTGAATCTGTAGATTGATTTTGGCAAGATGGGCAATTTTATATATTAATATTGCCAATCCATGAGCATGGAAGATCTTTCCATCTTCTGAGTTCTTTTTTGATTTCTTTCTTCAGAGACTTAAAGTTCTTGTCATTCAGATCTTTCACTTGCTTTGTTAGAGTAACACCAAGGTGTGTAATATTATTTGTGACTATCGTGAAGGGTGTCATTTACCTAATTTCTTTCTCAGCCCTTTTATCCTTTGAGTAGAGGAAGGCCACTCATTTATTTGAGTTAATTTTATATCCAGTCTCTTTACTGAAGTTGTTTCTCAGCTTTAGGACTTTTCTGGTGGAATTTTTGGGGGCACATAAGTATATGATCATATAACCTGTAAATAGTGATACTTTAAATTCTTCCTTTCCAATTTGTATCCCTTTGAGCTCCTTTTGTTGTCCAATAGCTCTGGCTAGACTATATTGGATAGAGAGAGAGTGGGCAGCCTTGTCTAGTCCCTGATTTTAGTAGGATTGTTTCAAGTTTATATCCATTCAGTTTCATGTTGGCTATTGGTTTATTGTATATTGCATTTACTATGTTTAGGTATGGGCCTTGAATTCCTGATCTTTCTAAGACTTTTAACATGAAGGGGTGCTGAATTATGTCAAATGCTTTTTCAGCATCTAATGAAATGATCATGTGTTTTTTTTTTCTCTGAATTTGGTTATGTAGTGGATTATGTTGATGAATTTTCGTATATTGAACCATCCCTGCATCAGTAGGATGAAATCTACTTGATCATGGTGTTCTTGGATTCAGTTGGCAAGAATTTTATTCACTATGTTACCATCTATGCTCATAAGGGAGATTAGTCTGAAGTTCTTTTTGTTTGGTCTTTGTGTAACTTATGTATAAGTGTAATTGTGGCTTCATAGAATGAATTCAGTAGTGTACCTTCTTTTTATATTTTGTGGAATAGTATGAAGAATATTGGTCTTCTTTAAAGGTCTGGTAGAATTCTCCACTAAACCCATTTGGTCCTGTGCTTTTTTTGGTTGGGAGATTATTAATGACTATTCCTATTTCTTTAGAGTTTGTGGGACTGTTTATATGATTTATCTGATCCTGTTTTACCTTTGGTATCTTGTATGTGTCTAGAAAATTGTCCATTTCACCCACATTTTCCAATTTAGTTGAGTCTAAACTTTTGTAGTAGGATCTGATGACTTTTTGAATTTACATGGTTTCCATTGTTATGTCTCCCTTTCCATTTCTGATTTTATTAATTTGAATACTGTCTCTGTGCCTTCTCATTAGTCTGGCTAAAGGTTTATCTATCTTATGGATTTTCTCAAAGAACCAGCTCCTGGTTTTGTTGATTCTTTGTATAGTTCTTTTTGTTTCTATTTGGTTCATTTCAGGTTGATGTTATTGAAGATATTCTAGTCCTTTAAATTGAGAATCCTCACTATCTTCTATACCTATTATTCTTAGGTTTGGTCTTCTCATTGTGACCTGGATTTCCTGAATGTTTTGGATAAGGAGCTTTTTGTACTTTGCATTTTAAATTTTCTTTGACAATGTTTTCTAAAGTATCTTCTGCCCCTGAGATTCTCTCTTCTATCTTTTGAATTCTGTTGGTGATGCTTGCATCTGTGACTCCTGATCTCTTTCCTGTGTTTTCTAACTCCAGCGTTGTCTCCTTGTGTGATTTCATTATTGTTTCTCTTTACATTTTTAGATTATGGATGGTTTTGTTCATTTCCTTTGCCTGTTTGACTGTGTTTTCCTGTAATTCCTTAAAGGAATTTTATGTTTCTTCTTTAAGGCCTTCTACCTGTATTCTCCTGTATTTCTTTAGGGGAGTTATTTATGTCCTTCTTAAAATCCTCTACCATCATCATGAGAAGTGACTTTAGATCAAAGTCTTGATTTTCCACTGTGATGATATATCTAGGACTTGCTATCGTGGGATAATTGGGTTCTGATGATGCCAAGGTTACTGATTTCTGTTGCTTATATTCTTATGCTTGCCTCCTGCCATTTGATTATTTCTAGTTCTCCATACCCTTACTATATTTGACTGGAGCCTGTAATCCTGGTTGAGTTTGAACTCCTCAGAGTCCATCTGTGCCTGTGATCCTGTGATCCTGGCTTCTGAGTGCGTTAGAGTTCCTGGGATTCAAGCTGCCTCTGAGACCCTGAGATCCTGGTATGACCAAGATCCTTGGGTCCTGTGATATTTAAATCTTGTGATCCTGGGTGTGCCAGAGTGCCTGGGAGTGGAGCCTCCTCTGGGGGCTGTGAGACTGGCTGCAGAGTTTGCACCCAATGTAAACCAGGGCAGACCATAATGTAAACCACTGGTTTACATTGGGTGCAATCTCTCCATGGTCCCTGTGCTCCTGGAGCTTTCTGGTTCCAGTTACTCCCAGTGGTGTTGCAACAGGTGTTGTGTCCTCCTCACCCCTGATCCTAAGATTCTGGACATGTTGGACTGACTGCCAAGTTCATGCCCAAGGTCTCCTCTTCCTCCTCCTCCTCCTCTTCTTCTTCTTCCTTTTCCACTTCTTCATTTTTCTTTTCATATAAACTTACATTTATTTATTTATTTATTTATTTATTGTTTTTTTCTTCCATAGGATATTTATTTTAGGTTTTAGAACAGAAATGACAAATAAATTATTTAATAAAAGTGCTTCATTTTCAGAATTCTACCCATTATTAGCAGAATGTCATCTGTAAATTCACTTACTAATATATGATTTTATTTTCCTTCTAAAAGAGATGAAAACTAGCTTATTTTGGGTTGGATATGGAGGCAACTTCCCCAGAATTAAAATGCCATCTTAAATTTTAATTAATTAACCTATTTACTCACTTCATATGCACACTGCAATTCCCCCTTCCTTCTCTCCTCCCAATTCTTTCCCCTCCTTCCTTTCCCTAGTCTTCTGCTCCTCTTCCCTTCCTCTTCAGAAAAGGGGAGGCCTCCCATGGATATCAACCTTGGCATATCAATTTGCCATAATTTTAGATGTATCTTCTCCTATTGAAGAAAGAAGGAAAGAAGAGGCATTCCAGTAGCAGTGAATGGTCCCCAAAGCAGGCAACAGAATCAGAGATAGCCCTTGCTCCTGCTGTTAGAAGTCCTTCATGCAGTCCAAGCTGCACAATTGTTATATACATGCAGAGGGCTTAGGTCCCAATTGTTATATACATGCCTGCTCCATGGTTGGTGGTTCAAACTCTGCAAGTCCCCATGAGTCCATGTTATGATTCTGTAGGTTTTCTTGTGGTCTCCTTGACTTCTTTACTGAGCCCATTTCTTAGAATTTCTAATCACTGTGCTATCTTTGTTTCACTGAAAGTATATATGCATCATTCTCCTTACTTCATTGACCTTTTGCTGTATTTTGTCACATAATAACTTGAAAATTTGCATGCATCCCCCCAGCTCTTTCATATCTGAACATAATTTCTAGTCCATCATTTTCCAAGATGCTTGCTTTGCATACATCATTGTTTGCCACTGTGTTACAGGATATCTGTCTTTATATCCATTATTTCCTCAGCATTTCCTTATATTAAATTAAATATCTATCCATTTTATTAAAAAAACTTAAAAATTAAGTAAAGGCTATATATTACATCCTCTTTTTAAATATAATGAAATACATTGGTAGCATCTACTTATGTGAATATGTTTTTGTTTTAGTCCCAGATGTCAGATATGGTGCTGCTTCAGATTGTCCACAGCCACTAAGATTTATTTTGAGATCCAGAAGGGGCCAGCTGCAGGTAGTTTACATTTGGAATTCTGGGAACTCTTGAGAAGGTATAATAAGAGCCCCATGAGGGCCATTGGCAGCTGCTGTTTCCTCTGCTGCTGGTAGTCCCTAATGCTGTTGGTTTCTGCTGTTGTGTTTGCTGCTTTTGTTATTGCTGGATTGCTGTTTGAAGATGTCCTACTGGTGAAGACGGGACTTGCTCCAAGGAACTCAATATCACTAATCAGCAGAAAGTAGCCTAAAGAGATCTACATCCCCTTCCTCCTTCTTTCTTGCCTAGTGTTGGGAGGAAAGGTTTGGAATAGAAAAAGGTGGTAGGAAAAAGAACCTAATAAACTAAACAAAACTTATGGCTATACAATATATGCTGCTGGAAATGGTAAAATTGAGAATTTTCATGGCCTGTAGTTCTAAAATCCAAAAGGATCATATCTGAATTTCACACTTCGTTTACCTAAATCCTGTCCCTCATTTAAGTCTCATGTACTTGGCCAGCAAACAATGTAATAGGTTTTGATAGGTTATATGTAACAGTGCTGAGATGATCTATCCTGCTTAGGTTTAACTCAAATCAAGAGGTTAGTGAAAGATTTACATAAGTAGAGAGGTAAATACTTACTTACTATACCACACATGTAAATTCCACTGAAAGACACTAGTAGAGTCTCTTGGGTGAGTGTAAGTGACAGGTCTGTCCAAGGTGAGTTAGTCCCTCCCATGTCAATCAATCAAGAGCTTTTGCTCACAGACTTGCCCACAGATCAGTGTAATTAAAGGCATTTTCTCTGTTGAGGCTCACTTTTCCTCTGTGAGAGCAGTTTGTGTCAAGTTGACAAACAAAACAGGACAACAGGAGTGGCTTTGAAGGGACTAGAGAGGAACAGGTGAGAATTGAAAGTTGATAGAATTAGGGAGTCCATTGGCAGAAGGAATTGGTTTTATTCCAACAAACTTATATGACACTGATGGATTCAAATTAAGAGGTCTCTTATGGTATGTATATGCTTGGGCTTAGAGAGTGGCACTATTTGGAGGCCTTGTAAGAGTAGGTATGACCTTGTGGGTGTGAGCTTTAATACCCTTGTCTTAACTGCCTAGGGTCCAGTTTTCCACTAGCAGCCTCCAGATGTAGATCTCTCAGCTCTGCCTGCACCATGTCTGCCTTGATGTTCCTATTCTCCTACCTTGATGATAATGGACTGGACCTCTGAACCTGTAAGCCAACCCCAATTAAATCCTGGAAGGGGATAATATATGAAATGTAAATAAAGAAAATATCCAATTAAAAAAAGAAAGAAAACATAAAGAGGAATCAAAAAAAAAAAAACTTGCCTTGGTCATGGTGTCTATTCACAGCAGGAAAACCCTAACTAAGACAAGGCCAGGTTATAATTTTTATTTTAAAGATTATGTATCGTACAGTGAATAAAGGAGGATGTATGTGAAAGAAATGATGTTGGGTTCAGTGCCATTTCTAGGTAAGAGGTCATAGCTTGTAGTTGGTGGCAAAGAACAGCAGAAAAATGTTGATGGCAGTAGTGTTTTGAATGAGACTGTGCACCATAAGCTTAGGCATTTGCACATATTTCCCATTTTGTGGTGCTTGAAGACTCAAGTGTTGTAGCATTGCTGGAGGCAATATGTTCCTTGGGGTAGCCTTTGAGGACTTAAGGTCTAACCTTACTCACAATCTGCTCTCAGCTTTGTGTTTGTGCTTCAATATTTGAGCTCTTAGCATCCTGCTTCAGCCTGCTAACTTTGCATTGTTATATAGTCTAAGCTTTTGGACCTATAAGTCAAAATAAAGTTATTCTTCTATAAGTTGCCCTTGTCATGGTGTTTTATCAGAACAACAGAAAATTAACTAATGCAAAGACAAAATCCTGGCTGTTCCTCCAATGGAATCTACATGACTTTCCTACAGTGGAATTACAAAGTATGCTTGTCTCTATCATGAGATGCCATTTCCTTTATCAAGGATTTTTTGTTAAAATGAGAATATAATTGTAATTCCTGGTATCTTAATTTAATCCACTCAGTTCTGTCTGTCTTGTAAGAGGCGAAGAAAGAGTTTTTATTTTTACCTTTTTATCTACCTGTCCTGATATTTTAGGTCTACAGACAAAGACCATGGGTCAGTCTTACTCTCACATTTCATTCTAAACAATCTCCTGCTTCTTATAGAGATATAGTTATGAGCATATTCATGTTCCAAAGACACAGCCTAAAGTCTTACAGATTGACACAGAACAAAGATGGACTAAGAATGACCAGACCTTTTCCAATACAAAGTGGAGTACATAGCTCCCCCTTACCTAGAACCATGAATTTATTTACTCCTTCAAAGGGGAGTAGTTAGCATATTGAAAATGACTACTTGCCTAGGAATCAAGAGATATCAAGATCTTGATCTGTGGCTTCTTTTTTTCCACAAGTGTTGTAGAAACATTGGTTTTCTTAATTTCCTTTCTGTTTTCTGGTAGATAGACGGTACCAGAAAACATATATAACCATAAGTTCTTGCCATCAGGACTACACTAGACATTTCTACATAGTCTGGTTTCCATTGATGTTTTCAAGGTATAGACTTTCATGGTGTGCCTCAGTATTTAACCACTCTGTTAAATAGTTACTAGAAAAAAAATGAGAATTCATAAATATGTGGTGTTAGCCAACTTTTTATGTTTAAGTAGTATTGCTCTATTGCTCTTTAAGATGTAAAATATGGCTTCTGTTTGTGTCTGTGGAAGCCTGTAGTGTCTTAATGTCAACCATGGAGCCTCAGATCAAGCTTGTGCCTGTCTATATGCCTCTTAGAGGCAGATGAATGAATCTACATGTCTCTTGAATTCTTTAAGAAGTGCATTTAAATAGCTACAATAGTATATACACAGTAATCTCAGAAGTTCCTGATTTCCAGCAAATAGGAAACAAATGACAGGAAAGTGATCTTCCCACATGGACTTGAAGAGGCTAGCCACCCACTGATTGTTATTGGTAGCAGTTGTGTACAGAACGAGGCACACTTGTGTGAATGTGAGTGCTTCTCCAATTAACATCAGTCTGAAAGTGAACAAACATAATAAACAGCTGTGCCCAGGCTGGTGGAAGACGACACATGTTTAACACTTGTGGCCCTCCTCTGATCATTTTACATGGGAAAGCTTGGCTTCATCTGAACAGGGTCTCCTATAATTAGCAGCCTATAAATAGTCCACAGGGAAAAGGATTTCTTTTTTTAAAAAGAAAAAGGTGATGAATGACTCCCCAAGAATTCAGGTGTTTGTCATACACAGTCAGCCTGTGAGCATTTTACTGCTGGGGAGGCAGCCAACTTTCAGCAAGTGAGGCAGTTGTCCCTTGGATTTGCATCAGAGGTTGTAATGTGCTTGCCTTTACTCAGCTTCATGTGTGATAACAATGAAGCCTGCACAGAGGGAATGAATGTGAGTTAGGCACTGTGGTCAGCACAAGAGTCAGCTAGGCTTCACGGCTAATGCAGCTTTACAGTCTCTTTTGTTTTTATATGTGCCCACTGCCTACTTCTCAAGACTTGTGTGTAACACAGTTTATATGTCACAAGGCTGTACTGCTCTGCCAAAAAGATTAAAAGGGTGTCTGAATTCTGAGTGTGATTAATTAGCTGTTTGGGACTTTGCAAAGCATAAGTGGCTGTCTTCTTGCTCTAGAGACTAACCTCAAAATGGCCACCCACAGTCTGTACTACAAGCGCAAGTCCATTTGTTTATTTATTTACTTCTTTGAGAATTGTTTGAAATATGTGTGCCAGATGATCTTCCTGCCAGGAAAATATACTTCCATTAGAAATGATCTCTCAAGCATTTGCTGAGAATCACAAGAAAGAGGAACGAAGCAAGGGACTAGCCTAGATTGACTTTAATCGGAACCTTACAGAAGGCAACGCACACTGTGACACTGTACAAACTGCACTCTGCATTTCAGTTTGCTTTATACAAAGTTACAGTAGGATGGAGCCAAATTCATCATGTCTTTTATGTCTAGGGGGTGGGTACTCACCATGTGGTAGGCATTTAGTAAAAGTTTACTGACTCAAGCCAAGAAAAGCATTTTCCCTTTTCCTTTCTGCAGTCAGACTTGCCAGGTAGCCAAGTCGCTAATGGTGGAAGCCGTCTTGGGACTAGGAGTTACTTCAAATTGGGAGCACCAGTAACCAAAATCCAAAAGGAGTGGAGGAAAACTGAGGGTGAGGACAGCAGCTTGTAGAACTTGAGTTCTACTTTCCCTATAGTATCATACCAAAAGAATAACCCAACCCCAATACAAGAACAAATGCCATGGTATGATTTGGTTGATGCGGGACAGAACTATGGCTTCTAGATGGTAGAAGCTTTGGCCTGCTTCTTGTTTTCTTGTTCTCACTATTGTGTTAATTTTCTTAGAACTTTAGCTTTTAAAATTATGTGTATTCATGTGCATATGTGTTAGGGTATGGTCATGTGAATGTAGGTTGCAGAAAAAGGGTATCAGATGCCCTGGAGCTAGAGTTACAGATGGTTTCAACTGCCTGGCATAGATGTTTGAACCTGGACTTGTGACCTATGTAAAAGTAGCAAACACTCTTCAAAGGTGAGTGAGCTCTCCAGTCCCTGTTGTGAAAATTTTAATGATTTGATATTGCATTTAGTTAGAGATAGCTTTTTTTATTATTTATTTGTTTGTTTGTTTGTTTGTTTGGTATTTGTTAATTTTGGTGGGGGAACATGAATATTAATGATACCTAGTATAGCATTAACGATCAGTGATAGTTCCCAATTAACTGCACTGATTATAGAAATGACGTGTGTGTGTGTGTGTGTGTGTGTGTGTGTGTGCGCGCACGTGTGTGTTTGTACTTGTGCTGGAGTATAATGAGCTTGCAGAAGTTGGAGAGAGTTTCATGTCTGGTGTTTTAAAATCCTCCCTCTCCTTTTTCTCCTTTTCTCCTTAGACAGTAAAAGGATTACTTCTCTGGCTGATTTTGACACTGGTTGGTTGAGTAGCTGAAGATGTATGTTCTATTCAGCTAAGTTTCCCCAAAACTTTCTGTCTTTCTACATGAATACTGGAGGCTGAATATTTTACTAATAAAAGAAATTATTGAATATTTTACTAATAAAAGAACTTAAAGTTTTCATAATTCTAAATTTATGTGAAGTATAAATTATGTCAAGTGTTTAACAGTGCAAGACTACTTTGCATAATGAAATCCCTTAGGTTGCTTCACATTGCAGAAAAGATATGTGGCAAAGAGAGGATCCAAACTGGAAATTGCTCTTGTTTCCTAAATACCTTAATCCTATTTAGGAACGAGGACCTAACTACCATGGGGAGTTCCCACATCATACTATTGCCTTGGAAATTAAACTTCAGAATTAATTTTAGAAAGACAATAATATTTCCATAACTCTCAAAAAACTTCTCTATTTTCCAAGCTATATATCCTGTTATAGAAATGCACATTATATGTGCACATGTAGATATATTCTGCCCAACTCTTAGGTAATTTCTGTTGCTGTGACCTAAGTACAAAAAAACCAACCAACCAAACAAACAAAACAAAAGCAATGTAAAAGTAGTAAAATTTATTTTGGCTCATGGTTTCAGAGATATTTGCATCAATTATGGCAAGGAAGACATGGTGGAGAACAGGTCTTCCTTGTTATGACAGCCAATCAGGAACTCAGCCTTAGGGAAGTACCAGTACCAGGAACAGCTATGGTCTTCAAAGGTTCACCCAAGTGACTTATAACTCCTATCCTTCTCCTAAATACTCCACAGCCACTAAGACAGTGCCAAAAGTTGGAGCCCCATGCATTTGAAACCTGAAAATGTGAAGGACATTTTAGATTTTAGTTCCAATTAATTACAGTGTTTCTATTGTTCAGTGTCTCTAACAGCCAAGATAATGGAAACAGGAAGCTGGCTTTCATAAGCAACTCATGAGCATCTGCCAACACCAACCAGTATCACAATCTTGTTAAACCATTAGAAAATTACAGTATGGTCTATTTTCTTTATTATTATTATTACACTTACATTTATGTGTGAAATTATTCATTGCTAAATATCAATAATTATGTGTTGTCACTGTCAGAATGTGTAAACCTTTTCAGAAACACAAACACATGTTGAAAAAATGTTCTCTCGTGTAATGTAGGATTTCTTTGAGACTATGAAGGTTCAGGTGTGTAATCACTTAGTAATTGAGTTTTATGTTCTTGACATTTTTCTTTAAATGAATTCTCTTCTGTCAAAACTACAATGGTGGCTCACTGTTACATATCTTGGGTTAACTGTTGAAGGGAGAAATTATCCAGGAAAATCCCTTTGGTGTTGTAGCAAATCCTAGGCAGCAGTAAGGAGGTAATAAAGACTGACTTGCCAAAAGTAAGCAGCCTTCTGATTGCTGAATATTGAGCTGCTCCAAGCACTCTGTGAGGAAAGCTGAAGTAATTGTTCTCCACAGGCATGCAAGCAACATCCATGAAATAAGATATATATTCTTTACATGAATGTGTGTGTGTGTGTGTGTGTGTGTGTGTGTGTGTGTGTGTGTATGTGTGTGTAAAGACAGACATTTAGACCCTAGCTTAGAAAATTTGGAGACCCTTCTCCTTTGACTGAGCCTTTCCAGAAAGTAAAATAAACAAAATGTCAGGGTTTCTTCATCTGGTTGGCAAAGCATACTCACTCTACTCCCAAAGCCAGCTGAACAAAGGAATATTTTGGTTTCTGAAGCTGGAATCAGGAGCCAGCACAGTGCATACCTACCTGAGAGTGAATCACATCATACATTTTCATGAGGCACAGACCAGAAAGCCAGCCTTGTTTGCAAACTGTTCCCTTGGAACTCCTTACAGCAATTTGGTATTTGGCACATTTGTCAGAATGATGTAGGTTGCAAAACAACTGTCTAAGGGTGCATGGAATATTTCAGTTGTGGGATAAGAAGGGTTCTAAACTGGTTACTCACCTGCCAACACCTATATCCTAGCTACAATTGAGATTCTTGCTATTTAGAATATGTACTGTAGGATGCCAATGTTGGCAGGAACCTGGTTGAACAGACAAAAAAAGCATTTCTCCTTCCTCCTTTTCCCCTTCCTCCTCCTGTATTGGGCTAGAGACTAAATATTTTAAGTACTACAGTTCATATAATCCCCATTATAACTACTAAGATCTGTTCAGCTCTTCCATTACAGAATAAACCCAGATACACATAACCAAATAAAAGTGTATGCCACTACAAATTTATAAAAAATGGTTACAGGCCAGATCTGGCCTACTGGGTAAGGGTTTCTGGCTCGTGGTTTGGATCTTTTCTTTCTTTTCTTTCTTTCTTTCTTTCTTTCTTTCTTTCTTTCTTTCTTTCTTTCTTTCTTCCTTCCTTCCTTCCTTCCTTCCTTCCTTCCTTCCTTTCTTTCTTTCTTTCTTTCTTTCTTTCTTTAATTCTTTATTCCAGTTGCTGTCCCTCATTAATATTGGGTGATGATTGTGAACATAATTAGTTATATACACCAACCCTTTTTTACTAATTTAGTTCATTGCTTAATTGGATAGGCCTTTACCTCTTTATTTTCTTTCTTATTTATTCTCTCTCTCTCTCTCTCTCTCTCTCTCTCTCTCTCCTTTTCTCCCTCCCTCCCTCCACCTCTCTCTTTTTCTTTCTTTCTTTCTTTCTTTCTTTCTTTCTTTCTTTCTTTCTTTCTTTCCTTTCTTCCTTCCTTCACCTTTCTTCTTTCTTTCTTTCTTTCTTTCTTTCTTTCTTTCTTTCTTTCTTTCTTTCCTTTCTTCCTTCCTTCACCTTTCTTCTTTCTTTCTTTCTTTCTTTCTTTCTTTCTTTCTTTCTTTCTTTCTTTCTTCTCCTTCCTTCCTTCCTTTCTTTCTTTTTCTATCTTCATTAATTATTTTTTTCTTCATTTTATTAGATACTTTCTTTATTTAACTTTCAAATGTTATTCCTTTTTTGGGTTTCCCTGCCAAAGACCCCCTAACCCCTCCCCCTGGATCCTGCTCCCAAACCTACCCATTCCTGCTTTCCGGCCCTGGCATTCCTCTACGCTGGGGAATAGAGCTTTCACAGGACCAAGGGCCTTTCCTCCCATTGATGACCGACTAGGCCATCCTCTGCTACATATGCAGCTGGAGCCATGAATTCCACCATTTGTGCTCTTTGGTTGGTGATTTAGTCCCTGGGAGCCCTGGGGCGGGGTATTGGTTAGTTCATATTGTTGTTCCTCCTGTGAGACTGCAAATCCCTTCAGCACCTTGGATCAATATAGTACTTGTAATCCTAGCCAGAGCAATTAGACAACAAAAGGAGGTCAAAGGGATACATATTGGAAAGGAAGAAGTCAAAATAACACTATTTTAAGATCAGATGATACTATTTTTAAGTGACACAAAAACTCTATCAGAGACCTCCTAAATCTGATAAATAACTTCAGCAAAGTGGCTGGATACAAAATTAACTGTAAGAAATCAGTGGCCTTCCTCTACTCAAAGGATAAACAGGCTGAGAAAGAAATTAGGGAAATGACACCCTTCACAATAGTCACAAATAATATTACATACCTTGGTGTGACTCTAACCAAGGAAGTGAAAGCTCTGAATAACAAAAACGTCAAGTCTCTGAGGAAGGAAATTGAAGATATCAGAAAATGAAAAAGAGCTCTCATGCTCATGGGTTGGCAGGATTAATATAGTAAAACTTTGGCCATCTTGCCAAAAGCAATATACAGATCCAATGCAATCCCCATCAAAATTCCAAATCAGTTCTTCACAGAGTTAGAAAGAGCAATTTGCAAATTCATCTGGAAAAACAAAAAACCTAGGATAGCAAAAACTATTCTTAGAACTTCTGGTGGAATCACCATTCCTGATCTCAAGCTGTACTAAAGAGGAATTGTGATAAAAACTGCATGGTATTGGTATAGTGAAAGGCAGGTAGATCAATGAAATAGAATTGAAGACCCAAAAATGAACCCACACACCTATGGTCACTTGATCTTTGACAAAGGAGCTATAACCAGTGGGTTAAAGACAGCATTTTCAACAAATGGTGCTGACTCAACTGTCGGTTAGCATGTAGAAGATTGCAAATCGATCCACTCTTATCTCCTTGTACAAAACTCAAGTCCAAGTGGATCAAGGCTCTCCCACATAAAAGCAGATATACTGAACCTAATAGAAAAGAAAGTGGGGAAAAGCCTCGAAGATATGGCCACAGGGAATAGGTTCCTGAGCAGAATACCAATAGCTTAAGCTCCAAGATCAAGAATTGACAAATGTGACCTCATAAAATTGCAAAGCTTCTGTAAGGCAAAAGACACTGTCAATAGGACAAAATTTCAACCAACAGATTGGGAACAGATCTTTACCAATCCTACATCTGATAGAGGGTTAATATCCAATATATACAAAGAACTCAAGAAGTTAGACTTCAGAGAACCAAATAACCCTATTAAAAATGGGGTACAGAGCTGAACAAAGAATTCTCAACTGAGGAATACTGAATGGCTGAGAAGCACCTAAAGAAGTGTTCAACATTCTTAGTCATCAGGGAAATTCAACATCCTTAGTTATCAGGGAAATGCAAATCAAAACAACTCTGAGATTCCACCTCACAACAGTCAGAATGGCTACACTCATTAATTAATTTATTTACTTTCCATGCAGATTGCATCTTCCCAGACTTCTCTTTCCAGGCTCCCCTTCACAATTTACTTTCCCATTATCCAGAGAAGGGGAAACCCACCCTAGGTACCACCCCACCCTGGGACATCAAGTAACAGCAGGACTAAGTGTATCCTTTCCCTCTGAGTTCCCACCCAGCAGTCCAGCTAGGGTAAGTGTTATCCAGTGGCAAGTAACAGTCAGATACATCCCTTGCTCCAAATGTTATGGGACCCACATGAAGCTCAAGCTGTATATCTCCTAGAAATATGTAGATGGAATATTCTAGCCCCTGCATACTCTTTGGTTGGTGGATCAGTCTCTGTGAGTCCCCATGGGCCTAGGTTAGTTGATTCCATAAGTCTTTTTATGATATTCTTGACCTCTCTGGCTCACTCAATCCTATCTCCAACTTTTCCAAAAGACTCCCCATCTGTTTCCACTGCTAGATGAAGCTTCTCATAAAACCACTATGCTAGGCTTCTGTCTGCAAGCCTAGCAAAGTATCATTAATAACATCAGAGGTTAAGGCATGGGTCTCAGTTTTGAGTCAAGCATTGGTTGCGTAGTCGCTGAATCTCTGTACTCCATTTTTATCCTTACACATTTAGTAGGCAGGACAAATTTTAGGTTGAATGTTTTGTGGGTGGGTTGATGTCTTCCTCCCTCTACTGGCATACTACTTGGCCACAAATTTGGCCACTGCAGTCTTCATAGCTCAGCTGCTAGGAGTCTCAGCTATGGCTGCCCCTGTAGGCTTTGGGAATCTCCCCATCCCAGGTGTCCTTTTGGCAGCCATATACTAAAATTAGAATGATACAGAGATGAGTGTGGTCCTTGAGCATGGACTACTTTCTATTAGTGATAAAGAAACCAAATTGCAAAAAGTCTAACCATGCTGTTTGTCTGGTGAGTGATTAGCCCTAAAACATATATATTACTTATCTTGCTTTAATAGGCAGTTGTTACACCATTATTGCTTCAGAAGCCTCAGGAGGTAGACATCATTCTTTGTTTCATTAGATAAAACAAGTGTTTCAATTTTAGACAGTTACTATTCTTAGAACAGTTTAATTCTATTTAGTGTGTGTATGTGTGTGTGTGTGTGTGTGTGTGTGTCTGTTATGTGTGCACACATGTGCCACAGTGTATGTGTTGAGGGTCAATAATAGCTTTGTACAGTCTGCACTGTGCTTCTACCTTCACATGGTCCTAGGCTCAAACTCAGTTTATTAGGCTTGCAGAGCAAGTGCCATTCACCAGATGAGCCAAAACGCTGGTCACTGTGAACATTTAATATAGAAAAAATATATAATATAATTGTTTCTATGAAAAATGTGCATTTTAAATACTTATTCCAGAAGAAAAGAGAGAGAGAGAGATAGATAGATAGATAGATAGATAGATAGATAGATAGAGAGAGAGAGAGAGAGAGAGAGAGAGATTGATTAGTGGAGACATCTTTCATTTCACTCCAATCTGTTAATAAAATGAATGAACTATTGAGATGTGGGTAGTGGTCTAGGAGTCAGTCATACTCTGTTCTAGTTTGGCGAGTTCTGATTAAGGATTGCCTTGTGCAGTGTGAAAACAGCATAAACTGAACAGTAGCAGGATTACAGGTTCCTGTGAAGAAGACAATGAAATACTTTTCCTTCAGCCATGATTTTGGTATGTCCAGAAAGTTCCCAAAGCTTAATCTCCTGTAGTATACTGCACATATCAGCAATTCTGATACAGATGAACTCCTGGTTCTTGAAGAATAGGACTTCTTATATGAACCTAGTTTGGGAAATGGTATGTTAAAAAAAAATAGGCTAATCTATGGTAGACCAATTTGCAGTGTGGATGTCTGTCCTGTCCAGCAGGACCCAGGTATTCGTGGGTATGAGGGGAACTGAAAACCTGCAAGAGAAATGGGCAGGAAAAAAAGAGAGAGACCAAGGAGGATTCCTGTCAAGGTCTGAGTTTATTAGGCTGAAAAGCCAGGTTATAAACACACAGTGAGGGGAAATAGGGAGGGGCTGAGGGGGAATTAACAAAGAACAAAAATGTAGGCATCTGGGGACATCAAGGCTGAATTCAGACTGTAGGTGGGAGGCACCCTGAGTCTTATCTCAGGAATGTAGATTCCTCCTTAACAGCCCAGGGTGTCAAGGGGGCTCAGCACATAACTCAGGTCCTTAGAAGTCTTGGGAGTCAGGAAGAGATAAGGAAAAGGGGACTATAATTCAAACTTTTAGGGTCTTAGATGGCAGGAAGTGATAGGGAGGAGGTGACCAGCTCCTAACACAAGGCCATTTGGCTTATTAGGGTGGGAAACTGTGAAAGGCCCACTTTCTCACCATATGGTCTCCAACAGATGTCAATTATAGATAGCAAAGTTATTATTTAAAACAGTGGGTCATTTTGTCACTGAACACATGATAACATAAGTGCCTCTGAGATCAAATCTGGAAACTCCAAATTTGTTAAGAGGTATCGACAAGACAAGATCAATCAGGCATGGGTTTAAGTCAATAGACAATATTTATTATTTGGCTAGCAAGTGCCATGGGTGTTTAGGACCCAAGTATAGCCTTGAGCATTTCTCAGGGTGAGATTTTAAGCACCAAACCACATCCTGGGTTGGCTCTCTCCACTTAGCAAGAATAGTCAGCCAGAAGTAGAACTATAGGAGCCTCAAAGAAAGGTTACACTTAGGGACATTTCCAGAACTATGGACATAGAGGATTGGGTCTTCCTTCTCAGTATGGTCACTGTTGGGTATACATGCTGGGCTCTTAGGTCAGATATTGCCTTGCTGTGTCTAACATGTCGTTGGTTGTGCTATGGTCTGGTAGTATGCCCGAGGTTCAGTTCTGAATTATGTAATAGTGGTGAAATCACTTTCTTAGTGTCATATTCAGTGGGTATGTTCTCTTCCAAGGCTGGCTTGGGGTCTCAATGAGAGGAAGGCAGTATGACACTCAGTATCTGATAAATGACTGTTGATGAGTCCCTAGGCAAATGCATACAGTGACAGAATAAAAGTCCCTCAGACACTCTTTCATTCATCTAAAGGGATTTTGTCTTTCTGAAGTGTCTCTTTATCCTCTGTCTTCACCACTTGATATGTCCAAATATACACAGGGCATTAAGTTTATATGTGACTGACCCTCTTGGCATGTTCAGTTGTACCTGCAGCAATCAGCTGGTGGTACTTATTTGAAGAGAGTATTTCCTAGGTTGAGGAAGTAATTCCTATTGAGTATGACTTTGAAGATCATGCCTTCCTATCTGTCATAGGGTGGCAGGTTTGTCCTATACTCCAACCTCCCCAACACAGGCTCAGAGTTAGTATACAATGGAAAGATTGTAAACTGGACCTCCAAAGCTATGAAAGATGATAAAGCCCTCCTCCTTTTAATCTCTTTCTATCAGAAATTTCATCACAGCAACAAGAAAACCCACCAATCCAAGGTGTCACTTATTACCACTGTCATGCTGAGGCCATCTGCTTCCCACTGTAGTTCAGTTGTGAAGCAGTATAAAGTTTCTTGAGGAAACTCTGTTAGCTACATCCATGAGTTCCTCCTCCAGTTCTTCTGAGGTCCTTGGTCTAAGTTTCTCTACTTGTCTCTTCTCTTTGTAACCCACACATACCTGGTTCCACTTATCTAGTTCAGATTTTCTTTCTCTTTAACCATGTTTTAGCATCTAAACCATATAATTTACTGGCTTAAATTAATCATATTATTTAATGGACTTCATATTTTTATAAAAGAATATTGGATTTCTCCTTTTTCCAACAGTTCCCCCTTTTAAATATTAGCCTGGACTCCTTTAATGAATATAAAATCCTTTTGAAGTTTTGTCTTTTATTCATTTCCCTTAACCACAGTTGTTCTTTCAGCCAATTATAGGAAATTTTCTCTAAAATCTTGTCTTGCCTATAACGCTAGTCTTGCCATTTTCCTACATACTTCCCTGGAGGGCTAGGCATGTCCAGAACATACTTCTTACAAGTTCGAAGCTGACACTAATGAAACATTCACCCACCCAGCATCCTTTGTTAAGAGTTTGAAATTTGTTATAGATCACAGGGGTCATATTATGTTGAAACAAACCTGGATTAGATTACAGAAAATATACTTAAATGGGCGTTTCCTTTTTGCTTTCATTTTCTCTCTCTCCTTTCTTTTCTTTTCTCTTCTTTCCTTTTCTTTTTTAGGTGCTACAGAGCTGGCTTTATTTCTTCAATTTGGAGGGCTCAAGAAAACAGCACTGGGACACGGGGCTTCCAGTAGGATCTGGGCTTTCAGCAAACCAACTTTGTTTTGTTTTTTTCCCCAGACAATTCCAAAACAACACTTTTTCAATGGAAGTTGATTCTTCCAACTCTGACTAGACACAGGGAAGATTATTTGTTGTTGTTGTTGTTGTTAGATCATTTTTTCCTGGCAATTTCTTGATCATTTGCTTTTTTCCTGTTGTCTTGTAAAACTCTGGAGTTAATAGAGTTGGACAGAGCAGACATCTTCATGGCTGTGACACAACTAGACAGAGGGAACCATTCACTTCAGCCAGATTTACTTGTCACCCACTTTGGCATTGTACCCAGGAGCATAGTTGAGGCCTGCCAGCTCTCTGAAGCTGTTGCAGATCAAGCTACCCTGATGAGCTCCAATTCTGATTTCTGGGAGGTAGATGAGGATGGTAATATAATTCAGCACTTCTGTCTTATTCTGAACCAGCATCCTCAGGTTGTGAAAGGTGCAATTGTCCTGTTTCAGCCAAGGCCCTTTGTTGTAGTTAAGGTATTCAATGTCCTCTACCACCTTGATTGAGTCTTCAGCTTCCTAGGAACTGTACACCAAAACCTCGCACAGCTCACTCATTTTTGGGAGGAAGGTTTTCTTATAGGCATTCTTGATGGCTTGAAGATAGGCAGAAGTGACCTTCATTTCATGTGGATCTCCTTTATTCTGGATCCTCCTCTGTAACTCCAGCACAGGCATATCAATATAGATGGTACTTGCAATTGCAGTTTCTGTTCTATTACCTAGGTTTTCTTTCTCCAGGATTCCCTCAGTTTGTGCTTTATTACTTTTATTTTCATTTTCAGGTCTTGCACAGTTTTATTTATTTCTTTTATATATTTGCTTGTATTTTCCTGTATTTCTTTAAGGGATTTATTTATTTCCTCTTTAAAAGTGCATATTACTTTCCTAAGATTAGATTTAAGGTCATTTTCTTGTGCTTCAGATGAGTTAGAACATCCAGAGCTTGGTATAGTAGAGTAGCTGGGCTCTGGTGGTACCATATTTCCTGTTTTTTTGTTGATTGTATTCTTATGCTGGCCTTAAACATTTCATTGTCCCTGTTGTATGCAGACCTCTGAGAATACAGGGAGAGTTTTGGGAAAATGAGTATAAGGGATAAAGTGCAGCTTATTGATCTTGGTTGCATCCCAGGGGGACTCAGCAAATAAAGGATTGGGGTGAGATATTTTATCTGGCTGTCCTTGATGCAAGAAGGCCTCTAGTAATACGGGAAGAGCTGTGGGTCAGAAAATGGAGTGCAGGGGACAAGACACATCTCACATGTTGCTGGTTGTTCCCCAAGAGGAACTGGTTAAAGCATGTTTTCTTATCTCCCTTTTTTCCTGCTCACATAGCTGAACCCATAATGCCTTTCCATTCCCCCAACATATCTATGTGACCTAGTCTCAGAATCTTTCATTGACTGCTTTCAAAACCTGACATTTGCAACATCCTATCCACTTGAACTGTCTCTCAGTTTAGATTTCTAGAAAACAGGATATTATGTAAACACGGAAATGTATTTTTTAAAGCTATGGAGGCTGTGAAAACAGGACTACCTTGGGATCTAATTTATGGTGGAAGGGGTAAGTAATCGTTCATAAGGATAGTAATCTTATTCATCAGGTTCTTAAGGATTCAGTACCTGTATCCTATCAGCCTCCATGGCTACCTCCTGATGCCCACTGGATTTTTGTTTTATTGGAGTTCAAATGGTCTGAAGTTCCTTTCTTAAGCACAAGCCTTTATCCACCTGTGGCTCTGTGAGTGTGGAAAACTGTAGGCATGAGATAAACTTAGTAGAAATGTCCTCGGGACAAACCAAGGTCAAGGAAATACAAAAGGGAGAACTCAAGTAAAAAGGTAAAAAATAATGCTTTTAGGGAAATGTGGAAAGAACTTAGATGAATAAGTCAAAGATACTATTTAATCAAGCTCTGCTTGAAGTGTTGTCTCTAGTAGCTAGATAAACAATGTACAAACTGAAGTGGGGAAATAAAAGTTGTTCATTCCTAAGTGAACCCAGAGTTTTGTGCCTCTAATTATCATTTTCTCCCTCCCCAGGACTCTGTAGTTACCATAGCTCTGCTGCCATGACAGGAATTAGAATTCTACACATGAAAAGATGAGAGTCATATACAGAGCATCATGGGTCATTTGTTTAATTTCCTCATGTGAGATCTTGAAACTCATTATTTAAAAGGGAAACAACTCAATCTACTTATATATTTTTCAATAAGTTTTTAGTATGTGGTAGGCATCCTAATTATAATTTTGGGAAAATTTGACTCTGAAAAGTAGTTTTTTGAGTAGCAGGCAATGAGTCAATTATGATTGCAAATTACAATCATTACAATGACTTGAGCTGACAGGTATTAAAAGACTCTATTGTCACTCCAAAGAAACAAGTTTAACTTATCTCACATGAAAGTTCATTGTCACAGACTCTACAAAGAATTATACTTTTTTCAAGGCCATATTTATATGATTTCTTCAATTTCAGCCATTTTCTTTCATTTTTCCTGATAGGAAATATAATAAAAGACACATGTGTAATTTTAAAGCTTTTAGTAAAACACCAACAAATAAAAGTAGATGAAATCAAATGCAATAGTACTTCTAACCCAATACTTCTTAAATATTATCATTCTAAAACTTAATCAATGTAAACTGTTTGAGATGTTCTTTCATATTCAAATTTCATTGAATTTGTTTTTCAGGCTTGTTTAGTTTCATGTGTATCACAGCCTATCATGGCTAGTGATTCTGCATGGAAGTCTTAATATGTTCCTGTTCTTCTGCTTGATCCTCTTGTTCAGCACCCATTTTATCTTGTAATAGGGAACATACATCTTCAAATCTGTGATGCAGCCAACTGATTTAAATAAATAAATAAAAAATAAAAAAAAATAGTTGCTTGTCATCAGAGTGACATGGCCTTCACCCTTGGCCTCTGGAAAAGTGACCACAAAGTATTATCAGCAGTTGAAAACAGACCTAACAGCTTTGGCTAGCTCATAATAACGAGATAGATTGGTCACAATAACAGGATGAGTTCAGAAACCCTGAGTCATTCCCAGGTCAAGAGTTTCTCCTTGTGGTTTGAACAGATGATTTGCACCAATCAGTTTAAAGGTCAAAATTCCTTTACTCATTTACCCAATCATGTAACGCCAAGGCTTGAAAGCTCCTGCTTGCAAATTTGCCTATATAAATCCTAAGCACCTAGACCTTTCTTAACCTGTTGCATCAGGAAGGTTTGTGTCCCGAGTCCAAATCTGAATAAAGACTTTCATGTGTTTAAAAAAAAAATACAGGATGGCCATTTAACCTTATATTTCAGGAAAATAATAAATAATGTTATGTAATTGCATTCCAGATTATAATATGAAGATATCCACTGTTGGGATCTAGAGCTAGTGGTACACTGACCACTTTTACACAGATCACAGATACAATAAAAATTTATTGAATACTTGATTCAGGCTGATCAATCAGGACAAGAAAAAGGAATCAGGAGTGAAACAGTCATACCTGTCTGTTTTTAAGTCAGGCTTCTTATAGGAGATAACAATTTCAAAAGTTCAGAAGGCAGGAAGGAAGTAGTATTACATTTTGGCTTACTAGATCAAATATTATCACCTGACGTTTAAGCTGATTGCACCTGAGGTAAGAGGGATGGTGGGTTGGGGATTTACATCATATTATTGAGATAACTGAGCATGAGTAATACACAGCTCTTTGACCTAATAGTAGCATTCTTCAGTGTCAGCTAGAGTGATAACTCTTGAAAAGTGGATGAACTTGATTATGAACAATATTGATGATACATACAAATAGCTACGGTTATATCAGATCACATCATCTAGAACACCGTAGGACACACCAACAATGCACTGGATGCAGTCATGTTTACAGAGACCTGACATTTTGTTGGAAGGGTTGTTGTGACAGAGTGACTAACGAAAACTTCTCTTCTTCTGGGTTCATCAACTAAGGAGCAATGTCATTTCTGTGCTTTCTCTGCCTGTCAGAGCTAGCAAGCTTTCAACTCAGCATCTGGCTCACAAGTCTTTATTGGTAAAAATCAAACAATTGATATATTTTTTTAAAACAATACTCCAGAGCATATGAATCTGTACTTTTCTTTTAAAAGTTTTGTGAAGGACTTTCTTGTAAAGTGTCAATAATTTTTCTAATTTCTTGAAAATGGACCAATGTAATGTCAATTAGGGAAGTTTGAATAGCCCACTTATCAACATAAGGACTTCTGAATGAGATAAGCAATATTCTAAAATTATTAGTTCCTCAATTTCCATACATTTTTCTATTCTGTGAGAAAATCTTTAAAGAAGAGAATTTGAGCCAATTCTTATCTTCCCACAAGTGAAATGATGAATCTACAAGTTAGATAAAATGTCCCTCAGTTTGTACTTGCAGGGTCAAATCTAATCAATGTTAAATGAAACCCAAAACAAAGAAGAGAACTGCCATGAACTGGTTATTTTTATGCTACAGACACAACTTATAAAGTGTACAACTTTATACTAAAAGTCTGGACGCTTTTATTCACAGATGTTTTTAATACAGTTTAGAATCATGTGTTCTTCATCCAGTTGTAAAATATTTGTCAGTTTCTAATTATCTCTAATGTGTGTGAAAGCTAATATTAATTACTTCCTCTATGTGTCACAAATCTAAACCTAGCACAACAGAACAAGAATCAGATTAAAAATATCCTTATGAACTCACAACTATGAAGATTTCCTATGAAGTCTTTCTTATAACACTGTCCACAGTCTTCATGGAACCTGTGAAATAAGCATCATTTTTGTTTGAAAATGTTCCTCCTGTCAATGTCATATTTTGCCTATTTCTGTTATCAATTTTTAGAAACAACATTGGAATTATTTTGTGTACATCTATGTGCATGTATGTACATGAACGTAAGTATTTGTCCCCATGTAGAAGCCAGAGACAGGCTCTGTGTGTTTTCCTCTATTACTTTTCATTTTACATATTTTTAGGATAGGACTGACCTTTCACCAAACCTTGCTGCTTCAGCAAGAATTGCTATCCAGGAACTCCTTGAGATATCTGCAACCACCTTCAATGTTTACCTACATGCACCACTGCAGTGAGTTCTCACATGGCTTCTTGGATGAAAAATTCAGCAACTCTTGATTCCTAGAAAACACTTTACCACCAATAGCCTCTGTAAACCCTCTCTGTTATTTATAAACATAGCTTTCCTTTGACTACATATTCCAGGCTTGCTTTCTTTTGTTTGTTTGTTTGTTTGTTGGTTGGTTGGTTTGTTATTTGATACAGGGTTTCTCTGTATAGCCCTGGCTGTCCTGGAACTCACTTTGTAGACCAGGCTGGCCTCGAACTCAGAAATCCACCAGCCTCTGCCTCCCGAGTGCTAGGATTAAAGGTGTACACCACCACCACCACCGGCCCAGGTCTGCTTTCAAATAAAAAGTTTGACACTTTTTTCAGAGCTGTGTTGAAGACTATGTACAATGTGAAAACACAAGCAATTGACATGGTTTAAAGGACCTCTAAGGAGGTCTTCAAAATTGTGAGTTGATAGAAATGTTTTAAAGCTGCTTCTAATTCTGTTATTATTTTATATTATATTAAAGAAAATTTTATATTATATTAAAGAATATTTCATTGTACTAATTTGTTAATTCATTATAATTCATTTCATTATATTCATTCATTAATTATATATTTCTTTTATATCTCAACTTCTATTTCTCTTAGAATAATGATGCTACTGCCTTTATAATATCTGTAATAGAGTTCAAACTACTGAATATTTTTATGCACTTGGTAAAAATTAATTTAAATACATTCTCATATCCAGTCAATAATCTGTATTTTCATATATATCTAAATCACATGCACTGAGATATTAAATTTTAGAACTTTCTTCCCTTTGAGAAAGTCTGATTTCTTTGACAAATGTTGATGTTTATCCACTTTATTGATATCAAATTTTGTGCTTTGACAGTAGCTTAAGAGTAAAGCACAGGGTTGGAATTGAGCCTGGACTCTAAGGTACTTACTTGTGAGTACTAATGTTTGCTATAGCTGAGTTCTGGCTTCTCCCAATCAAGGTTTTTTACTACCCAGTATTTCTAGCCGGTTTTCCAGAGCTGCTGGTTCCCTAGTGTGTGAATGTCACTATTAGGACAGCATTGAATCTCAGTACAGCTTTCACCAAAAGACAGAGAAATGAGAAATGATAACACCATCATCACTGCCTCTAGCACATGGTGTCCTGATAAACTATAAGTCATTTAGTACTGTAAGACAAATGTGTACTGAAAATAAATAGCATAACCCCAAAAATCCATGTCTCCAGTAAAGCCCTACCCTTTCTTGTTGTTTCAAGACACAAGTAATGACCTAACTTTCTCAGGCTGACTTTTGTCTTAAAATTATTTTTTTCTAATTCTTGTTTTTTGTTTATTTTTGTTTTGTTGTTTTTTACAAGCAGTTTAATTTTAAAGTTTCTCAGAGCCTTAGGCTATATTCAAAAAATTTATTTTTTATTGTCATCTCATTCTATCAGTGTCACACAATTTACAGAGGAAGCTACAAAAGGACAAAACCTAGAAGGGTTACCAAATATTAGGAAAATATGTTAAACACTGTAAAATTCATAAAATAAATGAAAAAGTCACAAAGACAGATGTTACATTGATCCACATAGTATGATACCAAAATTTCTAAAATAACAAATTAACCACCTGGCTCGGTTTTAAGCACAAACATTAATATAAAGTCTTGAGTTTTTTTTTTTTTTTTTTTTTTTTTTTTTAGTTTGTGACAATTCGACATTTTCTACAATGTGAAAATAAAAAAGACATGTTTCAACTCACTAAAGTATTTTCTCCCTTTTGTGACTAGGGCCTCATTGAATTAATTTCCTAAAATGAAAATTGTTAAATCCTGAAGGCTTTTGTACCATTGTTTTTGCTATAATAGTGGGATTGGTGATGTGAGCACTGATCTGAAAAATGGTGTGATCTGTGTCTTGTGGTTGCATTATGGCATATTTCCTGGTAGAGGTATTTCCTGTGAGGGGATTATCTATAAAAGACACTTTATGCAAAGACAAAAACTTAACAGGCTCTGATAAGAGCATCATCAGTTCCCGAAGTCAACAGGATCTGAAGCTGTTCTAGTCCAGTGAGGTTTGGTTCCTGTTTCTGGGAACAATTTTGTCATTTTGGTTAACTGGCATTAATTATTAGTTATTTGTCTGTTCCTCATCTTATTGTAATACCTATCAGAAGAATAAATATATAATTCATTATTTTCTCATTATATCCTAGTATTATCACTAGAAATAAGTTAGCATGACACTTCTTATCAAGAGATCTATTGCAGGAGCGATAAAGAACTAACTTTCCTTATCTCCCTGAAATTCCTTCTTCCCTGAGAAGAAACTGTGGACTCCGGCTGAATTTATTCTGTGAAGTGTCATGATTTCACATGCACCAAGGATGGTTCTCTTGTTTTAATGTCTTTTTTTTTTTTTTTTTTTTTTTTTGGTTTTTGGTTTTTGTTTTAATGCCTTATGTGGGAGGATTTGTGAAATGAAAAAAAAAACCCTTCTGAAATAAAAAAAAGTAATTTCAATGCACTTAAAAGAATAAGATAGTCATATAATACAGGGCCATTTCAGTATTCAATAGGAAATGAGAGAAACTGGGAAGGAAAAAAAATTACCAGCATAACTTAAAGAAAAATATCACTGGGAAGTTCCACCCAGCGGAATGTGTACAGATGCATGCTAACATGTACAAATTGATCTAGGCAGCTGTTAAAAGAATTGTTGATGTCTGTTTTATAAAATACATATTTCTCACTTGAAAAATCTCTTGATAATTTAAAAAACATTGACCTGTATTTATGAGTGAATTTGTGCACATGCATGTGCAAGTGGCATATTAATCCTTTCTTTTTTTTCTTTCTTTTTTATAATTGTACTCAATTTAATTCTTTTATTATGTCATACCACCAGTGTGCAGATTCATGGTGTTCACATCTTACAACATTGTCATTGTGCATATATAGAGAGAAAACTGCTAACTCAATGATTTCCAAATCTTCAAGAAATTACAAGATATTTCAGGATAAAAGGATATGTGGACATTTTAAAAAATAAAGTATTTCAATATATACATTTAGCTATCAAAACAGATATATATCTATTGATATACAAAAAAAAAAAAAAGCCAATACAGGCTGCTCATGATTTGTGATGGTTCAAGAAATCTTTGCATACTTTATGATAGGAGAATGTAACTAACAGTCAGTAGAGACCATTCCAAACATTTCACATTTTAACTTAATCTGGAGTAGCAATGCCTGGTGTGTTGCTTTCTTGGTGTTGGAATCAGGAACTGTGAAGCACAAGGTAAAACATCTGGTTCACTGCAGTGTACCCTGAGGTTAAGATCTGGTATTTGACTTCTATGTGTATGTGAGCATTCTACTGTTTTTGTTGTTATTGAAAGCCAGTCTTATCCTGTAGTGACCTGATAGGGTGCATGGGATTACTTCAATCTTCTTGTATATGTTAGGGCCTGTTTTGTGACAAATTATATGGTCAATTTGGGAGAAGGTAGCATGAGGTGCTAAGAAGAAGGTAGATTGTTTTGTTTTAGGATGGAATGTTCTGTAGATATCTGTTAAATCTGTTTATTTCATAACTTCTGCTTGTTTCACTGTGTCTGTTTAGTTTCTGTTTCCATGATTTGTCCAATGATGAGACTGGGATGTTGAAGTCTCCCACTATTATTGTGTGAGGTGCAATGTGAACTTTGAGCTTCAGTAAAGGTTTTTTTTTTTTTAATGTGGGTACCCTTGCATTTGGAGCATAGATGTTCAGAATTGAGAGTACATCTTGGATGATTTTTTTCCTTTGATGAGTATGAAGTGTTTTTCCTGATCTTTTTTGATAACTTTAGGTTCAAAGTCAATTTTATTTGATATTAGAATGACTACTGCAGCTTGTTTCTTGTTTTGTTTAATATGTTTTTATTACGTATTTTCCTCAATTACATTTCCAATGCTATCCCAAAAGTCCCCCATACTCCCCCCCCCCCCCCGCCCAATTCCCTACCCACCCATTCCCATTCTTTTGGCCCTGGCATTCCCCTGTATTGGGGCATATAAAGTTTGCAAGTCCAATGGGCCTCTCTTTCCAGTGATGGCCAACTAGGCCATCTTTTGATACATATGCAGCTAGAGACAAGAGCTCTGGGGTACTGGTTAGTTCATCATGTTGTTCCAACAATAGGGTTGCAGATCCCTTTAGCTCCTTGGGTAATTTCTCTAGCTTCTCCATTGGGAGCCCTGTGATACATCCTATAGCTGACTGTGAGCATCCACTTCTGTGTTTGCTAGGCCCCGGCATAGTCTCACAAGAGACAGCTATATCTGGGTCCTTTCAGCAAAATCTTGCTAGTGTATGCAATGGTGTCAGCGTTTGGAAGCTGATTATGGGATGGATCCCTGGATATGGCAGTCTCTAGATGGTCCATTCTTTCATCACAGCTCCAAACTTTATCTCTGTAACTCCTTCTATGGGTGTTTTGTTCCCAATTCTAAGAAGGGGCATAGTGTCCACACTTTGGTCTTCATTTTTCCTGAGTTTCATGCGTTTAGCAAATTGTATCTTATATCTTGGGTATCCTAAGTTTTGGGCTAATACCACTTATCAGTGAATACATATTGTGTGAGTTCCTTTGTGATTGTGTTACCTCACTCAAGATGATGCCCTCCAGGTCCATCCATTTGGCTAGGAATTTCATAAATTCATTCTTTTTAATAGCTGAGTAGTACTCCATTGTGTAAATGTACCATAATTTCTGTATACATTCTTCTGTTGAGGGGCATCTGGGTTCTTTCCAGGTTCTGGCTATTATAAAAAAGGCTGCTATTAACATAGTGGAGCATGTGACCTTCTCACCAGTTGGGACATCTTCTGGATATATGCCCAGGAGAGGTATTGCTGGATCCTCCGGTAGTACTATGTCCAATTTTCTGAGGAACCACCAGACTGGTTTCCAGTGTGGTTGTACAAGCTTGCAATCCCACCAACAATGGAGGAGTGTTCCTCTTTCTCCACATCTTTGCCAGCATCTGCTGTCCCCTGAATTTTTGATCTTAGCCATTCTGACTGCTGTGAGGTGGAATCTCAGGGTTCTTTTGATTTACATCTCCCTGATGGTTAAGGATGTTGAACATTTTTTCAGGTGCTTCTCTGTCTTTCGGTATTCCTCAGGTGAGAATTCTTTGTTCAGTTCTGAGCCCCATTTTTAAATGGGGTTATTTGATTTTCTGGAGTCCACCTTCTTGAGTTCTTTATATATAATGGATATTAGTCCCTTATCTGATTTAGGATAGGTAAAGATCCTTTCCCAATCTGTTGGTGGTTTTTTTGTCTTATTGATGGTGTCTTTTGCTTTGCAGAAGCTTTGCAGGTTCATGAGGTCCCACTTGTCAATTCTCGATCTTACAGTACAAGACATTAATGTTCTATTCAAGAATTTTTCCCCTGTGCCCAAATCTTCAAGGCTTTTCCCCACTTTCTCCTCTATAAGTTTCAGTGTCTCTGGTTTTATGTGAAGTTCCTTGATCCACTTAGATTTCACCTTAGTACAAGGAGATAGGAATGGATCAATTTGCATTCTTCTACATGATAACAACCAGTTGTGCCAGCACAATTTGTTGAAAATGCTGTCTTTCTTCCACTGGATGGTTTTAGCTCCCTTGTCAAAGATCAAGTGACCATAGGTGTGTGGGTTCATTTCTGGGTCTTCAATTCTATTCCATTGGTCTACTTGTCTGTCACTATACCAGTACCATGCAGTTTTTATCACAATTGCTCTGTAGTAAAGCTTTAGGTCCGGCATGGTGATTCCACCAGAGTTTCTTTTATCCTTGAGAAGAGTTTTTGCTATCCTAGGTTTTTTGTTATTCCAGATGAATTTGCAGATTGCACTTTCTAATTCGTTGAAGAATTGAGTTGGAATTTTGATGGGGATTGCTTTGAATCTCTAGATTGCTTTTGGCAAGATAGCCATTTTTACAATGTTGATCCTGCCAATCCATGAGCATGGGAGATCTTTCCATCTTCTGAGATCTTCTATAATTTCTCTCTTCAGAGACTTGAAGGTTTTATTATACAGATCTTTCACTTCCTTAGTTAGAGTCATGCCAAGATATTTTATATTATTTGTGACTATTGAGAAGGGTGTTGTTTCCCTAATTTCTTTCTCAGCCTGTTTATTCTTTGTGTAGAGAAAGGCCATTGATTTGTTTGAGTTAATTTTATAACGGCTACTTCACCGAAGCTGTTTATCAGGTTTAGGAGTTCTCTGGTGGAATTTTTAGGGTGACTTATGTATACTATCATATCATCTGCAAAAAGTGATATTTTGACTTCATCTTTTCCAATTTGTATCCCTTTGATCTCCTTTTGTTGTCGAATTGCTCTGGCTAGGACTTCAAGTACAATGTTGAATAGGTATGGAGAAAGTGGACAGCCTTGTTTAGTCCCTGATTTAGTGGGATTGCTTCAAGCTTCTCACCATTTACTTTGATGTTGACTACTGGTTTGCTGTAGATTGTTTTTATCATATTTAGGTATGGGCCTTGAATTCCTGATCTTTCCAAGTCTTTTATCATGAATGGATGTTGGATCTTGTCAAATGATTTTTCCGCATCTAAAGAGATGATCATGTGGTTTTTGTCTTTGAGTTTGTTTATATACTGGATTACGTTGACGGATTTCCGTATATTGAACCATCCCTGCATCCCTGGGATGAAACCTACTTGGTCAGGATTGATGATTGTTTTGATTTGTTCTTGGATTCGGTTAGCAAGAACTTTATTGAGGATTTTTGCATCAATATTCATAAGGGATATTGGTCTGAAGTTTTCTATCTTTGTTGGGTCTTTTTGTGGTTTAGGTATCAGAGTAATTGTGGCTTCATAGAATGAGTTGGGTAGAGTACCTTCTGTTTCTATTTTGTGAAATAGTTTGTGAAGAACTGGGATTAGATCTTCTTTGAAGGTCTGATAGTACTCTGCAATAAACCCATCTGGTCCTGGGCTTTTTTTGGTTGAGGAACTATTAATGACTGCTTCTATTACTTTAGGGGATATAGGGCTGTTTAGATCATTAATCTGATCTTGATTCAACTTTGGTACCTGGTATCTGTCTAGGAACTTCTCCATTTCATCCAGGTTCTCCAGTTTTGTTGAGTATAGCCTTTTGTAGAAGGATCTGATGGTGTATTGGATGTCTTCAGGATCTGTTGTTATGTCTCCTTTTTCATTTCTGATTTTGTTAATTAGAATGCTTTCCCTGTGCCCTCTAGTGAGTCTGGCTAAGGGATTATCTATCTTGTTGATTTTCTCAAAGAACCAGCTCCTTGATTGGTTGATTCTTTGAATAGTTCTTCTTGTTTCCACTTGGTTGATGTTGCCCCTGAGTTTGATTATTTCCTGCTGCCTACTCCTCTTGGGTGAATTTGCTTCCTTTTTTTCTAGTGCTTTAGGTGTGTTGTCAAGCTGCTAATGTGTGATCTCTCTAGTTTCTTTTTGGAGGCACTCAGAGCTATGAGTTTTCCTCTTAGATGTGCGTTCATTGCGTCCCATACTTTTGGGTATGTTGTGGCTTCATTTTCATTGAACTCTAAAAAGTCCTTAATTTCTTTCTTTATTCCATCCTTGACCCAGGTATCATTGAGCAGAGTGTTGTTCAGTTTCTATGTGAATGTTGGCTTTCTATTATTTATTTTGTTATTGAAGATCAGCCTTAGTCCATGGTGATCTGATAGGATGCATGGGACAATTTCAATATTTTTGTATCTGTTGAGGCCTGTTTTGTGCCCAATTACGTGGTCAATTTTGGAGAAGGCACCATGAGGTACTGAGAAGAAGGTATATCCTTTTGTTTTAGGATAGAATGTTCTGTAGATATCTGCCAGATCCATTTGATTCATAACTTCTGTTAGTTTCACTGTGTCCCTGTTTAGTTTCTGTTTCCATGATCTTTCCATTGGTGAAAGTGGTGTGTTGAAGTCTCCCACTATTATTGTATGAGGTGCAATGTGTGCTTTGAGATTTACTAAAGTTTCTTTAATGAATGTGGCTGCCTTTGTATTTGGAGCATAAATATTCAGGATTGATAGTTCCTCTTGGAGGATTTTACCTTTGATGGGTATGAAGTGCCCCTCCCTGTCTTTTTTGATGACTTTGGGTTGGAAGTCAATCTTATCAGATATTAGAATGGCTACTCCAGCTTGTTTCTTCATACCATTTGCTTGGAAAATTGTTTTCCAGCCTTTCATTCTGAGGTAGTGTCTATCTTTTTCTCTGAGATGAGTTTCCTGTAAGCAGCAAAATGTTGGGTCTTGTTTGTGTAGCCAGTTTGTTTGTCTATGTCTTTTTTGGGGGGAGTTGAATCCATTGTTATTAAGAGATATTAAGGAAAAGTAATTGTTGTTTCCTGTTATTTTTGTTGTTAAAGTTGGCATTCTGTTCTTGTGGCTGTCTTCTTTTAGGTTTGTTGAGGGATTAACTTCTTTTTTTTTCTAGGGCTTGGTTCCAATCCTTGTATTGGTTTTTTTCTGTTATTATCCTTTGAAGGGCTGGATTCGTGGAGAGATAATGTGTGAATTTGGGTTTGTCGTGGAATACTTTGGTTTCTCCATCTATGTTAATTGAGAGTTTGGCTGGGTATAGTAGCCTGGGCTGGAATTTGTGTTCTTTTAGTGTCTGTATAACATCTGTCCAGGATCTTCTGGCTTTCCTAGTCTCTGGTGAAAAATATGGTGTAATTCTGATAGGCTTCCCTTTATATGTTACTTGACCTTTTTCTCTTACTGCTTTTAGTATTCTATCTTTATTTAGTGCATTTGTTTTCTGATTATTATGTGTCGGGAGGTATTTCTTTTCTGGTCCAGTCTATTTGGAGTTCTGTAGGCTTCTTTTATGTTCATGGGCTCTCTTTCTTTAGATTTGGGAAGTTTTCTTCTATAATTTTGTTGAAGATGTTTGCTGGTCCTTTGAGTTGAAAATCTTCATTCTCATCCACTCCTATTATCTGTAGGTTTGGTCTTCTCATTGTGTCCTTGATTTCCTGGATGTTTTGAGTTAGGATCTTTTTGCATTTTCCATTTTTCTTGATTGTTGTGCCGATGTTCTCTATGGAATCTTCTGCACCTGAGATTCTCTCTTCCATCTCTTGTATTCTCTTGCTGATGCTTGCATCTATGGTTCCAGATTTCTTCCTAGGTTTTCTATCTCCAGTGTTCCTTCATTTTGGGTTTTCTTTATTGTGTCTACTTCCCTTTTTAGGTCTAGTATGGTTTTGTTCATTTCCATCATCTGTTTGGATGTGTTTTCCTGTTTTTCTTTAAGGACTTCTACCTGTTTGATTTTGTTATCCTGTTTTTCTTTAAGAACTTCTAACTCTTTAGCCATGTTCTTCTGTAATTCTTTAAGTGAGTTATTAAAGTCCTTCTTGATGTCCTCTACCATCATCATGAGATATGCTTTTAAATCCAGGTCTAGCTTTTCAGGTCTGTTGGGGTACCCTGGACTGGGCGAAGTGGGAGTGCTGGGTTCTGATGATGGTGAGTGGTCTTGGTTTCTGTTAGTAAGATTCTTATGTTTACCTTTCGCCATCTGGTAATCTCTGGAATTGTTATAGTTGTCTCTGTTTAGAGATTGTTCTTCTGGTGATTCTGATTACCGTCTATCAGCAGTCCTGGGAGACAGGCTCTCTCCTCTGTGTTTCAGTGGTTAGAGCACTCTCAGCTGACATGTTCGCCTCTTACAGGGAAGGTACACAGATATCTGGTGTTTGGACCTCTTCCCGGCCGAAGAAGAAGGCCCAAAACAGGACCTTTCCCAGATGCTGTGTTGCTTTGGCAGGTCACAGAAGCTGTCAGCTTCTGTGGTGAACACTCTCACCTGTGCAGACTAAGTTCCTAAGTTCGGTGGAGTCCCGGATCCAAGATGGAGCTCCCTTTCCTGAGGTAGAGGGCTCCGTGCAGGGTGGAACCACTGTCCTCCGGTTGGGAGGGTGCTGGATGTCTGAGGCCCCAAAAGGGTGCTGCCTCAGTGGCTCTGTGGCTCCCGCCTGTCCCAGAAGCTGTCTGCCTCTGTGGTGCACACTCTCACCTGTGCAAACTAAGTTCCTAAGTTCTGTGGAGTCCCGGATCCAAGATGGTGCTCCCTTCTCCTCATGCAGAGGGCTCCAGTCTGCAGCTTGTTTCTTGGGACCATTTGCTTGGGAAATTATTTTCCAGCTGTTTATTTTGTGGTAGTATCTGTCTTTGTCTCTGAGGTGTGTTTACGTATCCAGTCTGTTTGCCTAAGTCTTTTTATTGGGTAATTGAGTCCACTGATGTTAAGAGATATTAAGGAATAGAGATTGTTGCTTGTTATTTTTGTTGTTAGAGATAGAATTATGTTTGTGTGGTGATCTTCTTTTAGGTTTTTTGAAAGAAGATTACTTTCTTGCCTTTTCTAGGGTGTAGTTTCCTTCCTTGTATTGGTGTTTTCCATCTATTATCTTTTGTAGGGCTAGGTTTTGGAAAGATATTGTGTAAATTTTGTTTTGTCATGGAGTATATTGTTTTTTACATCTATGGTAATTGAGAATTGTGTTGGTTATATTAGCCTGAGATGGCATTTGTATTCTCTTGGGGTCTGTATGATATCTGCCCAGGACCTTCTGGCTTTCATATTCTCTGGTGAAAAGTGTGGTGTAATTTTGATGGGTCTGCCTTTAAATGTTACTTGACTTTTTTCTTGTACTGCTTTTAATATTCTTATTTGTTTTATGCTTTTGGTGTTTGACTGTTATGTGGTGGGAAGAATTTCTTTTCTGTCCCAATCTACTTGGAATTCTGTAGGCTTCTTGTAGGTTTATGGGCATCTGTTTCTTTTGGTTTGGAATTTTCTTATATAATTTTGTTTAAGATATTTCTTGGCCCTTTAAGTTTGGAATCTTCTCTCTCTTCTATACCTATTATCCTTAGGTTTGGTCTTCTCATTATGTTCTGGATTTCCTGGATGTTTTGGGTTAGGAGCTTTTTGCATTTTGCATTTTCTTTCACTGTTGTGTCAAGGTTTTCTATGGTATCTTCTGCACCTGAGATTTTTCTCTCCTATATCTTGTATTCTGTTAGTGATGCTTGCATCTATGACTCCTGATCTCTTTCCTGGGTTTTCTATCTCAAGAGTTTTCTCCCTTTGTGATTTCTTTATTATTTCTTTTTCCATTTTTAGATCCTTTATGGCTTTGTTCAATTCCTTCACCTGTTTTGTTGTATTTGCCTGCCTGTGATTCTTTAAGGGATTTTTGTGTTTCCTCTTTAAGGCCTTCTACCTGTTTACCTGTGTTCCCTTTTATTTCTTTAAGAGAGTTATTTATGTTCTTCTTAAAGTCTTCTATCATCTTCATGAGATGTTATTTTAAATGAGATTCTTCCTTTTCTTGTGTGTTGGGGGTAAACAAGGCTTGCTGTGGTGGAAGAACTGGGTTCTGATGATGCCAAGTAGCCTTGGTTTCTATTGCTCTTGCCTCTTGCCATCTGGATATCTCTGGTGTTATCTGGCCTAGCTGTCTCTGACTGTGGCTTGTCACTTCTTCAAGCATGTGTTCTCCTGGGAGATCAGTTCTCTCCATGATGTATTTGGGTATGGAGAGCTGTACAGGGTCAGCTACAGGGTGCAGACAGAAACTTGAAGGATCCTGTCCCTGGCTGTTCCTTGGTTCCTGTGTCCTAATGACTCCTCTTAGGCCAGGAATTTGATCAGAAGTGGTGGTGTTACCTGTGTTCACATGTGTGACAATACTCCTGGGAGACCAGCTCTCTCCCAGCCATATTTGGGTATAGAGTGCTGTGGTACAGGATCAGCCCCGGGCACAGACAGAAACTGGAAACATCCTGTTCCAGGCTGTTCCTTGCTTCCTGTAACCTGAGGTCTCAGGGTGGGCCCTTTGGAGCAGAAGTGGTGGTCTTACCTGAGCTCACAGGTGTGCCAGCACTCCTGAGAGACCAGCTTTCTCCTGGTGGTATTTGAGTATGGAACACTGTGGCATAGTATCATCTCTGGGTGCTGTGATATATAAAATATATCAATATAAAATTGTGTTTTTAACAATAATAAAAGTAGTCATTTTTGGCATTAGTAGAAAACTTATAGAAAGAAATGACTGACTGGTAAATTTGTTGCAAGAGACCCAAACCTGTAACCACTTGCCTACAAGAGGAGATGGGCCTGAATTCAGTGTGGTCTTAAGACAGTTCAAAAGCATGTGGAGTTCAACTGAATTAGTTTTTTGATAAGTCTTAACTGATTTCCTTAGTGACTAGAGTAGTTTTCATTTCTGTTGGGGTCCAGGAATCACATCATAAACAACTGACCTTAATCAGACAAGGATGGTTTATTGAACATACACCCCAGGAATGGTCTACCAGGCCCATGGTCCAGATTCGGGAACTGAACCATGACCCTGAGTTTAAGATTTTTAAGCCCCAAATCCACAAACATCTGTACCAAGTTATTTAACCAGTCAGGATTTAGGAATAGGGGATTTCCTTAGGAACATGTCTTTGTTTTACACTTATCCTGCTTCCACTGTTGGGGTATTCAACTGTGGCAGGGGACTTGCCATGTCTAATTTCATATTCTAACGTGTCTATCAGGATGGGACTTGTCTAACATTCATGTCTTAACTATCTAACCAGGATGTAAGTTACCCATATACATGTCTCTTTCTGCTAAGTAGGGTGCCAGTTCCCAGGAAGGTCTTGAGAACTTAAACTTTGTTGGATCATTACTCAAAATGAAAGTCTTAATTTCTTATATTGGTGCAGGTAGCTTTCTTATGTTGGGTCCATCCCATGGGCAGCTTATAAAGTCAAATAACATAAACACTTATACATAGGCACAGAAAGTGCTGTTGGGTGGCAGGTTCAAGTCCAAGCTTATTGTGGGTAACTATACAAAACAGTTCTACTGACTTCTATTGTGATTGGTTTCCAAGGGCACAAACATAACAGAATATGTAATCAATCTTGGCATTGGAAAATTTTATAGTTACAACAGAAACATATGAAAAAGTTTCCTTATAATGACAGGCTAGCCAGGTAACACTGACCTAGGACTTGGACTTAACATTTTACCTGGGCCTTAACATTTCATCTAGGCCTCAATATTGCATCTAGGCTTTAATATTTTACCAAGTCCTAACACTTTCCACCATCAGTGTGTAATGGATCTCTTTTGACTACATCCTTGCTAGCACTTTTTTTTTCTGACATAATTCGTTAAAAAAAAACAACTTTATTGATTATTTGTGAGTTTCACATTATGCAGCCCTGTCTCACTCATCTCCTATACCCCCATACCTGCCATCTGACCTTGCAACCTACTTTCTGAAATATAAGACACATACATAAACAAACAAGCAAAACAAAACAAAAGAAAGAATAGAAAATATCTCATGATGAACATTGTAGTGTGTTACAGTGTGCCACAGTATACCCCGCTTTCCGTACATATTCACTTGAAAATGTACATTGTAATGAGTCATTGATCTGGTTTCAGGTCTCTGGCTTCTGTGAAACCACAAATATTGGATCCACACCGGAATTCTCATGAGAGCTGCAGCCAATAAGGGGCAGGGCCAGGTAAACAGTTCCCTTGACATCATGGTCAGCTTTCTCAATTGCCTCAGGTGGTAAGGGAAAAGTGCACAAAGGACAACACCCCTTGTCAACATTTGTTAATTGTTTCCTTAATGACTGCCATTTTGATTGGGGTGAGGTGGATTAGCAATGTCACTTAGGTATGCGTTTTTCTGTTTTCTTAATGTAGAGTTCAAAGGGTCCATGATTCATTGAGGAATGACATCCCAGACTCAAAAAGTATGTAAATACAAATGGTGTTTTATTTTGCAGGAGTCCAGCATCCTGGAGTCTCCCATCACCAAGATAGAGAGACAACCAAGTGAGCTCCCAGGCCTGATTTAAAGCACATTAGGGGAGTTCTGGGGTAGGTGATCTCTATCTTAATCTATTGAGTCTATCTCTATGGACATTCGAGTACCATTAACAGGGTGTGGAAACTGTTGCTGGGAAGTCAGAAAATAATTGCTGAGGAAGTGGAAACTTGTTGATCCAGTGTTCTTGCCTCTGGCCAGGTGGCAGGGCAGCATCTCATGACAAGGCAGTTTCTGAACCTTGTATTCTGAGTGAATACATAGATTCATACATGTGCTGATATGAAAATTTGCTTATACAAGGACACTGAGTGGTATCTAACTTTATCTTTGACTTTACTTAATGATTGTTTAAAAGTCAATGCTCATGAAATATTTCACATTTTCTCTGCTAAAAAATTCTGTTCATTTTCTATTAATGTTGCAAAGTAATTGCTGTTCTGTAATTGCTGTATTAAAATTATATTTGTCATATATAGTATCAACACAAACCTGCAACAAAAAATAATGGCCTTCTTTGATATTTTAGCTGGCAGATATGGATTTGACCTGTCTCTAATCATTTTTATTCTTCTTCAGTATTATTTGGAACAATTCCATGCCAGAAATTGGCACAGTAATCTGTAACTAATAGTGAGTATAATAAAAGATAGTGTTCTCTGACATGTTTATAAGTTATTTTATATCTCATTAAAGGACTAATAGACAATGGGCATTCTCATTTTTGCTGAAGAATAATTTTGATACATTTCTTTCTTCCTGAATGTTAGATCTGCTTTCTCTTTCAGCTAATAAGGTGAAGTATGCACTGTGCAGAAACTAAGTTATAGGAGCCAGATTCACTGGAATTGTCTACAGAGGAAAAGGCCTTGGTTTGCTTTTCTGTGATAAAAATATAAACTTTGATGCATGTAGATATGTAGACTTTTTTTCTACCATATTTAGTTATTGTCTTGGCAATCAAACCTAAGGCTTTAGACATAATAGATGAGTGTTCTACCACTGACTTATCTTCCCATTCATTCTTCTATTCAGATTTCATTGTTGAGTTTGATTTTTTGACATCTTCATACATGCATAATATTCATTCTGATTATTATAAATTTCTTTCTCTAATCTTTCTTTAACTCCCATTTTCATGCTTCTGAGACAGGATCTTACCATATAACTTAAGCAGCCTTTATTCTTATGGTTACAGACCTCTACAAGCAAATGGAACATGACTGATATTTTAGTGAATAACTTGATGTACTTTAAGAAGTGTGTAAAGATGAAAGCAGAATTTTTATGATGATAAAATCTAATTCTCAAAATTAGAAATTTATAAAGTCATTTTTCCAATAAATAAAAATTTAATAAATGTTCTTAATGTCTTCTTGTTGATTACATTGATCAGAAAAAAATGACAAACTCTAAACCACTACTCCTACAGAAATATTTTCCAGTGAGCCCTACCTAGGTGAAAACCAGAAGAGATAATTGAAAGAAACAATTGCAAGCATGGAATTCAAAGAGTCTAAAGAAGACATGAACAAACACCTCAATGAACATAAACAGAACATGAAAGAGACCATCAAGATAAATGGTCTCTAAATGAGATGAAAAATTCTGGACTTAAAAATTGAGTTCAATAAATAGATACAAAGCCTCAAGGTAGAATGAAGAGGGAATTAACAAGTTAGGGTAAAGCCTCATCAATAGAATGGATCAAGTTGAAGCTGGGATATCAAGATTTCAAGATAAAGAAAAGGAACTGTACTGTTCAACCAAAGAACTTGACTAACTTAACAAATACAAGTAAAAAGCAGAAACTTTGTGCCATATAAAAAGGCTTAATGTTTAAATTATAGTCATAAAAAAGGAGAACCCCAGGTAAATGTCATACACTAGATCTTTAACGTGATCATGAGGAGAAAAAACAATTCCCCTAATTAAGGAAAAATATGCACACTGGTAAAAGTAATGCACAGAACGCTCAGAAGACAGGACCATAAAAGATACTCCCCTTGATTGTGGTGAAAATAATAACCATAAAGAATAGAGGGGAGCGCCATCTTGGCTCCGGGACTCCGCCGAACTTAGTCTGTACAGGTGAGAGTGAGGACCACAGAGGCAGACAGCTTCTGGGACAGGTGGGAGCCACAGAGCCGCTGAGGCAGCACCCTTTTGGGGCCACAGACTTCCGGCACCCTCCCAGCCGGAGGACAGTGATCTGCCCTGCAGGGAGCGCCATCTTGGCTCCGGGACTCCGCCGAACTTAGTCTGTACAGGTTAGAGTGAGGACCACAGAGGCAGACAGCTTCTGGGACAGGCGGGAGCCACAGAACCGCTGAGGCAGCACCCTTTTGGGGCCGCAGACAACCGGCACCCTCCCAGCTGGAAGACAGTGGTCTGCCCTGCACAGGAGCCCTCTGCCTCAGGAGCAGGGAGCACATCTTGGATCCAGGACTCCACTGAACTTAGGAAGTTAGTCTGCACAGCTGAGAGAGTGCACCACAGAAGCCTACAGCTTCTGTGACCTGCCAAAGCAACACAGCATCTGGGAAAGGTCCTGTTTTCCGCCTTCTTCTTCGGCCAGGAGGAGGTCCAAACGCCAGATATCTGTACACCTTCCCTTTAAGAGGAAAGCTTGTCAGCAGGGAGTGCTCTAACCACTGAAACTCAGAGGAGAGAGCCTGTCTCCCAGGTCGGCTGACAGACGATACTCAGAATCACCAGAAGAACAACCTCTGAACAGAGACAACTATAACAACTCCAGAGATTACCAGATGGCGAGAGGTAAACGTAAGAATCCTACTAACAGAAACCAAGACCACTCACCATCATCAGGACCCAGCACTCCCACTTCCCCCAGTCCAGGGCACCCCAACACACCTGAAAAGCTAGACCTGGATTTAAAAGCATATCTCATGATGATGGTAGAGGACATCAAGAAGGACTTTAAAGAACTACAGGAGAACATGGCTAAAGAGTTACAAGTCCTTAAAGAAAAACAGGAAAACACAACCAAACTGGTAGAAGTCCTTAAAGAGAAGCAGGAAAACACATCCAATCAGATGATGGAAATGAACAAAACCATACTAGACCTAAAAAGGGAAGTAGACACAATAAAGAAAACCCAAAATGAGGCAACACTGGAGATAGAAACCCTAGGAAAGAAAGCTGGAACCATAGATGCAAGCATCAGCAACAGAATACAAGAGATGGAAGAGAGAATCTCAGGTGCAGAAGATTCCATAGAGAACATCGGCACAACAATCAAGGAAAATGGAAAATGCAAAAAGATCCTAACTCAAAACATCCAGGAAATCAAGGACACAATGAGAAGACCAAACCTACGGATAATAGGAGTGGATGAGAATGAAGATTTTCAACTCAAAGGACCAGCAAACATCTTCAACAAAATTATAGAAGAAAACTTCCCAAATCTAAAGAAAGAGATGCCCATGAACATACAAGAAGCCTACAGAACTCCAAATAGGCTGGACCAGAAAAGAAATACCTCCCGACACATAATAATCAGAACAACAAATACACTAAATAAAGATAGAATACTAAAAGCAGTAAGAGAAAAAGGCCAAGTAACATATAAAGGCAAGCCTATCAGAATTACACCAGATTTTTCACCAGAGACTATGAAAGCCAGAAGATCCTGGACAGATGTTATACAGACACTAAAAGAACACAAATTCCAGCCCAGGCTACTATACCCAGCCAAACTCTCAATTAACATAGATGGAGAATCCAAAGTATTCCACGACAAAACCAAATTCACACATTATCTCTCCACGAATCCAGCCCATCAAAGGATAATAACAGAAAAAAACCAATACAAGGACAGGAACCACGCCCTAGAAACAACAAGAAGGTAATCCCTCAACAAACCTAAAAGAAGACAGCCACAAGAACAGAATGCCAACTTTAACAACAAAAATAACAGGAAACAACAATTACTTTTCCTTAATATCTCTTAATATCAATGGACTCAACTCCCCAATAAAAAGACATAGACTAACAAACTGGCTACACAAACAAGACCCAACATTTTGCTGCTTGCAGGAAACTCATCTCAGAGAAAAAGATAGACATTACCTCAGAATGAAAGGCTGGAAAACAATTTTCCAAGCAAATGGTATGAAGAAAACAAGCTGGAGTAGCCATTCTAATATCTGATAAGATTGACTTCCAACCCAAAGTCATCAAAAAAGACAGGGAGGGGCACTTCATACACATCAAAGGTAAAATCCTCCAAGAGGAACTATCAATCCTGAATACCTATGCTCCAAATACAAAGGCAGCCTCATTCATTAAAGAAACTTTTACTAAATCTCAAAGCACACATTGCACCTCATACAATAATAGTGGGAGACTTCAACACACCACTTTCACCAATGGACAGATCATGGAAACAGAAACTAAACAGGGACACAGTGAAACTAACAGAAGTTATGGATCAAATGGATCTGGCAGATATCTACAGAACATTTTACCCTAAAACAAAAGGATACACCTTCTTCTCAGCACCTCATGGTACCTTCTCCAAAATTGACCACGTAATTGGGCACAAAACAGGACTCAACAGATACAAAAATATTGAAATTGTCCCATGCATCCTATCAGATCACCATGGACTAAGGCTGATCTTCAATAACAAAATAAATAATAGAAAGCCAACATTCACGTGGAAACTGAACAACACTCTTCTAAATGATACCTTGGTCAAAGAAGGAATAAAGAAAGAAATCAAGGACTTTTTAGAGATCAATGAAAATGAAGCCACAACATACCCAAACTTATGGGACGCAATGAAAGCATTTCTAAGAGGAAAACTCATAGCTCTGAGTGCCTCCAAAAAGAAACTAGAAAGAGCACACATTAGCAGCTTGACAACACACCTAAAAGCACTAGAACAAAAGGAAGCAAATTCACCCAAGAGGAGTAGACAGCAGGAAATAATCAAACTCAGGGGCAAAATCAATCAAGTGGAAACAAAAAGAACTATTCAAAGAATCAACCAATCAAGGAGCTGGTTCTTTGAGAAAATCAACAAGATAGATAAACCCTTAGCCAGACTCACTAGAGGGCACAGGGAAAGCATTCTAATTAACAAAATCAGAAATGAAAAAGGAGACATAACAACAGATCCTGAAGACATCCAAAACACCATCAGATCCTTCTACCAAAGGCTATACTCAACAAAACTGGAGAACCTGGATGAAATGGACAAGTTTCTAGACAGATACCAGGTACCAAAGTTGAACCAAGATCAGGTTAATGATCTAAACAGCCCTATATCCCCAAAGAAATAGAAGCAGTCATTAATAGTCTCCCAACCAAAAAAAGCCCAGGACCAGATGGGTTTAGTGCAGAGTTCTATCAGACCTTCAAAGAAGATCTAATCCCAGTTCTTCACAAACTATTCCACAATATAGAAACAGAAGGTACTCTACCCAACTCATTCTATGAAGCCACAATTACTCTGATACCTAAACCACAAAAAGACCCAACAAAGATAGAAAACTTCAGACCAATATCCCTTATGAATATTGATGCAAAAATACTCAATAAAGTTCTTGCTAACCGAATCCAAGAACACATTAAAACAATCATCCATCCTGACCAAGTAGGTTTCATCCCAGGGATGCAGGGATGGTTCAATATACGGAAATCCATCAACGTAATCCAGTATTTAAACAAACTCAAAGACAAAAACCACATGGTCATCTCGTTAGATGCAGAAAAAGCATTTGACAAAATCCAATACCCATTCATGATAAAAGTCTTGGAAAGATCAGGAATTCAAGGCCCATACCTAAACATGATAAAAGCAATATACAACAAACCAGTAGCCAACATCAAAGTAAATGGTGAGAAGCTTGAAGCAATCCCACTAAAATCAGGGACTAGACAAGGCTGTCCACTTTCTCCATACCTATTCAACATAGTACTTGAAGTCCTAGCCAGAACAATTCGACAACAAAAGGAGATCAAAGGGATACAAATTGGAAAAGATGAAGTCAAAATATCACTTTTTGCAGATGATATGATAGTATATATAAGTGACCCTAAAAATTCTATCAGAGAACTCCTAAACCTGATAAACAGCTTCGGTGAAGTAGCTGGATATAAAATTAACTCAAACAAATCAATGGCCTTTCTCTACACAAAGAATAAACAGGCTGAGAAAGAAATTAGGGAAACAACACCCTTCTCAATAGTCACAAATAATATAAAATATCTTGGCGTGACTCTAACTAAGGAAGTGAAAGATCTGTATAATAAGAACTTCAAGTCTCTGAAGAAAGAAATTATAGAAGATCTCAGAAGATGGAAAGATCTTCCATGCTCATGGATTGGCAGGATCAACATTTTAAAAATGGCTATCTTGCCAAAAGCAATCTACAGATTCAATGCAATCCCCATCAAAATTCCAACTCAATTCTTCAACGAATTAGAAAGTGCAATCTGCAAATTCATCTGGAATAACAAAAAACCTAGGATAGCAAAAACTCTTCTCAAGGATAAAAGAACCTCTGGTGGAATCACCATGCCAGACCTAAAGCTTTACTACAGAACAATTGTGATAAAAACTCATGGTACTGGTATAGTGACAGACAAATAGACCAATGGAATAGAATTGAAGACCCAGAAATGAACCCACACACCTACATTCACTTGATCTTTGACAAGGGAGCTAAAACCATCCAGTGGAAGAAAGACAGCATTTTCAACAAATGGTGCTGGCACAACTGGTTGTTATCATGTAGAAGAATGCGAATTGATCCATTCCTATCTCCTTGTACTAAGGTCAAGTCTAAGTGGATCAAGGAACTTCACATAAAACCAGAGACACTGAAACTTATAGAGGAGAAAGTGGGGAAAAGCCTTGAAGATATGGGCACAGGGGAAAAATTCTTGAATAGAACAGCAATGGCTTGTGCTGTAAGATCGAGAATTGAAAGTGGGACCTCATGAAACTGCAAAGCTTCTGCAAGGCAAAAGATACCATCAATAAGACAAAAAAACCACCAACAGATTGGGAAAGGATCTTTACCTATCCTAAATCAGATAAGGGTCTAATATCCAATATATATAAGGAACTCAAGAAGGTGGACTCCAGAAAGTCAAATATCCCCATTAAAAAATGGGGCTCAGAATTGAACAAAGAATTCTCACCTGAAGAATACCAAATTACAGAGAAGCACCTGAAAAAATGTTCAACATCCTTAATCATCAGGGAAATGCAAATCAAAACAACCCTGAGATTCCACCTCACACCAGTCAGAATGGCTAAGATCAAAAATTCAGGTGACAGCAGATGCTGGCGGGGATGTGGAGAAAGAGGAACACTCCTCCATTGTTGGTGGGATTTCAAGCTTGTACAACCACTCTGGAAATCAGTCTGGCGGTTCCTCAGAAAATTGGACATAGTACTACCGGAGGATCCAGCAATACCTCTCCTGGGCATATATCCAGAAGATGTCCCAACCGGTAAGAAGGACACATGCTCCACTATGTTCATAGCAGCCCTATTTATAATAGCCAGAAGCTGGAAAGAACCCAGATGTCCCTCAACAGAGGAATGGATACAGAAATTATGGTACATTTACACAATAGAGTACTACTCAGCTATTAAAAAGAATGAATTTATGAAATTCCTAGCCAAATGGATGGACCTGGAGGGCTTCATCTTGAGTGAGGTAACACAATCACAAAGGAACTCACACAATATGTATTCACTGATAAGTGGATATTAGCCCAAAACTTAGGATACCCAAGATATAAGATACAATTTGCTAAACGCATGAAACTCAAGAAGAATGAAGACCAAATTGTGGACACTGTGCCCCTTCTTAGAATTGGGAAGAAAACACCCATGGAAGGAGTTACAGAGACAAAGTTTGGAGCTGTGATGAAAGGATGGACCATCTAGAGACTGCCGTATCCAGGGATCCATCCCATAATCAGCTTCTAAACGCTGACACCATTGCATACACTAGCAAGATTTTGCTGAAAGGACCCAAAGATATCTGTCTCTTGTGAGACTTTGCAGGGGCCTAGCAAACACAGGAGTGGATGCTCACAGTCAGCTATTGGATGTATCACAGGGCTCCCAATGGAGAAGCTAGAGAAAGTACCCAAGGAGCTAAAGGGATCTGCAACCCTATAGTTGGAACAACATGATGAACTAACCAGTACCCCGGAGCTCTTGTCTCTAGCTGCATATGTATCGAAAGATGGCCTAGTTGGCCATCACTGGAAAGAGAGGCCCATTGGACTTGCAAACTTTATATACCCCAATATAGGGGAATGCCAGGGCCAAAAGAATGGGAATGGGAGGGTAGGGAAGTGGGGGGCGGTATGGGGGACTTTTGGGATAGCATTGGAAATGTAATTGAGGAAAATATGTAATAAAAAAAAGAAATGAAAAAAATAAAATATATTAAAGGCTGAAACAAAAAAAAAAGAGAAAAACTAGGATGACAATATAACTTTTCATCAGAAATAACTGGGGATAATATCTTAAATTCTTTCTGAACATGAAATGGTGCTATTTGATTTTAGAATTACTTACCTGAAATCTTAAGCTAAAATATGACTGGTTTCTCAGCCCTACATTAAAAATAAGTCTGCCTGGTGTAAAAAAAAAAAAAAAAGAATAGAGGGTATTAAAAGATGCCATAAAGAAACCACTAGTTACATATAAATAAAACCCTATCAAAGTAAGTGACTGACTTCTCAGTGGAAACTTTAAAAGGCCTTTAAAAGAGCCTGGAGCAATGAATTTCAGACTCCAAAACACCACAGATGCCAAAGCAAGGCTACTTTATCAAGTAAAACTATCTGCCTTAGTTTAAAGAGAAATAACATTTTTCCATGCTATAAATAGGCTGAAAAAAATCAAGTCCACAAAAATGCCCTACAGAGAATGCTAGAAACAAAACTGAACAAACTAAAATTAACCATAAGAGGTATGAAAGGCATTAATTCTCAACACAGGAATAATTAACCAAAAGTACATTATACTCTTTTACATATACACAACAAATTCTGGCTTTGAACTTCAAGATGCAAATTATCCTGAGCAATCAGTGATTCCAATATTCTACTATCTCAGTCCAATAGGCAAATCATCTCACCACCACCACCACCACCACCACCACCACCACCACCACCAAACCATTAAAATTAAATGGCAAAAAAACATCAAAGGGACATAACAAATACCTAAAAATATCTAACTTAAAGACCATAGACTATACATTCTATTCAGCAGCCTATGGATAGTTCTCTAACATAGACCACATATTGAGACACAAAGCACACTTCTACAAATACAGAAAAATAACTTTGTTATTCTATCTCTGCACAAGGCAGTAAAGCTTAAAATCAACAAGATGTGGGCCTGGCAGAAAACACCTGGCTGAAGACACCCAGAGACAAGCCAGCTGCTAAGGATCTGTAGGTTCCTCCCTCTCCCTCTTCCCCTCCCCCTCCCCCTCCCCCAGGACACATTAAAACTAGTCTTAAGAGTGAAATTTATAGCTCTAGTGATTACATTAAAAAAACTACGACAGGGCAAAAGTAAACAAGCATTGGAAAAACAGGAACAAACCAAATCCAAACCTAGTAAGTGACAAAATATAATAAAAATTAAATAGATACAATTAAAATGTTTTAAAAATAATATGAGTTGACTCATTGAAAGAATAAACAAGATAATCAGATAATTAGACCAATTAACTAAGAATAAGAAGAGACAAGAAAAGCAAAGATTAACACGAAACATTAGAACAGAACATTTAGAACACTATCAGGAAATACCTTTGAAACTTATACTCCATTAAATTATAAAAACTACAAGAAACGGATGAATTTCCAGATTCATTCAGGGGATCAAAGTTAAGACAAGATAAACCCATAGCAAATAAAGAGACAAAAGTATTAATAAAAAGCGTTTTAGCTAAAACCTTCCAGGCTAGATGGATTCACAGCATACTTTCAAACAACAACTAAAACTTTTGTAATGATTTGAATAAAAATGCTCCCCCCACCACCACATGTTTGAATGTTTGTTCCCCACTTAGGGGAACTATTTGGGAAGGATTTGGAGATATGGCCTTCTTGACACAGATATGTTACTATGGGGGTGATTTGAGGTTTATAACACCTGTAGGAGGCCGAGTTTTTCCCTCCCTCTGTTTCTAAGAATCAGATATGAACTCTCCAGCATCATTCCTGCATTCCAGTCAACCAGCTTCCCTCCATGATTATGGATTCACCCTATGAAATTCATAGCAATTCACCAATTAAATGCTGTCTATTATAAAGCTGCTATAGTTATGGTGTTTCTTCACAGTGATTGAACAGCGACTAAGACTACATCTTAAATTATTTTTAAAAAATAGAATCAGAGGGAAGATTTCCAACTCTTTATACCAAAATAAGGTTAAAAACTACAACAAAAAAGAATACCCTGATGAGCATAGATTCTAAAGTCTCCAAGTATTACCTGCAAACTGAAAACAGGTATATATCCAAACACACACACACACACACACACACACACACACACACACACACACACACATACACCAACATTAAATTGGTATTACTCTGTGAGTTAAAAATGGGGTCCTGTGTCCAGGCCCAGGAGTCAGGCCTCTGGGAGAGGCAGGACACGGGAAGTTTGAATGCACAGACCCCATGACACCACTGGGTGCTTTGGGGGCTGTGAGAAGCCACAGGACCCCACTCTGGGGCATATATAAGGTGCAGTTTGGGTTCCCCGGGCCTGCAGAGAGGCCGAGGACGACAGGTTCTAGCTCTTGGACATCACAGATACCGCTGAATGTTCTGAAAAAGCTGAGAATGGAGTGTGGTCCTATGGGCAGCTCTAGCCCCGGGTGGAGAGGAAAAGGGCAGGAGGAGAGAGCTCCAGATGGGTCCAACTGTGACGAGAGTCTTTGGCTTGCTAGAGCAGGCAATGGGCAGATTGGCAGAAGCTTTGTCTGGGAACACTGAGAGACAACCTGTGGTAGGTTAGACATGTGGTCGTTAGGGAAAGACCTGCTCCATTGCTCCAGCATGGCAGATCCCCATGAGAAGAGGCAGTCCATGGTTTTAAAGCATTTATTGTAGAAGGCCAGTATAGGCTGGCCATGACCACATGGAGAGAGGGGAAAATGGAATGGGAAGAGAGGGGGAGAAAGAGAGAAAGAGTAAGAGAGGCAGGAGCAAGAGAGTAAAAGAGTAAGAGAAGGAGGAGGGGGCAAACAGCCCCTTTTATAGTGGGCCGGGCCTACCTGGCTTTTGCCAGGTAACTGTGGAGAGGAGCATACCTGGCTGTTGGCAGGTAGCTGTGGGGGTGAAGTCCAGACAGTGTCGCTTCCTATTCCCACCAGCAGAAAAGAGCAACAACACTACATTCTTCTCAAAGCAGTTTATTCAGGAACCTTTCAACATCATGCATGAATCTCCAGAAATCAATCTCTCCAGGAAAAACCAACAACAACCCAAACCCCAATCGCAATCCCTTATATAGCCTCTCAACCACGCCCCATCAGCCCAGTCCACATAACAGCAGTCCATTGGCCAGACTCATCACTCTTCATATGGTCCAATCTTACATCATGGTGCACCTGTGCAGTTCATGATGGATACAGCTTATTTTCAGGTGTATGAGAAAGTCGAGTGCAAGTCATAAGACTTGGCTGCAGTCCCGGTGCTATCTTGGGACTGCTGCCACACACACTCCTCACAAGACAGAATACCAGGAGCTTGGAGAGTTGTCCTACATGAATGATGGACACAGAAGTATGGAGCTGGGTCCTCATGTCAGGAGCCTAGTGTATAGAAGCATGTGTCAAATTTTCTTCTGTCCCTTGCAGATTAATCTTCTGGGTCTCTAGGGTTTAAACCTACCTCAACCCGAAAACAGGCTGCCTTTCATGGTCCCACATTACCCCAGATATCAATGGAGGTTCAACATGAGTAAATTTATAAATCACATAAATGGACTTAAGAAACCAATAACATTCTTATTTCAGTAGTTGCAGAAAAGGCCTTTGGTAAAATCTAACATGCTTTCATTGAAAAAACACAAGATCGAATAGTCTGGAGGGAACAGAGAATAAACTTTGGTACAATAAAGTACATACATAACAGATCCATAGCCAATATTATCCTAATGAAATAACTTGATGCAACCCCATTAAATTAGGAAGAAAATAGAGCTGTATATTACTCCATTTCTTTTGAATAAAGTACTTTAATGCAAAGTTAGACAAAAATATTTTATAAGCTATGAATTAGAATATTTGTATGTGGATGTATATTGTTTGCAAAAGGTAAAAATTCAGTTTTGTTTCCTTAAATAAACATTTAAACTGGTGTTATCCCTTTGTAGGAGAAGCACTGCCTCTTGTTATGAACACTGTCTTGCAACGATGAAGCTTGCATTATATACCAAAGGTGATATTAGGAATCATAATTCAGAGAGGCATAACTTTCAGCATAGCATTTGCCTATGTGATTCTGTAAACATAAAATGCTACACACTGTGAAAGTTAACTCAAAACTCAAAACTCTCATTATCTACAATATTTTCTCAAGTTTAAAGTACTTAATCTAGTTAAACTATTAGAATTCCCTTTAAAACCTTTAAGTTTACTATTGAGAAGTTTATTTTTCATATCTCATTGTATATCAATGAGTCTAGACAATGGATCATTGGCTGGGTGAAGGGTGCTCTGCTTCTGCAGTTCTGCATCTGATTCATATGACTGGCTCCCTTTAAGGCTGACTTCTGTAGCTTCCAGTGAGTACCTCCAAGCACTTACACAGCAGGAGGCTAGGTAAAGCCTCAGCAGGGAATTGTGCTTCTCTTAAGTTGAAGTCTAGAGTAGAAAAGGGAAGGGGAACTTTTCTCTGCCCTTAGATATCAGTACTTGTCAGACTTTTAGAGGCTCAGAGCATATGTTCACATGGGGGGGGGGGAAAAACTCACTGCAGTTCTGCACATAAATTCTGCCATAAATTGAATAAGAGGTTATAGCAGAGAATGCCTATGTACATATACACTAGGAGCAATTATGTGTCTTAACTTTCACCATTTGGTACTAGCTTGCAGGATCATGGAAAAGTTTTACACTATAACTAAGCCATCCTTGAAGTTTTGACAAAATCATTCAATCGCCTATCTCCTGATTTTGCACCTGGGGTTATGTGGTGTATATCCTTTTTGTGATCTTCAGTTAATGGTTTCTGTAACCCCTTGGAATATGCACCGAGTTTTAGAAATCTGCTTTTATCTCAGAAGCAATTAAGCAGTCCTTTTATAAAAGGAACTGGAATGTCTCTATGGGGGTTGCCATTTGGGAACAATGTTGACCCTTACATGCTAGCTGTTTCTGTAGAATAAGCACTCTGTCTTTCATACTATCTGAGTCTGGGGCCTTCCTTCAGCCATTTTGGACACTTACACTATGAAAGTGAATGTGGTATCCATTTACAGAAACCTATACCTAAATTAAGACAGTTAAATAAAGCAATACTTAATGTATTTTATGTCATAGCCCATTTTGATAATCTGAGCCTCTCCTCAGGAGAGAAACTATATATGTAATATAACTTTTATGTTTAATTTCAAGGTCCTTGGAACTCTTAGCCCCAAATTAAAGTTCTTGATCATATGGATAAAATGCTTGATTATGAATCACCAAATCGGGATTTGCATCTCTCTTTAAAGCTGATTAACTTTGGTAAATTATGTGTTTTTAATGAATTAAAAACTTCAAGTATAAAGATTTCTAATAATAACAGTAATTTGCTGTAGAATATCGTATATTATTTGATGTAGAATATCGTATATTATCTGCAGTCAAATTACGATAGAAGTCCAAGATGAGGTTGTTATTGAGGGTGTTAGACCTAGTGGGGAAACCCCCACTCAACTCCGGATTAGGCGTGCACCCAAAAAATCACGAAGGACCATCATCTTGATGTAAATACATGAGGATGTTTAATTACGGAGCTCCGGACCAACATGCATCCCACACAGGAGATAACGGATGTCCGCCATGAGGCTCGAAAGCTAGGGTTTTTTTATGGGGTAAGGGGCTTAGGGGTATGGAATTCAGCATAGAGATACACTATTGGCTTATTCAAACATCAGCAGAAAAATTACATGTACGTGCATGGTGTTAGAGTTCTGTGAGTTGTTAACTCAGTTCAGATAGCCCTGTTATGTCTTCACATTGCTCTTTATCTTATGGTCAAGTTGTTCCCAGGAATGTTTTAACTACGGGGCATACCCAGGTTTGTTTTTCTTTATTCTCAGCCCCAGGCAGCCTCTAGGCTCACAAACAACCAGCAATTTCTGAGTACTTTATATTACTTACAGGTCTTGAAATTTCATCTTTCTTTCAAGGGTAAAGTGTAGTCTCTACATTGCATGTTATAAATAATGCTGGCTTCACTTATTGAAATATATGCTCATCTTTTTCTAGTCTTGAAGGAAAAAGTACTGTGATATGATGGTTTTTAAGTCTGTACTCTTACAGAGAACTTTCTATGACTAATTTTGAAAAACACACTGTTTGGTTATCTCATTGATATTTAAGTAACTACTAGCAGTCATATTCTCATATCATTAACTGCTTCCTAATTCTCCTTTTCAGGGAGAAAAAAGAAACAATGCTAAACTTGCCTGATAGGACCCTATTCAACGGTTTCTTTTTTCTTTCCAAAAAGTAATATACTTTATTGAAAGCTGAAATGATGTGGTTGCACTTAAGGAATTTCAAACTGATGCCAAACATTAGCCCAACTTGAAATTATTTCAGGTGAATTTACCTCCTACATTTATTCACAGTTTTCTTATGTATTTGAATCTGAGCCATTGAATGTGATGTACTACATCCCTGGGATCATTCTGTAGTTCTATTAGATAGCTCTCTTACCAAGTTCACCATGTTACCCATGTTTTTCTACTCACTGATTTATGAGAAATAATGATGAAAATTAAGTATGTTAATGCAACAACCAATCACTAGGAATAATGCATATTGGCAGAAGTTAGGATAAATGGAGAATGGTTAGTGTAGGACATAAATTAGGAGTTGGCTATGCAAAGTGGTCATTTGGGGGTAATGAGATATCAACAATTATAAATGGGAAATTTGAATGTTGCAATCACTTTAATAAGCTATTAACAAACCCCAAGTGCAATAAAAGTTGTTGGTAGACATGAAACTGTGGTTTACAGGCACATGGGGTTGAGTCAGCCTTCCTTTGTGGTGCCTGAAATGCTACAGGCACAATGGCAAGCTGCCTGATTGATGTTGAATCTTCCTGTATTTCATTTCAAATATGGATCATAAAGCACAAAGCAAAGTATATATTTCTCGAATTTCCTCTTGGTGAAATGCTGCCAACATTTGTCTTTCTCTCCAGTTACTACCTCCAAATATGTCATTTGTACAATTCTTTTGCTCATGAGGACAAAAGAAAATAGTGTTCTGATGATTTTCTTCCCTGCCTTCTAGTGATTTACCTGAACTTTGGAGTATGTGCTGCTTAAAACAGGATATTGTACATGTGTGTGTTGTGGGGGTTATGGGGTAGGAGAAAATGTGGTGCTTAAGTAGTAGTGTCATTATTTGGAATCTCACGATTAAAGACATTGTTTTGTTGGATACTTTAAATTTGAGAGTGGATACTCAAAGCAACTAATGTGCTTCATGGCTGTAGTTACATGGTAAAATGTTTTTTTCTGTCCCGTGGGTCATACTAGCTTTAAGTTATATTTTAAAAACTGCATTCTTAGTACTAGAAATTTGGCTTTAGTTGGAAAAGTTCAGCATATCCCATCTCACAAAATTAATTTTCTGCTTAATATTACTAATAAGCACAAATTATTACTCTAAGTAAGAAACATAGATTTATTATATGGACTTCAAAATAGGATGGTGAGTGTTGAAAAATGCTTTTATATAATAATATGTAAATAAATAAATGTTGCCTTTTCTCAACAATATGCTCCTTTTTTGTATCTTTAAGACAGTGCTTATGATGATGTTCAGTATTTATATAATTTTTCAGTAATCATAGGCATTTTTTTCTTTGATCCTAATCTGGCTTTTTAGAAAATAGGTATTCCTTAGCTATGTCTTCTAATATCCCACCTATTATTGATGATCACTTTGCTTCTGAAGAGAATATATTTGTTTTAACACCTTCAACCTCTACTACTTTAATCATTTGTGTTTCTTGTCTGTACATTGACCTCTACTGTCCATCCCATGTCTTGTCTGTGTACTTTGAGCTTTCTCTCTCTCTCCAGTGAATCTATTCACTGAATTCTGAATGTTGTTTCATTCATTTGGATTCTTTTCACAAGAACTGTCCCCTCACGCAAACACAGTAGGTATTTCATTTCATGTGGGCATAGATATTAGATATACTTTTTAATTCAAGTACTTTTTAAAACATTATTTTTCAACATGGCAATATGTCTACTTCTATGAAACATCATTAATGTGCTTTTCCTATTAGTCCTGTGAGAGTGATTTCTCGATTTCACCTCCTCCTTTTGTTCAAAGAGAGCATGTAAAACCACCTTAATTTAAAAACATGCTACAGTAAAATAAGTATAATGAATACAGAATGTTCAAGAGTGGGCCTGATACAGAGAGGGAATTTTTCTGTTCCTGAGGTTTTTAAACAATTACAAGAACAATGTTGTTTCACAAGTTAGAATTCTAAAGAGCATCAAGACCTGAAGTAAAGTAGTAATTGCCACTAGTAAGTGATAGATTAAAAGCAAGTGAGAGTTTCTAAAGTGCCTTGATGTATAAAATAATGGAGTGTGGTATTAGTATAAAAGGAAATTTGCTGAAATTATGTTGCTTTAATTCCATCTTAGAAAAAGCTATCATGGTTGAATAAGTAATATTGTCTCCTGTTCTCTCTGAAAATGAATATGACATTTTTTTCAAAACTCTTAATGTGTTATAACAAAGAAGCTCATCCAACAGAAGTGGCCAGTGACATTTCATCTGCAAAAGCAACAGAATATTATGATTGGATTTTAATGGGAAATAAATATATTGAAAACATCACTAGTATATAAAATTTTGTGTCTTTTTACAGAATTATACTTGAAAGTGAAAGGTTAAGGGAAAAAGAAGGGCCAGTAGGTTCATTTTTTAAAGTTGTCTTTCAGATCATCACTGGAAAGAGAGGCCCATTGGACACTCAAACTTTATATGCCCCAGTACAGGGGAATGCCAGGGCCAAAAAAATGGGAATGGGTGGGTAGGGAAGTGGGGGGAGGAGGGTATGGGGGACTTTTGGGATAGCATTGGAAATGTAATTGAGGAAAATATGTAATAAAAAAAAAAAAGAAACTTTCATGATTCAATATACTTGAACCATGAAAGAATTTCTTTGGAAATCCTAAGTCTAAAATTGCAAGGGAAGACTTCAGTTCCCTTAACAATATTGTCAACAGCAATCCTGGTATTTTTCTGGTGCCATATTAATGCATACACAGTGTTCTAGGTCTGTCTTTCTATGTAGCTTATGCCCATGTTATGACACGTACTCTGTTCTTTGAATATTTTCTACTTTTCCTAACTTTCCTTAAGCATATTTTTGTCCTTGTTATAATACAAAGCAAACTTTTGGAACCCAGGGACAGAAGTATCCTTGTGGTATTTTACTATCTCTGAAGCAAATGTCAAAAGTGATCCTGAGCTCTTGATTTTATACAAGTTAAAATTGTTTCAGAGTATTTTTTGGGAAATCCACACGATATTTGTGAACTAGTCTTCCTTGTTCTAAACCTTTCTCTCATTCTATGTTTATTTTTTCCTGAAGTGAAATGGGACTAGCTTTTGTTTTGTATCAAAGAGGGAAAAAAACACGTTGGGCAGTTAATACCTGAAATGTTCTCCAAGAACATGTAATAATTTTATCACATCATGAACCAAATGAATCTTCTGAAACACCATAGAATTATCATATTCTGTTGGCTGCTTGGAAGGTCCACTTAAAACCTGTATTTGTCAAGATTCTTCAAAAAGTTACCTCACTGTCTATGAGTCCAAGAACACATCATTCATCCACTCTGACTCACATATGTTGCACCTCAATTTTGTTGTTACGATTAGCAACTATTCATAAGACTAGTTTTGTTTTCAGTAATTGTCAACAGAGAATAATATCATAACCTAGTATGTGGTATAGTAGTCTTAGAGCAAATAAGTCACACTAAGCTGTAATTAGAAGGAGTTACAGAGACAAAGTTCAGAGCAGAGACTGAAGGCACATCCGATCCAGAAACTGCCCCACCTGGGGATACATCCCATAAACAACCTCCAGACCCAGACACTATTCCAGAAGCCAACAAAAGCTTGCTGACAGGAAACTGATAGCTGTCTCCTGAGAGACTCTGCCAGTGCCTGACAAATACAGAAGTGGATGCTAAGAGTCATCCATTAGACGGAGCACAGGGTCCCCAATGACGGAGCTAGACAAAGTACCCAAGGAGCTGAAGGGGTTTGCAGCCCCCTAGGAGGAACAACAATATGAACTAACCAGTCACCCCAGAGCTCCCTGAGACTAAACCAACAATCAAAGAAAACACACGAGAGACTCATGGCTTTAGCTGTATATGTAGCTAAGGATGGCCTAGTCGGTCTTCAATGGGAGGAGAGGCCCTTGGTCCTATGAAGGTTCTATACCCCAGTATAGGGGAATGCGTGGGCCAAGAAGCATGAGTGGGTTGGTTCGGAAACAGTGGGTGTAGGGAGAGGATAGGGGATTTTAAGAGCAGAAACTAGGAAAAGGGATAACATTTGAAATGTAAATAAACACCTAATTTTAAAAAAGAACTATTTATTTTGGTTTATTTGGTTTGAATTTACTTGCCTAAATCTCTGTTCTATGGCTTGAGTATAATATCTTCTAGAGCATTTGACTTAAAAGAAATTTGACAAGTCCATATGTTGTAATTGTGAGATACAGAACAATATTAATCAATCCACAATATTATCCTTTCAGTCAGGCTGTTATGAGACTTATGAAGGCAAAGACTTACATCCTGCAAGTTTGTGTGTGTGTGTGTATGTGTGTGTATGTGTTGTGTATGTGAGGGACTGCACATATACATGGTTATGCATGTTGAAAACAGAAAACATTGATATTCTTCCTTTGTTGCTGTTTACCATAGTTTTTTGAGAGTGGTTCTTTCACTGAATCTGAAATAGCCTTTTATCTGAGATGGCTAGTTGTTGAGCTTCAGGGTTATACCTTTCTTCTCTTTTCAACCCTGTAGTTCTGAATATGGCTAGTTAAGCTCAACTTCTGCAACAGGTCTTGGGTTTTGAATTTAAGTCTTCTAGCTTTCACAGACACTGTTACCCACTAAGCCATATACCTTTACACTTCTTAGAGAATGTTTGATGAATCTAGATACATTGCTTCAAATGTCTGAATATCAATGTATGCTGCAAATATTTTTTTAAAAATTGTCTAAGTATATGAAAGAGTTGTTTATAGTGAATTTAATCACTAGAAATGATTTCTAAAACTTCAATCCCAATTTAGTTATATTTCTTTTATATCTACAAAGTGGAATAAAAATTAAAATCTTCAAGAAGTAATGGCTTCAGGATGAACCATGCGTTCTCATGCTCCTTAGATTAAAAGTCTTATGAATTTCCCACTGAAAAGGGTGGCCAAATTGTGGAACAGCAAAAATGTGATAGCATCTAAGCACTGATAATGATTATGAATACCTTGTTGTTATTTATTATCTCTCTTGAGTGTGTACTTATGGACCACATTCAAAGGCAGAAGGCTGAAGAAATCCTTTTTAATCATTAGAGGCATGACTTGGTTTTGTAAATTTTAAATATGTGGTAATAATGTTGCTTCACTGATCATATTTGGTAGAAGTTTTATAAAATCCTTTAATTCTTTTTAGTATTAAAACAATTAAACATGCTCTTATATAAGTAAAACCCTTTTATTTATCTCGTATTTTAAAGGAAAACTATATTTCCAACTTCAGAATAAAATGAGGACATGACTGATGTACAGAAACTCCAGTTCCTTGAAGAAGATCTCAGTGATTTGACAGGCCTTTTGACTGGAGCAAGTATAAAGGTATGCACCCTTCTCACATCAACTCCAGGATGACTTATCAAGGCCTCTCATGGTCTTCCTTTCAAGAGAGAATGGAAGCTTCAGGTAGTTAAGTTTTGTGCTCATAGTATATAGTTTCTAAGATGTTACCACATTTTTGAGTTGTTAAAAAATTAAGGGATATGCCCCACTATACCACAAGAAAACTTACTCAACTCTGCTCATAGCAGCTTTATTTGTAGTAGCAAGAAACTATAAAAATACTAGATATTCTTCAACTGAAGAATGCATAAGAAAAATGTGGTACATTTACACAATGGGATCCTATTCAGCTACTAAAAACAAAGTCGTTGTGAAACTTGCAGGTAAATAGACAGAACTAGAAAATAGCATCCCGAGTGAGTTAATTCTGACCCAGAAAGACTCACATGGTATGGACTCACTTTAAGTGGGCATCAGTTGTAAAGTACAGGATAGCCATGCTACAGTCCATAGTCCCAGGAAACTAATAAGGAAGGCCCATGGGAGGATGCTTGAATCTCATTCAGTTGGGAAAACAAAATAGACATCAGAAATAGAGAAAAGGAGGGAAATGAGAGGGAGAGGGGGCAAGAAGGAGAATGGGAATAAAGATCAGGTGTGTAGAAAGGGGTTCAGGAGAGAGTTGGGAGTGAGAATGGAAATCAGTGGGGATATCTCAGAAACTAGCCAGAGATCTGGGATGTGAGACCCTCCTCGTAATGTATACGGGTGACCATAGCTGAGACTCTTAGCAGCTGGGGTTATGGAGACTGATGTGGCCATCTCCTCTAGCCAGGCAGGACTTCCAGTGGAGTGAGGAGGAAAGCAACTCACCCACAAAACCTTTGACCAAAAATGTGTCATGCCTATAAGGTGCACAGGGTTAAAGATGGGTCAGGGATTGAGGGGACACCCAACAAGTGACTGACCCACTTGAAACCCTTTCCATGAGAAAGAGTCAAGCCTTGACACTATTACTAATACTTTGTAATGCTTGCAGACATGATCCTATCATAACTGTTCCCTGAGAGGCTTCATCCAGCAGGGGAGGAAGACAGATGCAGAGACCCACACACTTACAAACATCAGGCAGAGCTTGGGGAGTCTTGTGGATGGGCAGAGGGATAGGACTTAGTGAGACAGAGGGGTGAAGGACACCATAAGACCTATAGAGTCACCTAACCTGTGCCCATGTGTACTCACAGAGAGTGAGCCACCAACCAAAGAGCATGCAAGGGCTGGTATAGGCACTCTACACACATTTGTAGAAGATGTGCAGTTTGGTATTCTTGTGATTTCCCTACCAATTGGAGAGGGGCAGCCTGTCTCTAAATGTATTGCCTGCCATTGGATCACCACCCCTGCCCCCCTAGCTGGACTACCTGGTTGGACCTCAGTGGTAGGGGAGGTGCTTAGTTCTCTTGATATTTAATGTCCCAGGATGGGGTGGTACCTGGGGGTGAGGGGATCCTCTTCTCAAAGGAGAATGGGAAAGGCTAGGAGAAGGAGGGACTTTTGAGAGTGGGACTGGGAGGAAAGGAGGGAGGGGGCTGTGATCCAGTTGTAAGTAAATAAGTAAATTTATTAATGAAAAAATTATGGGAGAATTTTATATATAAGGGAACATTAAAACCTTGGAATGCAAAAGTGTACGCTATTAAAAATACTGCATAATGCAGAGGCATCATCACTCTGACTCTTTGGAAAAATGAAATAAACAATTTTTCTTTGTGATATCATCAATATCACTATGAACTTCTGGAGTTCATTGGAAAATAACATCAACACTCTATTTTATATTTGATTATAAAATTACCATACCAGATATTAGCCATCAATATAGAATTTGGAGCAAAGTATGTTTTAGTTGGTTTTCATTTTGCCTTATGTCCTCCACATCATGCTACTTTTGAATCTTTTAAGATTTTGCATTTTTGGACCTATATTACAAAAAGAATGGCATGACACTATGGTGAAATGGACATTGGACAGAGAACACATATCCTGCATTTTCTTCACTCATTGACAGGAGTGAATATATCAGTTATTACAATTACAGAACTTTTATTTGTGAGACACTTTGCAATCAATCCAGAATTGGATAGTTTTCAGGAGGAGCCAAAGTATGACAAAGGATTAAGTCATAGCAGTTAACAGATAGGGACTCATCTCAGCTAATCATTATTAGAACATAAAACATATTATAAAAAATTAGGATGAAGGTATGCAGCATTTCAGACCTTAAATTTCAGTACTAAAAGAGACAGACTACCAGGAAAGCCTGTCTGAATAATCAAATGAATGAATAAATGAATAATATGTACTTAGGCTTATTTTACCAAACAAGTGAAGTGAGTATTTTTGGTCATTCTCAAATAATGAAGTTTGTGCTAGCAGGCAATACTTTTATACCTCTCCAAAATCATAAAAATCTTATCAAAATATTAGTTTTATATTTAGTAGAGTGAGTAAAGTTTGTAACAGATATAATCTGAAACACAGTGTACTTTCTCCTCAAGGGCTGTTATTAGTGATTTTTATCTTAAATTCTGGACTTCTTATGAGTCATTGCTGGAAAGACATTGGCATAAAACTCTTCATACCATCTAAAATTCAGTTTAAAACCCAAACTATTCACATTGTTTGTTTTGAGTTATATATAATTATGTGCCAGGGTTTCACTCATTCATTTATAAGAGTTTTCATTTCTATTAATTTTTTTACTTATTCCTTTAAAATATGTTCATTAGCCTAACTATAGTTGACATCATTATGCATTTTTAAACAGTTTTTGTTGATTATTATTGTTTATGACTTGTCTTTACCCCCGTTTTCTTCCACACTTTGTAGTTTCACTTCTTCTTTTAGGTCATGTATGTTCTGTTACATCTTCTCACTCTGCTTCATCAACACCGCTCTTGGTCTTCTCATGATCTCCTTTTGAGTTTCATATCCTATACCCACATTCATGCCCACATGTATACACATATATAAACACTAAAAGCTAGGAAGGGATGTGCATAAGAAAGAGAATGTATTATTTATCTTTGATTCTAGGTCACTTTGTTCTGTTTAATACTTCACATATCTATCCATTTTCTTGAGATTTCCAGTTTCATTTCTTTACAAAAGAATAAATTCCACTGATTATACATGTTGCAATTTTATTATCCATTTATCTGTTGATGGGCATCTAGGCTGAGGTAAGATGGAATCTAAAAGTATTTTTGATTTATATCCCCCTGATGGCCCAAGATGTTGAACACTTTTTCAGTACTTAGGAAAAAAGCCGGGCATGGTGGCGCACACCTTTAATCCCAGCACTCGGGAGGCAGAGGCAGGCAAATTTCTGAGTTCAAGGCCAGCCTGGTCTACAAAGCGAGTGCCAGGACAGCCAGGGCTACACAGAGAAACCCTGTCTCGAAAAAACAAACAAACAAACAAACAAAAGGAACTTTCACTACTGATATTTATTTTTATGATAAAGTCTTAAAAAACACTATCCACTGAAAATTGGTATTCAACTTTTAAAAACAAATACTTTAAAATTTATTTAATATGCTATTTTTCTCATCCCCCCCCCATGGATGAACTAAAGTTTTATTTATATATTGAAATGACTTAATATAATCACAATCTATTCTCAAGGTCCCAATTCAATAAAAGTTTTTGCTTCTATATTCTTTTAACCCAACCATTACTCTGAGTCACATCATTCTGCTCAGATATTTTCCACTATATCCATACATGGCTCATCACTTCAATGAGCTCCAATTCTGAATTGTCTATAGTGAATCAAGAGAGCTAATAACTAAATTCTACATCAAAACATTCCCTTTCCCCTAATAATATATATCACTCCCTCTCCTTCTTGCTATCCTCACTCAGTGTACTTATGATTTTTGAGCTGAGTGGGTTTGGAGCCCCATGGGGGAAGCAACAGTGTCAATCCGTCAACCCCCGACCCTGGGAACTCACCAGGACTGGATCACTAACCAAAGAGTACACATGGAGGGGCCCATGGTTCCGACTGTATATGTGGCAGAGGATGACCTTGTTGTACATCAGTGTGAGGGGCGGCCTTAGGTCTGAGGGGGTTCAATACCCCAGTGTAGGGGAATGTCAGGACTGGAAGTTGGCAGTGGATGGGGGAACACCCTCATAGAGGCAGGGGGAAGGAGCATTCGATAGGGGTTTTCTTTTTTTTTTTTTTAATATTTTTATTACATATTTTCCTCAATTACATTTCCAATACTATCCCAAAAGTCCCCCATAGAGCCCCCCACTTCCCTACCCACCCATTCCCATTCTTTTGGCCCTGGCATTCCCCTATATTGGGGCATATAAAGTTTGCAAGTCCAATGGGCCTCTCTTTCCATTGATGGCCGACTAGGCCATCTTTCGATACATATGCAGCTAGAGACAAGAGCTCCAGGGTTCTGGTTAGTACATCATGTTGTTCCAACAATAGGGTTGCAGATCCCTTTAGCTCCTTGGGTACTTTCTCTAGCTTCTCCATTGGGAGCCCTGTGATACATCCAATAGCTGACTGTGAACATCCACTCCTGTGTTTGCTAGGCCCTGGCATCGTCTCACAAGAGACAGCTATATTTGGGTCCTTTCAGCAAGATCTTGCTAGTGTATGCAATGGTGTCAGCGTTTAGAAGCTGATTATGGGATGGATCCCTGGATACAGCAGTCTCTAAATGGTCCATCCTTTCATCACAGCTACGAACTTTGTCTCTGTAACTCCTTCCCTGGGTGTTTTGTTCCCAATTCTAAGAAGGTGCACAGTGTCCACACTTTGGTCTTCATTCTTCTTGAGTTTCATGCGTTTATCAAATTGTATCTTATATCTTAGGTATCCTAAGTTTTGGGCTAATATCCACTTATCAATGAATACATATTGTGTGAGTTCTTTTGTGATTGTGTTACTTCACTCAAGATGATGCCCTCCAGGTCCATCCATTTGGCTAGGAATTTCATAAATTCATTCTTTTTAATAGCTGAGTAGTACTCCATTGTGTAAATGTACCATAATTTCTGTATCCATTCCTCTGTTGAGGGACATCTGGGTTCTTTCCAGCTTCTGGCTATTATAAATAGGGCTGCTATGAACATAGTGGAGCATGTGTCCTTTTTACCGGTTGGGACATCTTCTGGATATATGCCCAGGAGAGGTATTGCTGGATCCTCCGGTAGTACTATGTCCAATTTTCTGAGGAACCGCCAGACTGATTTCCAGAGTGGTTGTACAAGCTTGCAATCCCACCAACAATGGAGGAGTGTTCCTCTTACTCCACATCCTCGCCAGCATCTGCTGTCACCTGAATTTTTGATCTTAGCCATTCTGACTGGTGTGAGGTGGAATCTCAGGGTTGTTTTGATTTGCATTTCCCTGATGATTAAGGATGTTGAACATTTTTTCAGGTGTTTCTCTGCCATTCGGTATTCCTCAGGTGAGAATTCTTTGTTCAGTTCTGAGCCCCATTTTTTAATGGGGTTATTTGACTTTCTGGAGTCCACCTTCTTGAGTTCTTTATATATATTGGATATTAGTCCCTTATCTGATTTAGGATAGGTGAAGATCCTTTCCCAATCTGTTGGTGGTTTTTTTGTCTTATTGATGGTGTCTTTAGCCTTGCAGAAGCTTTGTAGTTTCATGAGGTCCCACTTGTCAATTCTCGATCTTACAGCACAAGCCATTACTGTTCTATTCAGGAATTTTTCCCCTGTGCCCATATCTTCAAGGCTTTTCCCCACTTTCTCCTATATAAGTTTCAGTGTCTCTGGTTTTATGTGAAGTTCCTTGATCCACTTAGACTTGACCTTAGTACAAGGAGATAGGAATGGATCGATTCGCATTCTTCTACATGTTAACAACCAGTTGTGCCAGCACCATTTGTTGAAAATGCTGTCTTTCTTCCACTGGATGTTTTTAGCTCCCTTGTCGAAGATCAAGTGACCATAGGTGTGTGGGTTCATTTCTGGGTCTTCAATTCTATTCCATTGGTCTATTTGTCTGTCACTATACCAGTACCATGCAGTTTTTATCACAATTGCTCTGTAGTAGAGCTTTAGGTCCGGCATGGTGATTCCACCAGAGGTTCTTTTATCCTTGAGAAGAGTTTTTGCTATCCTAGGTTTTTTGTTATTCCAGATGAACGTGCAGATTGCACTTTCTAATTCGTTGAAGAATTGAGTTGGAATTTTGATGGGGATTGCATTGAATCTGTAGATTGCTTTTGGCAAGATAGCCATTTTTACAATGTTGATCCTGCCAATCCATGAGCATGGGAGATCTTTCCATCTTCTGAGATCTTCTATAATTTCTTTCTTCAGAGACTTGAAGTTTTTATTATACAGATCTTTCACTTCCTTAGTTAGAGTCACGCCAAGATATTTTATATTATTTGTGACTATTGAGAAGGGTGTTGTTTCCCTAATTTCTTTCTCAGCCTGTTTATTCTTTGTGTAGAGAAAGGCCGTTGATTTGTTTGAGTTAATTTTATATCCAGCTACTTCACCGAAGCTGTTTATCAGGCTTAGGAGTTCTCTGGTGGAATTTTTAGGGTCACTTATATATACTATCATATCATCTGCAAAAAGTGATATTTTGACTTCATCTTTTCCAATTTGTATCCCTTTGATCTCCTTTTGTTGTTGAATTGCTCTGGCTAGGACTTCAAGTACAATGTTGAATAGGTATGGAGAAAGTGGACAGCCTTGTCTAGTCCCTGATTTTAGAGGGATTGCTTCAAGCTTCTCACCATTTACTTTGATGTTGGCTACTGGTTTGCTGTAGATTGCTTTTATCATGTTTAGGTATGGGCCTTGAATTCCTGATCTTTCCAAGACTTTTATCATGAATGGGTGTTGGATCTTGTCAAATGCTTTTTCCGCATCTAACGAGAAGACCATGTGGTTTTTGTCTTTGAGTTTGTTTATATACTGGATTACGTTGATGGATTTCCGTATATTGAACCATCCCTGCATCCCTGGGATGAAACCTACTTGGTCAGGATGGATGATTGTTTTGATGTGTTCTTGGATTCGGTTAGCAAGAACTTTATTGAGTATTTTTGCATCAATATTCATAAGGGATATTGGTCTGAAGTTTTCTATCTTTGTTGGGTCTTTTTGTGGTTTAGGTATCAGAGTAATTGTGGCTTCATAGAATGAGTTGGGTAGAGTACCTTCTGTTTCTATTTTGTGGAATAGTTTGTGAAGAACTGGGATTAGATCTTCTTTGAAGGTCTGATAGAACTCTGCACTAAACCCATCTGGTCCTGGGCTTTTTTTAGTTGGGAGACTATTAATGACTGCTTCTATTTCTTTGGGGGATATAGGGCTGTTTAGAAAATTAACCTGATCTTGATTCAACTTTGGTACCTGGTATCTGTCTAGGAACTTCTCCATTTCATCCAGGTTCTCCAGTTTTGTTGAGTATAGCCTTTGGTAGAAGGATCTGATGGTGTTTTGGATGTCTTCAGGATCTGTTGTTATGTCTCCTTTTTCATTTCTGATTTTGTTAATTAGGATGCTTTCCCTGTGCCCTCTAGTGAGTCTGGCTAAGGGTTTATCTATCTTGTTGATTTTCTCAAAGAACCAGCTCCTTGATTGGTTGATTCTTTGAATAGTTTTTCTTGTTTCCACTTGGATGATTTCGGCCCTGAGTTTGATTATTTCCTGCTGTCTACTCCTCTTGGGTGAATTTGCTTCCTTTTGTTCTAGTGCTTTTAGGTGTGTTGTCAAGCTGCTAATGTGTGCTCTCTCTAGTTTCCTTTTGGAGGCACTCAGAGCTATGAGTTTTCCTCTTAAAAATGCTTTCATTGCGTCCCATAAGTTTGGGTATGTTGTGGCTTCATTTTCATTGAACTCTAAAAAGTCCTTAATTTCTTTCTTTATTCCTTCCTTGACCAAGGTATCATTGAGAAGAGTGTTGTTCAGTTTCCACGTGAATGTTGGCTTTCTATTATTTATTTTGTTATTGAAGATCAGCCTTAGTCCATGGTGATCTGATAGGATGCATGGGACAATTTAAATATTTTTATATCTGTTGAGGCCTGTTTTGTGACCAATTATGTGGTCAATTTTGGAGAAGGTACCATGAGGTGCTGAGAAGAAGGTATATCCTTTTGTTTTAGGATAGAATGTTCTGTAGATATCTGCCAGATCCATTTGATTCATAATTTCTCTTAGTTTCACTGTGTCCCTGTTTAGTTTCTGTTTCCATGATCTGTCCATTGGTGAAAGTGGTGTGTTGAAGTCTCCCACTATTATTGTATGAGGTGCAATGTGTGCTTTGAGCTTTACTAAAGTTTCTTTAATGAATGTGGCTGCCTTTGTATTTGGAGCATAGATATTCAGGATTGATAGTTCCTCTTGGAGGATTTTACCTTTGATGAGTATGAAGTGTCCCTCCCTGTCTTTTTTAATGACTTTGGGTTGGAAGTCAATCTTATCAGATATTAGAATGGCTACTCCAGCTTGTTTCTTCATGCCATTTGCTTGGAAAATTGTTTTCCAGCCTTTCATTCTGAGGTAGTGTCTATCCTTTTCTCTGAGATGAGTTTCCTGTAAGCAGCAAAATGTTGGGTCTTGTTTGTGTAGCCAGTTTGTTAGTCTATGTCTTTTTATCGGGGAGTTGAGTCCATTGATATTAAGAGATATTAAGGAAAAGTAATTGTTGTTTCCTGTTATTTTTGATGTTAAAGTTGGCATTTTGTTCTTGTGGCTGTCTTCTTTTAGGTTTGTTGAGGGATTACCTTCTTGTTGTTTCTAGGGCGTGGTTCCTGTCCTTGTATTGGTTTTTTTCTGTTATTATCCTTTGAAGGGCTGGATTCGTGGAGAGATAATTCATGAATTTGGTTTTGTCGTGGAATACTTTGGTTTCTCCATCTATGTTAATTGAGAGTTTGGCTGGGTATAGTAGCCTGGGCTGGAATTTGTGTTCTTTTAGTGTCTGTATAACATCTGTCCAGGATCTTCTGGCTTTCATAGTCTCTGGTGAAAAGTCTGGTGTAATTCTGATAGGATTGCCTTTATATGTTACTTGGCCTTTTTCTCTTACTGCTTTTAGTATTCTATCTTTATTTAGAGCATTTTTTGCTCTGATTATTATGTGTCGGGAGGTATTTCTTTTCTGGTCCAGTCTATTTGGAGTTCTGTAGGCTTCTTGTATGTTCATGGGCATCTCTTTCTTTAGATTTGGGAAGTTTTCTTCTATAATTTTGTTGAAGATGTTTGCTGGTCCTTTGAGTTGAAAATCTTCATTCTCATCCACTCCTATTATCCGTAGGTTTGGTCTTCTCATTATGTCCTGTATTTCTTGGATGTTTTGAGTTAGGATCTTTTTGCATTTTACATTTTCCTTGATTGTTGTGCCGATGTTCTCTATGGAATCTTCTGCACCTGAGATTCTCTCTTCCATCTCTTGTATTCTGTTGCTGATGCTCGTATCTATGGTTCCAGATTTCTTTCCTAGGGTTTCTATCTCCAGTGTTGCCTCATTTTGGGTTTTCTTTATTGTGTCTACTTCCCTTTTTAGGTCTAGTATGGTTTTGTTCATTTCCATCATCTGTTTGGATGTGTTTTCCTGTTTTTCTGTAAGGACTTCTACCTGTTTGATTATGTTATCATGTTTTTCTTTAAGGATTTGTAACTCTTTAGCAGTGTTCTCCTGCAATTCTTTAAGGGATTTTTGTGCTTCCTCTTTATTGTCTTCTGCCTTTTTAGCAGTGTTCTCCTGCATTTCTTTAAGTGTGTTATTAAAGTCCTTCTTGAAGTCCTCTATCATCATCAGGAGATATGCTTTTAAATCCGTGTCTAGCTTTTCCGGTGTGTTGGGGTGCCCTGGACTGGGCGAAGTGGGGGTGCTGGGTTCTGATGATGGTGAGTGGTCTTGGTTTCTGTTAGTAAGATTATTACGTTTACCTTTTGCCATCTGGTAATCTCTGGGGTTAGTTGTTATCGTTGTCACTATTTAAAGATTGGAGCAGAAGCTGTGTTCCACTCACCAGCAGTCTCTAAATCCTGCGGCGGGGGTCGTGGGTAGCTGACGGTACCCCGGTGCTGGTCCAGCTGGAAGAGGCCTGTGGTCCTACTCAGGCCGTTTTTCTGCTTCCCTAACTAATGCAGTCTCTGGTCCAGCGTGCAATTGGATTGGAGCAGAAGCTGTGTTCCACTCTCCAGAAGTCTTAAGATCCTGTGGTGGGTGTTGTGGGTAGCTGGTGAGTGTCAGCCGACCCTGCGCCCCAGCTGCCCTGGTGCGAAGAGGGTTGTGGCCCTATGTAGGCCGGATTTCTCTCTCCCCAACCAGAGCAGTCTCAGGTCCCGCGTGATTGGACTGGATCAGAAGCTGTGTTCCACTCACCAGCAGTCCCAAAATCCTGCGGCGGGGGTCGGGGGTCGTGGGTAGCTGGCGGGTGTCAGGCAACCCTGCGCTCCCGCTACCCTGGTGCTGATCCGGCCGGGTGAGGCCTGTGGCCCTACTCAGGCCGGTTTCTGCTTCCCTAACTAATGCAGTCTCAGGTCCCGCGCAATTGGATTGGAGCAGAAGCTGTGTTCCACTCACCAGCAGTCCCAAAATCCTGCGGCGGGGGTCGTGGGTAGCTGGCGGGTGTCAGGCAACCCTGCGCTCCCACTACCCCGGTGCTGATCCAGCCGGATGAGGCCTGTGGCCCTACTCAGGCCGGTTTCTGCTTCCCTAACTAATGCAGTCTCAGGTCCCGCGCAATTGGATTGGAGCAGAAGCTGTGCTCCACTCACCAGAAGTCTTAAGATCCTGTGGCGGGTGTTGTGGGTAGCTGGCGAGTGTCAGCAGACCCTGCGCCCCAGCTGCCCAGGTGCTTTTTTCCGATAGGGGTTTTCTGAGAGAGAGACCTGGAAAGTGGAAATCATTTGAGACATAAATAAAGAAAATATCCAATAAAAGGAAAAAAAGAGAAAAATGTGTATTTTAATGGATACTTTAAATGTTGTAGCTATTTACTCATTACTTCTTGGTGTGTATGGGTGTGTGTATATGCAGGTGTACTCAGACAAAAAAGTGTATTGAATTGTCTGGAGTTGATGTTACAGGCAGTTGTGAGCTGTCTCATATGAGTATTGGGAAGTAAACTCTAGTCCTGTGCAAGATCAGTAAGTACTCTTAACCACTGAACAATTTCTTCAATCCCCCCTTTTGCTTTTTAACATCACGTAACAAGTACTTGGAGTCTCACATTATGTTTTGCAAACTTTTTATACATCACCTCAATTCCCAAACTATTTTATCTAATCTCAATGAAAATATTTTGTAAGGCATATTTTCAGTGTACTTCAGGATGATTGAAAGTATTACTGACCTTTTATTCTCCTGGATCCACTTAGTATCCCACTCTCCTTGTTAACACCAAAAAGTTCTCCATACCTTGTCATATGTCCACTTCTTTTTATGAAAATATAAATAATCACCTTCTTTGCATGCAACTATGTCCTTTCCTCACACGTTTTTACCTAGTGTCTACTTGTCATAGTTGCCCATTGTTGTCATAGAGACCCAACAATCCTTATTTCAGGATTTAAGAGGACTGCTTAAGCCATTCACAAAGTGATTTGCAACTTTGCTCAGATTTCATATGACCATTGTTGGCAGCAGCATGATTCTCTTTGACCAGAACTGAGATGTGCATCTAAGACAATTTGCCCAACATTTTCTCTATGTATACATTCATATAATTTAACCATGTTTCCTCCATTTAGTTCTCACTCTCCCTTTTCTTTTTCTCTCCTTTCTCCTCTGCTCATTATTGTCCCAGAATTTTGCATCTACTTTTATATTACATGGTCATACATATGCATATACATACATGGTATCCACAAAAGAAAGAAATGTGATATTTATCTTTCTATGCTTTAAGTTGCTTAAAATGATTACTTCCTATTGCATCCGTGTTTTCACAAATGGCAATTTTTCTTTATGACTGCTTAAAATTCTAGTTTTGCAAGTATTGTGTTTTCTTTATTCTACTGTTGACAGATTGCTCATTGCATAATTTATACATTTTGGATAGTACTGCAATAAACAGTAACATGTAAGTAACTCTGATATACTGGTTTTTGAGTCCTCCATAAATATACTCAGAAGAAATATCATTGTGTTGTATGTCATTTCTACTTTCTGGTTCTGAAAAACCTACATCCTTATTTCCATGCTGGCTAAACTAGTGTACATTCCAAATAGTAGCATTCCAACAAGGGTTCTCTTTTCCCTGTATCCTCACAAGAATTTATTATTACTTGCTTTCTTATGTACAGCCATTTAGATTGAGGTGAGATAGAATCTCAGTACAATTTAGATTTATATTTCTTCTGATACTTAGTAATGCTGAACATTATTTTATAGGTCTATCAATCACCTGTACTTTGTAATTTTTGAACTGTTTGTTGCTATCATTTGTATAGTACATTTTTTGTTGTGATGTTTGATTTATTTGTATAACATATTTTGAGTTCCTTGTACATTCTAATTATTATAATTTTGTGTAGCAAGCAATTTTTTTCTGATGTTCTTATAAGATGTCTTCTTACTTGAAGGTTTTCTTTGTGCTGGAGAAGATTTAATATTCCAGCCAATACTAAACTATTGGAATCCTGAACTCTGCTTTTATCTGTCAGAACATAGTCCAAGAATGGAGTCATATGAGTAGAATTCTGAGTGCTTGTGAGAAAAAAAAAACTTCAAGAAAAAAGATAAGAGTCTTGTAATCTTGGAATTATTCATTCTTGGAATGCATTTTTGTGCTTTTCCCAGGTGTAGCAGATAGGAATGCATTTACTTCAGATTATTAATTACAACTGGCTATTGTTATTTGTTTATAAGCCTCTATGGAAAAACATGATTTTAGCACATGCTGCTTGTCTTTGCAGACTGTATACAGCTTGCACTCATGATCCCCTCAATTATGTAACCCTCTTAACTCTCGGATTATAAATTGTCTGAGTCTTTGAATAAAGTTGGCTATTGCATGAAACTTTAGTCTGCACCATTTATCAGCTCCATTCTCCTAAGACACACTGTTTTTAGAGTAGTAAATAATTATCTTGAACTGTTTTCCATATTTATTTCTTCTGACAGCTTCAGTTTCAGGTACCATCTTAAATCCATTTGGAACTGTTTGTACAAGGTAAGAGATACAGATCTTGTTACACTCTTTTATAAGTGGATATCAAATATTCCCAGAACAATTTGTTGTAGAGGCTGTGTTTTTTCCAATACAAGTTTTTGTCATTTTCTAAATCTGATCTGGATGTTTGTTTTATGTCAATACCAAGCTACTTTTATTACTATGGCTTTCTGTATCAAAACTTAATATTGTGTCTAGTAAATTCTCAGATGTTGTTCCATGTACAACAGCTTCTAATTTCATGATGAAATTTTTTATAATTCCGTGTGTTATTCATTTATTAAAGACTCCTTTAAAGTAATAATTTGCCAAGTATTTAATATCCATTTAACTTACACTTTTCAAAAAATAATTTTTAAATCCATATGCTAGACAAAAGGAAACAGAAGCATAATAAGGTGTATGTCATACCAATGGCCATAAATAAACCTGGAATTAAAATCATAAAAAGATTGAAATGAAATGAAAATGAAAGGTTGTATTTTAAACTGTAACATTTCCCCAATTCTTATTTTTGTAGATTTATGTTTTTACATGTGAGTCTTTTCTTCTTGCACGTATATGTCCACAGCACGTCTGTATGCATGTAGAGGACATACGAGTCTCTTAGATAACCTAAAACTGGAGTTACAGAGAGGTGTGAGCTTTCTGGTAAGTTCTATGGACTGAATCCAGGTCCTCTGCATGAATGATAGGAGTACTTAATTGAATATCCATCTGCTTATCCTTCGTTCTAGCCTCTAAAGGCCATTCTTGCCAAGACAAAAAATAAAGATTCCTTACTTATCATATACAGAATTGTACTATCAGGACCATAATAATGTCTCTAATTTCGACCTCTGAGGCTTTCTTGACTAAACCACATGATTCAACCACAGTAAATGTATTTTATACTGAACCAATCTATAATTTTCCTTGGCTATGGGATATGCTTCTTTTTTTCAGGAAAAATTTACATCCATTAAGTTGAGTGTCCTGCCATTTATTCTGCAGAAACATTTTTTTCCTACTGTTCATATGTTTCATGCTCTCAAAATTAGTAATTTGGCCAAACCTAATTTCCAATCCTTTTTTTTTATTATATATTTTCCTCAATTACATTTCCAATGCAATCCCTAAAGTCCCTCATACGCGCCCCCCCCCCCCCACTTCCCTACCCACCCATTCCCATTTTTTTGGCGCTGGCATTCCCCTGTACTGGGGCATATAGAGTTTGTGTGTCCAATGGGCCTCTCTTTCCAGTGATGGCCAACTAGGCCATCTTTTGATACATATGCAGCTAGAGACAAGAGCTCCGGGGTACTGGTTAGTTCATAATGTTGTTCCACCTATAGGGTTGCAGATCCCTTTAGCTCCTTGGGTACTTTCTCTAGCTCCTCCATTGGGAGCCCTGTGATCCATCCAACAGCTGACTGTGAGCATCCACTTCTGTGTTTGCTAGGCCCCGGCATAGTCTAACAAGAGACAGCTATATCAGGGTCCTTTCAGCAAAATCTTGCTAGTGTATGCAATGGTGTCAGCATTTAGAAGCTGATTATGGGATGGATCCCTGGATATGGCAGTCTCTAGGTGGTCCATCCTTTCGTCACAGCTCCAAACTTTGTCTCTGTAACTCCTTCCATGGGTCTTTTGTTCCCAATTCTAAGAAGGGGCACAGTGTCCACATTTTGGTCTTCATTCTTCTTGAGTTTCATGCGTTTAGCAAATTGTATCTTATATCTTGGGTATCCTAAGTTTTGGGCTAATATCCACTTATCAGTGAGTACATCCAATCCTTAACATGCCTTCCTCTCCCTTTTTCGCTATTTCTGGTTCTCAGTGTCTCATTTCGTTAGGTTAATGGTTTGAATACCACATCTTATAAGGCAAGCGCATGTACCTCATGTCAAAAGCCTCAGTGTATCTGTAGTTGAATCCTAAATTTATCTTATCCTTGTTAATTTTGTGTTTATTTTTAAATTTTAACTTTTCATGTTTACCAATTTGTGACTTAGGAGTAGGTTTGTCTTTTTTCTGTTTTAGGTTTTGGAATAGAAGTAAAACTATGTTTTTTTCAGATAGTCAGAAATTTTACTGAGAAATCTGGTCTTTTGTTTCTTGTTTCTTTTCTTTGCCACAGGTTAGCTGGGAGAATCTGCCTGATTCTACCCTTCATAAACTCTTCTCAATTCCCTGGATCTAGCCAGGATCCCATGTCTGTTGACTGGGTCTTATGTAGACATTCCTTCCTGTGCTATCCACAATATACAGTCTTCCCTCTGGACACTAATTTCTTGGCTATAGCCTATAGGGCATTCCAAGGCCATTTCCAATACCCAGTCAGATGCTGCACATAGGTTACCAGTGTCTCTAGTATGATTCTATACTTCAAGAACCCTGCCCCCATATCTATAAATTTGTAGTATAGAATCAGTGTAGAATCTGCCTCATTTTATATTTAAAGAACCCTCCAAAACATCGTATACTCAGATTTATACTAGAACATATATCCTGCACACCAAACTAGCCTTCTTGTCCACCTGATTTGATTTCACATAAGCCATATTCAACTTTTAGGTTAAAAAGAGCCTTAGCCTGCACATTATATCTTCAGCCCTAAACTGTTCTGTTCATATCAGACACATAAGAAACAAAAGAAATATACATGAAAAGATGCCAATGCAAAAACACAACAGATATGAAAGACAAAGGCAGTATGTCTAAGACAAAATGAGCCAGTCTTTTACAAATATTTTTTTCATGTAAAGATGTGCTTTTTATTATTTGTCCAGAAATACAGATTTCTACTACATATAAAAAATTCATATTAGCATAACTATTTATATATTCTATATTTTTCTGGGCCTCCAGGTCGATCCATTTGCCTCAGAATTTAATAAATTCATTCTTTTTAATAGCTACGAAGTACTCCATTGTGTAAATGTACCACAATTTCTGTATCCATTCCTCTGTTGAGGGGCATCTGGGTTCTTTCCAGCTGCTGGCTATTATAAATAGGCTGCTATGAACATAGTGAAGCATGTGTCCTTCTTACCAATTGGAACATCTTCTGGATATATGCCCAGGAAAGATATTACAGGATCCTCTGGTAGTACTATGTCCAATTTTCTGAGGAACTGCCAGACTTATTTCCAGAATGGTTGTACAAGCTTGCAATCCCACCAACAATGGAGGAGTGTTCCTCTTTCTCCACATCCTCACCAGCATCTGCTATCAGCTGAATTTTTGATATTAGCCATTCTGATTGGTGTGAAGTGAAATCTCAAGTTTGTTTTGATTTGTATTTCCCTGATGATTAAGGATGTTGAACATTTTTTCAGGTGCTTCTCAGCCATTCTGAATTCCTCAGGTGAAAATTCTTAGTTTAGCTCTGAGCCCCATTTTATAATGGGATTATTTGATATTCTGGAGTCCACCTTCTTGAGTTCTTTGTATATATTTGATATTAGTCCCCTATCTGATTTAGGATAGGTAAAAATCCTTTCCCAATCTGTTAGTGGCCGTTTTGTCTTATTGACGATGTCTTTTGCCTTGCAGAAGCTTTGCAATTTTATGAGGTCCTATTTGTCTATTCTAGATCTTCCAATACAAGCCATTGCTATTCTATTCAGGAATTTTTCCCCTGTACCCATATCTTCGAGGCTTTTCCCTACTTTCTCCTCTATAAGTTTCAGTGTCTCTGGTTTTATTTGGAGTTCCTTAATCCACTTAGATTTGACCTTAGTACAAGGAGATAGGAATGGATCAATTCACATTCTTCTACATGATAACTGCCAGTTGTGCCAGCACCATTTGTTGAAATGGTGAAAATGCTGTCTTTTTTCCACTGGATGGATTTTGCTCCCTTGACAAAGATCAAGTGACCATAGGTGTGTGGGTTCATTTCTGGGTCTTAATTCTATTCCATTGGTTTACTTGTCTGTCGTTATACCAGTACCATGCAGTTTTTATCACAATTGCTCTGTAGTAAAACTTTAGGTCACGCATGGTCATTCCACCAGAGGTTCTTTTATCCTTGAGAAAAGTTTTTGCTAGCCTAGGTTTTTTGTCATTTCAGATGAATCTGCAGATTGCACTTTCTAATTCTATTCTAATTACTATATTGATCCTGCCAATCTATGAGCATGGGAGATCTTTCCATCTTCTGAGATCTTCTTTAATTTCTTTTGTCAGAGTCTTGAATTATTATCATACAGTTCTTTCACTTCCTTAGTTAGAGTCATGTCAAGTTATTTTATATTATTTGTGACTATTGAGAAAGGTGTTGTTTCCCAATTTTTTTTCTCAAACTGTTTATCCTTTGTGTAGAGAAAGGCCATTGACTTGTTTGAGGTAATTTTATATTCAGCCACTTCTTTGAAGCTGTTTATCAGGCTTCGGAGTTCACTGGTGGAATTTTGGGGTCACTTATATATACTATCATATCATCTGCAAAAAGTGATATTTTGACTTCTTCCTTTACAATTTGAATCCCCTTGATCTCCATTTGTTGTCGAATTGCTCTGGCTAGGAGTTCAAGTACAATGTTGAATAGGTAGAGAGAAAGTTGGCAGCCTTGTCTAGTCTGGAATCTTAGTGGGATTGCTTCCAGCTTCTAACCATTTACTTTGATGTTGGCTACTGGTTTGCTATAGATTGTTTTATCATGTTTAGTTATGGGCCTCAAATTCAAGACCTTTCCAAGACTTTTATCATGAATGGGTTTTGGATTTTGTCAAATGCTTTCTCTGCATCTAACGAGATGATGATGTGGTTTTTGTCTTTGAATTTGTTTTTATACTGGATTACATTGATGGGTTTCTGTATATTGAACCATCCCTGCATCCCTGGGATGAAAACTACTTGGTCATGATGGATGATTGTTTTGATCTGTTCTTGGATTTGGTTAGTGAGAACTTTATTGAGGAGTTTTGCATCAATATTCATAAGGGAAATTTGTCTGAAATCTTCCCCTATCTTTGTTGGGTCCTTTTGTGGTTTAGGCATCAGAATAATTGTGGCTTCATAGAATGAGTTGGGTAGAGTACCTTCTGCTTCTATGTTGTGGAATAGTTGTGAAGAACTGTGATTAGATCTTCTTTGTAGGTCTGATAGAACTTTGCACTAAACCCATCTGGTCCTGGACTTTTTTTGTTTGGGAGACTATTAATGACTCCTTCTATTTCTTTAGGGGATATAGGACTGTTTAGATCATTAAACTGATCTTGGTTTAACTTTGGTACCTGGTATCTGTCTACAAACTTATCCATTTCATCTTTGTCCAGTTTTGTTTTGTATAGCCTTTTGTAGAAGGATCTGATGGTGTTTTGGATTTCTTTAGGATCTGTTGTTATGTCTCCCTTTTCTTTTCTGATTTTGTTAATTAGGATGCTTTTCTTGTGCCCTCTAGTGAGTCTGGTTATGTGTTTATATATTATGTTGATTTTCTCAAAGTACCAGCTCCTCATTTGGTTGATTCTTTGAATAGTTCTTCTTGTTTACACTTGGTTGATTTCGTGCTAGAGTTTGATTATTTCCTGTGTCTACTCCTCTTGGGTGAATTTGCTTTCTTTTGTTCTAGAGCTTTTAGGTGTGTTGTCAAGCTGCTAGTGTATGCTCTCTCTACTTTCGTTTTCGAGGCACTCAGAGCTATGCATTTTCCTCTTAGATATGCTTTCATTGTGTACCATAAGTTTGGGTATGTTGTGGTTTCATTTTCTTTTCTTTTTCTTTTTTTTTTTTAATTGGGAATTTATTCCATTTACATTTCCAATGCTATACCAAAAGTCCCCCACAAGCTCCCCCACCCACTCCCCCAGCCACACACTCCTACTTCTTGGCACTGTCCTTCCCCTGTACTGAGCCATATAAATTTTGAACGACCAATGAACCTCTCTTTCCACTGATGGCCCACTAGGCCATCTTTTGATACATATGCAGCTAGAGTCAAGAGCTCTGGGGTACTGGTAAGTTCATATTGTTGTTCCACCTATAGGATTGCAGATCCCTTTAGCTCCTTGGGTACTTTCTCTAGCTCCTCCATTTGGGGCCCTGTGATCCATCCAATAGCTAACTGTATGCATCCACTTATGTGTTTGCTAGGCCCCGGCATAGTCTCACAAGAGACAGCTGTGTCTGGGTCCTTTCACCAAAATCTTGCTAGTGTATGCAGTGGTGTCAGCGTTTGGAAGCAGATTATGGGATGGATCCCCTGATATGGCAGTCTCTAGATGGTCCATCCTTTCGTCACTGCTCCAAACTTTGTCTCTGTAACTCCTTCCATGGGTCTTTTGTTCCCAATTCTAAGAAGGGGCAATGTGTCTACACTTTGGTGTTTGTTCATCTTGAGTTTCATTCGTTTAGCAAATTGCATCATATATCTTGGGTATCCTAAGTTTCTGGGCTAATATCCACTTACCAGTGAGTACATATTGTGTGAGTTCCTTTGTGACTGGGTTACCTCACCCAGGATGATGCCTTCCAGGTCCATCCATTCGCCTAAGGATTTCATAAATTCATTCGTTTTAATAACTGAGTAGTATTCCATTGTGTAAATGTACCACATTTTCTGTATCCATTCCTCTGTTGAGGGGCATCTGGGTTCTTTCCAGCTTCTGGCTATTATATGTAAGGCCGCTATGAACATAGTAGAGCATGTGTCCTTCTTAGCGGTTGAAAATCTTTTGGACATATACCTAGGAGAGGTATTGCGGGATCTTCGGGTAGTACTATGTCCAATATTCTGAGGGACCCTCAGATTGATTTCCAGAGAGGTTGTACAGGCTTGCAATCCCATCAACAATGGGGGAGTGTTCCTCTTCTACACATCCTTGCCAGCATCTCCTCTCACCTGAATTTTTATCTTAGCCATTTTAACTGGTGTGAGGTGAAATCTCAGGGCTGTTTTGATTTGCATTTCCCTGATGATTAAGGATGTTGATCATTTTTCAGGTGCTTCTTAGCCATTCTGTATTTCTCAGGTGAGAATTCTTAGTTTAGCTCTGAGGTCCAATTTTTAATGGGGTTATTAGATTTTCTGGAGTCCACCTTATTGAGTTCTTTATATATATTGGATATTAGTCCAATATCTGATTTAGGATAGGTAAAGTTCCTTTCCACTTACCTGTTGGTAGTGGAAAGACTACCACAATCTGTTGGTAGTCTTTTTGTCTTATTGACAGTGTCTTTTGCCTTCCAGAAGCTTTGCAACTTTATGAGGTCCCATTTATCGATTCTAGATCTTACAGCACAAGCCATTGCTGTTCTATTCAGGAATTTTTCCCCTGTACCCATATCTTTGAGGCTTTTCCCTACTTTCTCCTCTATAAGTTTCAGTGTCTCTGGTTTTATGTGGAGTTCCTTAATCCACTTAGATTTGACCTTAATATAGGAGGTAGGAATGGACCAATTTGCCTTCTTCTACATGATAACCGCCAGTTATGCCAGCACCATATGTTGAAAATACTGTCTTTTATCCACTGGATGGTTTTAGCTCCCTTGTCAAAGATCAAGTGACCATAGGTGTGTGGGTTCATTTCTGGGACTTCAATTCTATTCCATTGGTCTACTTGTCTGTCACTATACCAGTACCATGCAGTTTTTATCACAATTGCTCTGTAGTACAGCTTTAGGTCAGGCATGGTGATTCCACAGGAGGTTCTTTTATCCTTGAGAAGAATTATTGCTAGCGTAGGTTTTGTGTTATTCCAGATGAATCTGCCGATTGCCCTTTCTAATTCATTGAAGAACTGAGTTGGAATTTTGATGGGGATTATATTGAATCTGTAGATTGCTTCTGGCAAGATAGCCATTTTTATTATATTGATCCTGCAAATCCATGAGCATGGGATGGTCTTTCCATGATCTTTCCATCTTCTGAGATCTTCTTTAATTTCTTTCTTCAGAGACTTAACGTTCTTATCATACAGATCTTACACTTCCTTAGTTAGAGTCATGCCAAGGTATTTTATATTATTTGTGACTTTTGAGAAGGGTTTTGTTTCCCTAATTTCTTTCTCAGCCTGTTTATCCTTTGTGTAGAGAAAGGCCATTGACTTGTTTGAGGTAATTTTATATTCAGCTACTTCATTGAAGCTGTTTATCAGGCTTATGAGTTCTCTAATTTTTAGGGTCACTTATACATTCTTTCATATTATCTGCAAAAAGTGATATTTTGACTTCTTCCTTTCTAATTTGTATCCCCCTGATCTCCTTTTGTTGTTGAATTGCTCTGGCTAGGACTTCAAGTACCATGTTGAAGAGGAAGGGAGAGAGTAGGCATCCTTGTCTAGTCCCTGATTTTAGTGGGACTGCTTCCAGCTTCTCACCATTTACTTTGATGTTGGTTACTGGTTTGCTGTAGATTGCTTTTATCATGTTTAAGTATGGACCTCGAATTCCTGATCTTTCCAAGACTTTTGTCATGAATGGCTGTTGGATTTTGTCAAATGCTTTCTCTACATCTAAGGAGATGATCATGTGATTTTTCTCTTTGAGTTTGTTTATATACAGGATTATGCTGATGGATTTCCATATGTTGAACCATCTCTGCATCCCTGGAATGAAACCTACTTGGTCAGGATGGGTGATTGTTTTGATGTGGTCTTTGATTCTGTTAGGGAGAATTTTATTGAGTATTTTTGCATCGATATTCATAAGGGAAATTGGTCTGAAGTTCTCTATCTTTGTTGGGTCTTTATGTGGTTTAGGCATCAGAGTAATTGTGGCTTCATAGAATGAATGGGGTAGGGTAACTTCAGCTTCTATTTTGTGGAATAGTTTGTGAAGAACTGGAATTAGATCTTCTTTGAAGGTCTGATAGAACTCTGCACTAAACCCATCTGGTCCTGGGCTTTTTTTGATTGTGAGACTATTATTGACTGCTTCTATTTCTTTAGGGGACATAGGACTGTTTAGATCATTTACCTGATCCTGATTTAACTTTGGTGCCTGGTATCTGTAGAGAAATTTGTCCATTTCAACCAGGTTTTCAAGTTTTGTTGAGTATAGCCTTTTGTAGAATGATCCTGACCAAGTAGGTTTCATTCCAGGGATGCAGGGATGGTTAAATATACAGAAATCCATCAACATAGTCCATTATATAAAGAAACTCAAAGACAAAAAAAACATGATCATCTCCTTAGATGATGAGAAAGCATTTCACAAAATCCAACACCCATTCATGATAAAAATCTTGGAAAGATCAGAAATTCAAAGCCCATATCTAAACATGATAAAAGGAATCTACAGCAAACCAGTAGCCAACATCAAAGTAAATGGTGAGAAGCTAGAAGCAATCTCACTAAAATCAGGGACTAGAAAAGGCTGCCCACATTCTCCCTACCTATTCAACATTTTACTTGAAGTCCTAGCCAGAACAATTTGACAACAAAAGGAGATAAAGGGCATAGAAATTGGAAAGGAAGAAGTCAAAATATCACTTTTTGCAGATGATATAATAGTATATATAAGTGACCCTAAAAATTCCACCAGAGAACTCCTAAACCTCATAAACAGCTTCAGTGAAGTAGCTGGATATAAAATTACCTCAAACAAGTCAATGGCTTTTCTGTACACAAAGGATAAACAGGCTGAGAAAGATATTAGGGAAACAACACCCTTCTCAATAGTCACAAATAATATAAAATACCTTGGCGTGACTCTAACTAAGGAAGTGAAAGATCTGTATGATAAGAACTTCAAGTCTCTGAAGAAAGAAATTAAAGAAGATCTCAGAAGATGGAAAGATCTCCCATGCTCATGGAATGCAGGATCAATATAGTAAAAATGGCTATCTTGCCAAAAGCAATCTACAGATTCAATGCAATCCCCATCAAAATTCCAACACAATTCTTCAACGAATTAGAAAGGGCAATCTCCAAATTCATCTGGAATAACAAAAACCCAGGAGAGCAAAACATCTTCTCAAAGATAAAAGAACCTCCTGTGGAATCACCATGCCTGACCTAAAGCTTTACTACAAAGCAATTGTGATAAAAACTGCATGGTATTGGTATAGTGACACACAAGTAGACCAGTGGAATAGAATTGAAGTCCCAGAAATGAACCCACACACCTATGGTCACTTGATCTTTGACAAGGGAGCAAAATCCATCCAGTTGAAAAAAGACAGCATTTTCAACAAATGGTGCTGGCACAACTGGCAGTTATCATGTAGAAGAATGTGAATTGATCCATTCCTATCTCCTTGTACTAAGGTCAAATCTAAGTGGATTAAGGAACTCCACATAAAACCAGAGACACTGAAACTTATAGAGGAGAAAGTAGGGAAAACCCTCGAAGATATGGGTACAGGGGAAAAATTCCTGAATAGAATAGCAATGGCTTGTATTGGAAGATCTAGAATAGACAAATGGGACCTCATAAAATTGCAAAACTTCTGCAAGGCAAAAGACATCGTCAATAAGATAAAAGGCCACCAACAGATTGGGAAAGGATTTTTACTTATCCTAAATCAGATAGGGGACTAATATCAAATATATACAAAGAACTCAAGAAGGTGGACTCCAGAATATCAAATAATCCCATTATAAAATGGGGCTCAGAACTACACTAAAAATTCTCACCTGAGGAATACAGAATGGCTGAGAAGCATCAGAAAAACTGTTCAATATCCTTAATCATCAGGAAAATGCAAATCAAAACAACCCTGAGATTCCACCTCACACTAGTCAGAATGGCTAAGTTCAAAATTTCAGGTGACAGCAGATGCTGACAAGGATGTGGAGAAAGAGGAACACTCCTCCATTGTTGGTGGAACTGCAAGCTTGTAAACCACTCTGGAAATCAGTCTGGCGGTTTCTCAGAAAATTGGACACAGTACTACCAGAGGATCCTGCAATACCACTTCTGGGCATATATCCAGAAGATGTTCCAACCAGTAAGAAGGACTTAAGCTCAACTATGTTCATAGCAGTCTTATTTGTAATAGCCAGAAGCTGGAAAGAACCGAGATGCCCCTCAACAGAGGAATGGATACAGAAAATGTGGTACATTTACACAATTCAGTACTACTCAGCTATTAAAAAGAATGAATTTATGAAATTCCTGGGCAAATGGATGGACCTGGAATGCATCTTCCTGAGTGAGTGAGGTAACAAAAGAAGTCACATGATATGTACTCACTGATCAGTGGATATTAGCCCAGTATCTTCGAATACCCTAGATACAAGATACAATTTGCAAAACACATGAAACTCAAGAAGAACAAAGATGAAAGTGTGGACACTTTCCTCCTTCTTAGAATTGGGAACAAAACACCCATGGAAGGAGTTACAGAGACACAGATTGGAGCTGAGAGGAAAGGAAGGAACATCTAGAAACTGCCATATCTGGGGATCCATCCCATAATCTGCCTCCAATTGCTGACACCATTGCACACACAAGCAAGATGTTGCTGAAAGAACCCTGATATAGCTGTCTCTTTAGAGGCTATGCTGGGGCCTAGCAAACACATAAGTGGATGCTCACAGTCAGCTATTGGATGGATCACAGGGCCCCCAATGGAGGAGCTAGAGAAAGTACCCAAGGAACTAAAGGGGTCTGCAACCCTATAGGTGGAACAACAATATGAACTAACCAATACCCCCGGAGGTCATGTCTCTAGCTGCATATGTATTAGAAGATGTCTTAGTTGGCCATCAGTGGAAAGAGAGGCCCATTGGTCTTGTAAACTTTATATGCCTCAGTATAGGGGAATGCCAGGGCCAAGAAGTGGGAGTGGAGGGGGGGTAGAGGAGTGGGGAAAGGTTTGGGGGACTTTTGGGGTAGCGTTGGAAATATAAATGAAGAAAATACCTAATTAAAAAAAAGTAAAAAAAAAAAAAAAAGTTCACATGGACATGGAAGCTTCTCTGAAATAAACCACAGCCAGGGACATAAAGAAAATTTTAACAAATTCAGAGGAATTGACATAATTTTATGCATTTTGTCAAAACGTAATAAAACAGTATTGGTACTAAGTAATTCCCTAGTAAATATACAAACTTACAGAGATTAAGCAACCCATTACTGAATAAGTAATGGCTCAAAAAACAGCATCAAGAAAGAAAGCAAAATTTCCTGGAACTAAAGAAAATACAACACAATAAAATCTTTATGATACATTTAAAGCAGTCTTATGAGGAAAATGTATAGTTTTACATTCATATATTAAAAAAATCACAAAGAGCACAAAATGTCTTAATGATGAAGCAGGCAAGTTTGGAAAACACAAGGCAAATTTGGAAAACACAAAACACTAGATGACAAGATATATTAAAAATTGGAGTCAGAAAAGCTATGGGATAGGATTAAGAAAAACAATGCAGAGTCAATGAATCTTAGAGCTAGTTCTTTTTGAAGGTAAGACACTTGGCCCAACTAACCAAAGAGGTAAAGAGAGGACACAAATGAACAGAACTATACCTTTTCTGAGGAGGATGGAGGAGCCATAACAGGTCAGGAGGAGAGGTGAAAGGTAGGGACAGGCAGAGAGGAGGCAAGGGAAGCTGCAGTGGGATGTAAAGTAAATAAGTAACTTACTATTGATAATGAAAAAAAATTAACAAGGAAACGTTCCAACATAATGGAAATAATTTAGAATATTATAAAGAGATAGTTTGCTGACCTATATTCCATTGAATATAACCTAAAAGAAATGGACAAATGGCCAAAAGAAAAGTAACAGTGAAACCTACCAGAAAGCAACAAGTTTCGAGATTTAACTAAACCACTAAAATAAAACCAAGAAAATGTCAACAACCTAATCGGACAACTAACAAACACTAAAATAGTAATAAAATAACACTCACAGCTAAAGAAGGCATATTCAAAGTGTAATTATATCAGACTCCATAAGAAATTTATATCCAATTCTTCTTAAATGATTAAAAATAAATAGAAAAAAGAGGACTCACAAATTTCTTTTATGAAGATAGTATCTATCTAAAAATAAAACACCGTAAAGTAAAACAAAAAATAAAACCACAAGTCTATATCCTGGATTAACATAAATTTTAAAATATTAAAAACATAATGCAACATATAACAGAAAGGACAACCCAAATGAAAAAAAAATTGGCTTTATCCTACAGATGCAGTTATTCAAGTACATAAATACATTTTATGGTAAAAATTTAATTATCATACAGAAAAACACAAAAAGAATATTTGACAAAAATTAACATGCCCTCATGGTAAAAGTCCTAAAGACTGTAGAACTAGGGGGAATATATCTCACTGTAATAAAAAGTATATGTGAATCAACAACAGTCAACAGTATCCTAAATGGAAAAAGGATCTTGAGAGATCATGAGCAAGAAAGGAACACTGGGTGGGCCACTCTGCTCAACAGTGTGCTCAAAGCATTAACTCAAGCAGTAAGACAAGAAAAGGAAGTTAAATGAATACAAATAACAAAAGAAGTCAAACTATTCCTATTTTCAGGCAACCATAATGTTATACATTAGGGATCCTAAAAACTCTACCAGAAAAATTGTAGAAAAGACAATTTCCTGTTCTCTTACCTTGGTTTTCCATATCCAGGATTCCTTCAATTTGTGTTTTCTTTATTCCTTTTATTTCAATTTTTATTTTTTGGACAGTTTTATTAATTCCTTCACTTGCTTGATTGCACATTCTGGTATTTCTTTAAGAAGAATATTCCTGTATTCATGTCTTCCTTAAAGGCCTCTATTATCTTTATAAGATGGGATTTAAGGTCACTTCCTTGTGCTTCAGCTGCTTTAGGCTATCCAGGACTGACTCTACTAGGATAGCTGGGCTCTGGTGGGGTCATAACACCCTGGCTCTCTAATATTTAATAAATTAAATCAAAAGTAATTTTCTCTTATGTTTCATGTAGAAAGGTTTATAAATAGTTTTAAAGAATTTCAAGTTTGTCACAGAGTGATTTAAAAGAACCTAAAATTACAGTTCAATCATATAATTCTACAGTAGTGAATTATTTGTGAATAAAAATGCAATTTATCATACCTTAAAAACTATGTCATTATTAGCTTAATTCCATGTTAACATAGCCAAAGCTGTGATTATTATATGGAGAACTCATGAGTCTAATATACTTACAGAGTGATTTTCAGAAGGCAGCTTGCTTAAGTATTCTAGAATATTAAAGGTAATAAATAAAGTAATGATTGAAATGTTTGTCTATACACATGGAGACACTTTTGCAGTTTTCACAGTTTTTCTGAAAAATTACTTTCAAATATTTTTCTTTTTTATTATATTTTTTCTTTATTCACATTCCAAGTGTTATCCCCTTTCCTAGTTTCATCTCTGAAAATTCATTAACCTCTCCCTCCTCCCCTTGCTCCCCAACCTACCCACTCCTTTTTCCTGGCCCTGGCATTCCCCTATACTGGGGCATAGAACCTTCACAGGACCAAGGGCCTATCCTCCCATCGATGGCCAACTAGGCCTTCCTCTGCTACCTATGCATCTGGAGCCATGAGTCCCAATGTGTGTTTTCTTTGATTGGTGAAGAGGTTTGCAGCCCTATAGGAGGAACAACAATATGAACCTACCAGTACCCCCAGAGCTCCCTGGGAGTAAACCACCAATCAAAGAAAACATATGGTGGAACTTGTGTCTCTAGCTGCATATGTAGCAAATACTTTTCTTAACGTTAATTTTGAGTTAATCAAGTAGAAAATGCCAAAGCCGGCTTTAGGTCCCTTTTTCCTTTGAGTTTTACACTTCTAGCCCAGGGACTTGTTTCGCCAGGGAAGGGGTTTGCCCATAAGGCCTTAATTATAATCTCTTCTTTTCTTTTCTTTTTCTTTTTTTAAAAGGTCTTTGAACTTTAATCCCAGCGCTCAGAGGCAGAGGCAGGCAGATTTCTGAGTTCGAAGCCAGCCTGGTCTACAGAGTGAGCTCCAAGACAGCCAGGGCTATACAGAGAAACCCTGTCTTGAAAAACAAACAAACAAAACAAAACAAAACAAAACAAAACAAACAAACAAATAAATAAACAAATAAATAAATAAAATTGAGGTATAAATCTGGGCGTGGTGGCACACACCTTTAATCCCAGCACTTGGGAGGCAGAGGCAGGCAGATTTCTGAGTTCTAGGCCAGCCTGGTCTACAGAGTGAGTTCCAGGACAGCCAGGGATACACAGAGAAACGCTGTCTCCAAAACAAACAAACAAACAAACAAACAAACAAAAAAGAAGGAAGTAAAAGGAAAACCAAAAAGAGAGAGAGAGAGAGATGTAATTTACATAGAGAATAATGAATGGTTAATGGTTAGGAGAAGAAGAGACCATTGTGGACAAAAGTGTCAAGAGAATAAAGATGGATTTGATTTAATGACCCTGGAGAGCAGGCAAGTCTTAAAACAACAACAACCCTGAGAACAGAAATTAAAAACATAGTGAGAAATGTCCTTGGGAAGCTGGAAGGCCAATAGCCTTGGCAGAAAAAGTCTTGAGGAGTGAGTAGTACTGGGTAAGGCAAATTATACAAGGCTTGCTATGCACAGAGAAAGACTCACAAAAGGATCCAGTGGAATGGAACGGTCAGCCACATTTGGGAACCATAACTGGGTGACAAATTAAAGTAAATTTCTTGTCCTACTTGGCTCTGTGTGTGTGTGTGTGTGTGTGTGTGTGTGTGTGTGTGTGTTTACTAGATATTGGGCACAGGTTAGCATGTATGCAGAAGAAATGTTCTATCACTGAGATCTGTTTGCAGCCCATGAGTCTACATTATTAATAATAAGTATGAACTATTCTTCAAAACTAAAATAAACTGGCTGAGTAAAAATGAGTGACAGGCAGAATTAATGAAAGCAAAAAACTGTCTAAAATAATCCCAAAAAGTTGACAGGGGCTTAAAATACCAAAAAAACAAAACAAAACAAAACAAAACAAAACAAAACAAAACAAAACAAAACAAAAAAAATACAAAACAAAAATATTGAAAAAAATAAAAAGAGTAACTCTGTACTTTAATTCCTATTTTTCCTTTGTTGCAATAAGGACGCTTTCAAATATATCTGTCTTGATTTCATTAAATGGTAAATCTCCTCTAGGGTCATAGAGGTTTCTTTCTGTTCTTCTCATCTAGTCCTCTAATCTTATAGTGCTTTTAGCACAGAACTTTTCCTTTTTTTTCCAAGGTAGAAATCAGACATTGTTAGATACTTCTACAATTTCCTTTTATTTCCAATTTGAAATACATACATAAATATATAATTTTTATTAAACTTGTTCTCTCACCATTTTATTCTTTTTGCATTTTTTGTGATAATTTTTCATGTCCCCAACCTCTATCTAATTGGAAAGTAAATTAAATGAGTTTATTTTAGTGAAAAGGCCTTTATTGAAGTTGGAGCATTGTCTTTTGGGATATACAATATATTATAAAATTATCAAGATTCTCTCTTGCATTTTCTTTATAACAAAGGACATAAGTCTTATAAACAGAAGAATTGCATGCACATAAAATTATCTGACAACACTCTTCTCGAAAAAAACATATTTTTTTACTAATCTGTTCCACTCTTAATCTTTAAGATTCATAATCCTCTACAAAGGTGAAGGCCTGCTATACACAAGTGTCCCCTTTCAATAAATTAATGCTAATCTTACATTTTTGGGAATAGAGTTTACCAGAAAGGAAAATGGTCTTTATTGCTTTTTTTTTTTTTTTTTTTTTTTTCTGTTTTGAGTAGAATTTTATGCTTGTGAAAATGAGATACCAGCAGCCATCAGGATTAAAAGGACAGTGGGCCAGTTTCCTCCTTCAATTCTGCAAGCCAATTTCACTGTTACTAGTCATCTGCCTGCTCTTGCTCCTGCAGGCAGAAATTTAGGACAACATCTGAGGAGGTCTAGGACAAGGACAACTGTCCACCAGGGACCAAGACTGGTAAACCAATTTTCACTTGTGAACAATGCCAGAATCCAACCCATATGTCTCCCACGGTGAAGCACTGTAGTGTGTCATTAACCCACTGTGCCATTTAGCCGCTTCCCTTTGCTTGCTGTCTTGTGAATTAACCGGAGCAGAGCCTGAATTCCTTTCTGTTAGAAATTTTGCTGGATGAATAGCAGCCCTCAGTAATGAGGGAGCAGGCCACAGGTCTCTCAAATGCTCAATTGAGAGCACTAGCAATTCCCCATTCTGTTCTATCATCATTATTAGGATGAGAAATCATAATTGGAAAGTTCATTGCGATGTGCTGTCAAACCTGATATCTTGTAATTTTAATACGTAATACTGTGCTTAATAATTAATGGCTTCAACTCTGTAGGTGGGATCTGAATTTGGCTCCAAAAGTGAAATCCCTCTGAGCTGTAATATTCTTTGAAGCCCCAACATCTTATGAGGTTTCCCCTCAGTCTGCTTTCTAGTGTTCTTATTTAAATGATCTGTCATCTAATGAATCTGAATCAAAACCTCCAAGCTTAAAATATATGACAAAAAGCTGCTTCTGGGTGAAGAGCTTGGATCCAAATAAAAACATTTCTGTGCTATGGCCATTATCACATGCAGTTAACTGCTGGGAAATACTGATGTTCAAAAGATATGGGGAAAAGGCACCTGCTTTCTCACGCAGTTTATGTTTGCAGTTGATAAAAATGCAAGGCGGCATATGCAGACATTATGCAGAAGCCCCATTCACATGGTAATTCCTTTGTATTTGAATAATTTCTTTTCAGGTGCTCTATGAATGCCAGACCCTGGGAGGATTTGAGTATCCCCCTTATTTAGATGGTCCATGACCACATTTTCCTGTCTGGAACCCACTTTTGGTCAAAGGACACTACTATGTAGCTGCTGCCCTTGGGATTTTCTAGAGCAGAAGCCATGTTTCATAAACGGTGTTGGAGTTATTCTTAACTCGTTCAGCAAAAGTCATTAGATTAAGTGCTGTGTATCCAGTGAAAAATTAGCTCTCTTATAAACCAACCTGAGGTACAAGTGAAGGACAGTGGCCTTCACCAGCACCAGTAATGACCTACTTTTCTATAGTGTTAAGAGAATGAATTGGTTAGTCTCATAAATTTATACCTTCCTGATGCTTACATTCAGGGGCTCTGTGTATTATTTTAATTGTAACAAGGCACACGTTGAAAATACTGTTAGCTTTTTATTACATTACTACAACAAAGTCCCTGAGCAGTGATATAAGTAAATGCATTTTGTTTTGACTCACACTTTCAGAAATTGATGTCCTGAATGGGCTGGCCTCCTTTTGGTTCTTGAGATAAGGTGTCACATTATGGTAGGAAATATGTGGTAGGATGTCAGTGCCCACTTCATGTGTAGGAAGCAATACAAAGCTGTATAAAGTCTCACTTTCTACTTAAATTTTCTTCCCCACAATAACCAGAAGGTATCCTGCTAAGCTCTACTTCTTGAAGACTCTACCACTCTTCCCAACATTACTAAGCTGAGGGCCAAGACTGTGTGTGATATAGGGACTTTGGGGAATAATGCAGATTCAACTAAGCACAAACTAATTCTGAGCGCAGAAAACACTCAGAATTCCTTAGAATATCTGAAATACATTAAAAGCAAGAAAGAGAAAACATCTATAGAAAACTTGTCCAAGGCTAGACTTGTCAGGGTGCCTGTTCAGTGCAAATCAGTTGATAACTGACTTAGAACTCCATGTTCATGTGATTAATGAGTTTGTGGCCACCTCTAACAGTGAGAATTATTGTATAAAGTGTGATGCTTTTCATCTGGGCAGAAGGTAAGACCTTCTCTGTGTCTCTCATTAGTATCTAGGACCATAAGGGACCATTTATTTGAGCCTATGTTAAGAGGTTCATATGACAACTGGCTGGTAAAGCAACATGTCAAATGATAGATGCATGCTGGGTGTTGTTAATGTCACCAATATAATTCTTCAAGTATTATTTTCTTTTCATTCCGTTTTGGTTTTTTTGAGACACAGGGTAGCCATGACTGAATTGGAACTCTCTATTAGGACCAGGCTAGACTTAAATTCATAGAGATCCTTGAGCCTCCAGAGTGTTGAGATTAAAGGTGTGCACCACATGCTATGTCTACAAATAGTATTTTTAATGCCAAAAGTCTCTTTTAAGTATTCAAGGTATTCTTTTATAAGAAGCATACTTGACTGTATCTATAGCATTATAATGCACTCATGATAAGGTCTTTGGGTTTTAATACTATTTGATGTAAACAAATACTATATGAAGCATCCAATTTGTGGTTAACTTTCATGTAAACGAGTACTAAACAAAGTTTCCAATTTGTGGTTAACTTGCTAGCTAACCAAAAATGTACCATAGATAAGGCAGTGAACATGTGTTTACTAAAGAGTGAAAAAAATCTCCTAGACTTCAATAATTAACAGGATGCAATAAGTAGTTTAGCAAAGCTGACTTTAGCAGCCCATCAGACCTATTAAATGCAGCTGTTATTCAGCATTCAACTATGTACTTCTAATTAAATAATCTTTTTAAAGGCATTTTAAGGGTTTTCAGTTCAAATTATAATCATCGAATCTAATGCAATCCATACTGTGGAGTTATTTTTGACATCCATATCTACAGAGTGAAAATTGTACAAAAGTCATCAAGGGACAATTTGGCCCACTTGGCTTCCAGGGACATCTTGTTGGTGGCTGAAATTTGACAAAGTGTGAATTTCTATGGGAACTGGTGAATACTGAGAAAGGGTATAATTTACAATTGTGTTGGTTGTCTAGACCATAGATAAACAACCCTCCTCTTCAAAAGGCCCAGATCTAGCTGTGTGTATGCATTTGTTTCAACTAATATATTATTGTTGTATTAAAGCAGGTATAGAGTCAGACATCTTAGAATCAAAAGTACAGCTCAGAGGGAAGAAATTTCTGGTATCTGGTCTAAATATAGAGAAGAAAAAACAAATATACCAACAAAAAAGCCACCACAGAAGTACCAATACTACGTACATAAATACACAAACACATGCCATTAAAAACATTAATCCATCCAATAAAATCATATTCTGTATTTATATCCATTGTATAGTAGGACAAAATTTGGGATTTTTTTTCTGGGTGAAAATTATGACTTTCTTAATATGCACAGCTCAAAAATACTCAGAAGCAAACTGAATTAACAAGAGTAAAGAAAGGACATGAGAGATTTTTAGATATGAGTCAGTGGATAAAATACATCCATGTTAATATATCCAGATTCTAAAAGCCACTCTGATAGGATATCAACAATGATGTCAGAGAATTAACTCAGTATTTTCAATATTTCATAAATACAAAAGAGTCAAGATAATTTTCTTGAAACTGAAGTTATAACTTACTGGTAGAGTACTTGTATAGCAATGGCAAGGCTGTGGGTGATATCACTACCAGCACACACAAGCACACACACATGCACACAAATACACACAGAGAGACAGAGACAGAGACAGACAGAGACAGAGACAAAGATTAGGAAAGAGAGAGAGACAGAGAAAGAGACAGGAAGAGAGAAAAGACAGACAGACAGACAGACAGAGAGAGAGAGAGAGAGAGAGAGAGAGAGAGATCTTTTTCTCAAAAAAAAGAACTATTACAAGGTGACAAACTAGTTTATCTAGTGATTTTTATTGCACTATTATTTCAGCTAATAATGAATGTAGGCATTATGATAAATGTCTGATTATGCAAAGACACAGTGGATGTTATGTAACCTCTAATTAGATGCTACAACAGAATCTATATGAACAAGCTAGACAAATGTATGAGTCAGGCAGACCCCCTGACTGATAAGAAAAAAGGATAACAATAAAAGAGGAAAGGCATTGTACCCTAATTAGTAAACCATTTTCAAAACTGGTCACTATTGTTTATCTCATGATAAAGATGCATAAAACAAAGAAAACAGCTAATGGGGTCCTTATCTATACAGAAAGCAGAGAGAATCTTCTGCTTAGAAATGCTCAGTCAGTTAACCTCAGCATCACTGTAATTTTAATGAGACGCACTTGGTTGATTTTTCTTGGATATTAAAACATCAATTTGATGACTTTTTGATATGTATCTTGTACTCTTCATTCATTCAATACCCAAAACACAGTTATTATACAGCATGTTGACTACACAGACCATTAAATGACTATTGATATGGTATCTTGTGCTTCTGCAGTGTTTGCCTGGGAACTTAAAAGTCTCATAGTATAGCAGTACTTAAACAGGTAATATTAATTCATTCCAAAATGCTATGCATGTGATTTCAATTCCATTTTTTAATAAGATGGTATGTATCATTGTTGATGTTATTATATCTCATGGTATTATTAAAAGATAGGTAAGAGGCTATAAATAAGGAAAAGAAATGTTAGAAGAATGTAATGAAATATTTTTAGCAAAAAAGGGATCTATATATGAAGATTAAGTTGCCTACATGTCCTTCCAGATTGTAAAACAAAGAAAAAACATAAGCCAGTTATAAAGGTGTGAAAACATATAGGAGATAAGAAAAAGGTCAGACTTAGAGATGCTGCTATACATATATTAAGTTATTAATCTTTTTCACAGGAAGTTATAAATACTGACTTCAAAAACCAGAAACAAAATACATGCCTAATTGAGGTGTATTGAAAGTGTTTTTTTCCCTGTAGGCTTCATCTAAATGTTAAACAGTAGTTAAAAATACCAAATTGGTATAATTATCCTTAGAGCCTATATTAACTTTGTCTAAGGAATATTTTGACCCTTGTTTTCCAAGGTCAGCAGAGTCCCAGAAAACTATGGAGTGTCTCCCAAAATGTTCTGTATCCCTGGTAAGTCATGTGTCTTCTTGCTCAGGAAAGTCTTGGAAATGCCACTGGGTGGACGCTAGCCAGTCTAGTCTACAAATAGCGGAGTAAACACAGGAAAACGTTCCCATTGCCTCCAAGTGAAGCCGTAGTCAAGCAATGCTATGGACTTAATCTCCAGAGATGGAATTTTTGAAAAAAAAAATAATGGATACTAAAGGAAACTGATTCTCTATCAAAGCCCTAATGACCCCTGAGGAACATGTTCTCTACTGGTCTTGAGATAAAAAGAAAACTAATTTTGCCTACCTGCATGACTATAAATAATAATCCAGAAAGTCTACCCAAAGACTTATATTATTAGAATTTTTTTAGAAGTTCAAAGAATCATAGTTCCCAGAAAACTGACTTAAATCTGTATAAAGTATTACTTAGACAACTCTGTCTCCATAATGATTTTCTTCTTAAAATGAATATATTGTTAGATATAAGACATCTTGACCTTGGCTTAATTCAATACTGCAAGACAGACCTGCTATTGTTTCAACATAAAAGATCAATTGACGTTTAATTTCCATTCTTTCTCCTTCTCTAGAAACCACCTGGGAGGGATCGCAAACTGTGATTCTAGACAATCCAAAAGAAATCAAAGTGCCTCAAAGCATCCTGCATTCATCACTCTCAAATACAGCCTTTGACATCAAAGGAAAAATGAGGACAAGCACAATGGAAGGATGCTCTGTGAGCCCATCAAGACAATGGACTTTGATTTTAAAAGTTTCAAAAACACCCAGTGTTCTGATTTCTCTACCTTCCTATTTAGGACGTGCAATGCCAATGATTCTGGCTTTTATTTCTCTCTCACCCCAATAGCCAAGTATTTACCAAAGATTTCCTTTCCTCCCTATACCTGACTGTTCTATATAAGTAATTCCAATTTACTCCCTACAGCTGAGTATTCTATAAAAATAACCCCAAATTACTACTTGTGATTAGAGGTACTTCTCCATGGGAACAGGGGTGTTAAGGAGACAAAAGGGAGTCAGGCAGCTAAGGGCAAGTACACCAAAATCAGCAGTATTGGAGATGTCCTTGAGTCTCTGGCCAGGAAGGAAAGAAGAAAGATCTGATTTCTTATCTCTTCTTAAAGGACCACTCTTGCTTGAGTGCTATTTATAAAAGTGTTGACTTTCGATTGCATAGCTTTCTGTCTCTCTCATTGTGTTCTTCAATCATCTGTTACTACGTTGAAGTAATATTCACCATGTATGGTTTGCTACACTGTCAATTTTTATTGAATGTCTAAGATAGATTTAATATGCATCTCTGCCTCTTTGATATTTTTGTTTTCTTATGGTATATTTAAAATCCATTCTTAAATGGTCATTCTTAAATTTGATTTTTGAAATATTTTAAGACAAACATTTTTTTGAGTCTGAGGTGGAAGGAATTTCCAGCTAGCTTCTTGATGAGCTCAAGTAACTCATGACAAGCTATCAATATATCACATACATAAATGGCATTTGATTCTCTGGTGTTGTGTACTAGACATGAGACTTGCTGTTGTGTAGAGTGGTGACAGGCTATACCCTAAGGAATCATTATCTTTATACTTTCCATAGATTTGTCTAGATGAGTCATCGAGCTGAGTGATTGTTCTAGTTTGCTTGCCTATTGCTGTGATAAACATCATGACCAGACACATCTTGGGCAGGAAAGGATTATTTCATCTTACAAGTTCCAATCCATCATTAAGGGAATCGAAGGCAGAAATTCAAATCAGGGGCTTGAAGCAGAAACCATTGAATAATGTTGCTTACTGGCTTGCTTCTAGCTTCATATCCAGCTACTTTTCTTATATACCACAGGTCCTCCTGCTTGAGATGCCATCTTCTGGGTTCAACTTTAAATGCCAATTAACAATTATCCCGAGCTACGGTTCTGGCCGGCAAGAACACACTCGGGACAACCGGAATCTTGTGCAACAAAAAGCTTTATTGCTTCTTCAAGAGGGAAGACACAGACCCCGGAAAATGGGGTCGCTTATATAGCCCTCAGCCATGGTGTTTCAGCACCTGATGTGGCGTGTCAGCTCCTGATTCGTTGCTCGCCCATCACCCCCTACTACGTCCCGAGATAGGCAGTGACTAAGCGTGAGTTCACTCTCGCACTTGCGCACTTGTTTACTAGTTAGGCACAGCGGAGACCAGTGCCATCTTATAATGGCGATTGCTCGGGGCACGCCTCTCCACAAACAATCAAGAAAATGCTATAAACACATGGCCAGAGGCCAATCTTGTGAAATAAGTTCTTTAGGAGGAATAATCACAATCTTGTGAAATAAGTTCTTTCAGGAGGAAATATGGAGACAAAGTGGGAATCAGAGACTGAAGGAAAGACCACCTGGGATTAATCGCATATGCCATGCTTGCTGAAAAGAGCTTGATATGGCTGTCTCCTGAGAGGCTCTGCCAGAGCCTGACAAATACAGAGGTGGATACTTGCAGTCAACCATTGGACTGAGTGTGGTGTCCCCGATGGAGGAGTTTGAGAAGGGACTGGAAGAGCTGAGAGGGTCCTTTATTAGCTCCTTTATTAGGGGGCCAGTAAAGGAGCTAGAGAAAGTACCTAAGGAGATAAAGGGGTCTGTAACCCTATAGGAGAAACAACAATATGAACTAACCAGTAGAGTTGTATCTCTAGTTGAATATGTAGCAGAGGATGGCCTAGTCAGCCATCAATGGGAGGAGAGGCCCTTGGTCTTGTGAAGATCATATGCCCTAGTACAGGGGAATGCCAGGGCCAGGAAGCAGGAGTGGGTGGGTTGGAGATCAGGAGGGGGGGCAGGGTATAGGGGGCTTTGGGGATAGCATTTGAAATGTAAATGAAGAAAATATCTAATAAAAATGCAAATTAAAAAAAAAGAGCTGAGAGGATTTGCAGTCCCATGGAGTGAGCAACAGTGTCAACAGGCCAGATTCCCCTGAGCTCCCGGGAACTGGACCACCATCCCAAGAGTACACATGGATGGATCCATGTCTCTGGCCGCATATGTGACAGATATAGCCTTGTTGGACATCAGTGGGAGGAGCGTCTCTTGGGCCTGAGGAGGTTTGATGCCCAAGTAGAATATATTTTTAAATGTATTATAATCTTCCTCCCCCACTCCCCACGCTTGGAGCACCTCCGGCATTTTTCTGTATTCATCCCTCTTCCCTTCAGTACCAGCCAGGTGGCACTTACTTTGGGATCACACAGAGAAACTAGAAAGGTGAAGGCAAACTTAGTGCCATTTTGTTATACTCAAGCTGAGATCAGATAGATCTATGACTCTCTCTTTTGGCAAGAATTCACATACCATAAAAACCAACTTGTATCCCAGTCACAAAAGAACACACAGGGTATGCGCTCATTGATAAGTGGATATTAGCCCAAAAGCTTGGAATATCCAAAATACAATCCACAGACCACATGAAGCTCAAGAAGGAAAACCGAAAGTCCTTTGAAATTATCAAATGATTCCAGAGAAATTGGGACCTCTTTTTAGGGTTTTTGTCTCATTAATAAAATAATAAGAAAATACTCACAGGGAAAATCAAGACCAATGCTATTAAAGAAGTTTAGAAAATTAAAGAAAATAAACAAAACAACTATAAATAAAAACCCACTGTGTGAAAGCTGAAAACTTCAGCAACTGCCTAGAAGACAGGAACAGAGAGAAAGTAATTATTGTTTATTATTATTATTATTATTATTATTACTATTATTAGCCATGATATTTGAGTTAAGCTGCATGGAAGTCAGCTAGCCACATGTGAGACCAGCAACAATATAGTTGGGATAGAAGCTTTAGAGAAAGTTTAAGGAATCCCAAAGTACAAGGTAAAGCATTGCTTAGAACAGAGAGAGGAAGAAGAAAAATAAAAGTTATTCTTTGGTGAATAAGTCAGAAAAATTGCTAGACTTAAAAATCTGGTCTGGCTGTACAAACCACTTCTATCATTGTGCTGTAGATAGATGATTAAGATGTGTCTAGAAAAATAAATGCATGTATATAGAGATATTTATGGAAAAAGTTGTATATCAAATAATATGTGTAGAACATCATATATATAAATGACAGGGTGGCTACACAAAAAGGATGGTTGAAATGAGTCCTGTACTGCAAGAGATCCATAGACATCAGTCATACTGGACTTGATTATTAAGGCTTATCCTATCTTTCATATCTTGACAGTGATGCTTCATTGCATGTGGATACTTCTCTATTGTTCTACCTAGATTTTCAAGCAAGTACAAGCTTTCTTCCTAGATCAGTTATCCTTCATTAAGTAAGAACTATTAATGCTTTGTCTACCTGTCTCCAAACGATCATTTTTACCCTTATTTTTTATCTGAGCCATTAAAATAGAATGTCAACAGACATCTACCACTGTATCCCCCACCTACTAAAGCCTACAACATCATGGGCTCCAACAGCATTGATCCAAACTTTGTTTCCCAAGCTGTGTACTAGTTGCTAGTTTCCTTAACTCTACTTAGATATATGGCCATAAACCATCCCCACTATATATATTATTTGTTCTCTTGATTACTTTCAAACTGTTATTTGATCATCTCAAAAAAGAAATTTTACCCATCCCTCTTCTTATATCTATATCATAAATTTATTTGCATCTTAAACAGTAATTATTTCAGAAATGTACCAATAAATAATGTCACATTTTCCTTTATTGTCTGTAATCTACTCTATAAGAAAGAACTGCTAAGATACCTTCTAGCTTTTGTTTGTTTGTAGGTTTGATTAACACTACTGTTTTGGTTCTTATATTACATATTAATCTTACCATTCTCAGAGTTGTCCACTCTACCTTTCATATGATCTTATCTATGCCACATAATCTCAACCATGCTATGTGGTCTTTTTGTGAAAAACACTTTGCTCTCCTCTTACCCTCTTCTCTACTATAACATTTTGCTTAGTCTTTCTTTAAAATATACTCCATATCTGACCACTACTCACCATCTCTATGCTTCTTAGTGTGCTTGACCCCCTTCAATTTTAGTGCCCCTTCAAAATGTTTTTTTTTTTCTTCTATCCTTGCTCCCAATATATGCTATTTAATTAAGTTGGTCAAGTGCTCTTTAAAACTGAGAGTGTCTCTACCAGACTTTTCTACTCTATATAATAAAATATTACTAAGAGGAAATAGCAATGTATTTATTTATGACTAAACATTATGCATGGTATGTCCTGCATGTTTTATTATAAGTGCTCTTAACTTACCCATAGTGTTCATCTTGTTGAGTCATCTCTAAACACAGTGATCACCTTGTTATTTCTCTTGTCATTTTTTCATTCTGTTTATTTCTTTAGCTACTTGGGTCCACCTTTATAATTTTACTAAATAGCAGGCTTGTGGGTGATATAGAACAAAGTAGGGTATGAGAAGGTAAAGGGCTATCTACCCTTGATAGTACTGCTGTTTCAGCTTAGACATAATATTATTGTCATTATTCTTGCTATTAAATTTTTTCCATTTTTGCTGTTATTTTCCAAAAATAACATTTAAAATAAAAGTTTTATATGCAGTTGAGTTATTCTCCCCAACTTCTCAGTGGGAGAAACTTCCTCTCAATCATTTTACCAACATAATAGTCTGCAAAAGAAAAGTGAAAGGAAAACTGCCAGTTGTCTTGAGCGATGGCTACCATTCTCAAGTATGAGTCAAAAAATTCAGTTTTTCTAATTTTTAAAATCACAGGTTGTATATTCTGTTGACCACAGTCTACTAATTTCTACACAATCTATTTTTTCCCTTCTCAGAATTTTATTTTTCAGGAAAGTTGTTAAATATTTCCATATCCAGCATAGGCATTTTGGGCTTAAATGCATATACTCAATAGAACCATTTCAAACAGTTAAATACTCAAACAACTCTCCACCAAAATGATTTATCAGATGGCAGGCTCATTCTAGTCATTGAACAATAGTAAATTTGTATGTGGGAGAAAAATATTCATTCACTGAACTCTTTTAATGGTCTTAGACTTCGGGAGGAAGAGTTAGTTAAGTTTGGATGGAAATATGACCCATTCAGCTATGTTATAATTTTTAAATGTCTTTTTATCATCTGTAATATTAACTAAATATCATTACCCACTGGATTGAAGTTTTTATGAAAAAAAGAAAATGTATACTGTATTATGAAATACTCATGTGTACTATACAGCCATTTTTACATGAATTGAAAAATGGCATAATGATACTCTGTAGTAATCAATTACATGAATTGTAATTATGAATTACATATTTTATGAATTTACATATAAGTATAAATTAAAACTCAGACTTAGTTTCCTAAAACATTTTTCTTGTTATTTTTATTCTAAAAGCTTTTTTAAGGGAAATGGAATCCTTAAATATCAGTATTTTATATTTGATACTTCATACAGCAAAAGGAGATATACAAAATCAGACATTTTTCAATTTTACAGGCCTTTTGTATATTGTTTGTTAGATTTCATAAAGCCTCTACATTTCTTTGAAAAACTGTAAACATTATATAAGAATACACTAAAATATCTTCTGGATTTAGATCAAGTCTCCAAACCCATGAACTTCAGTATCATTTCTCACTGAAAAATGTCTCTTTACCTTCACTATTAAGGAAGGAAAATAAACCCAGTAGTAACTTCAGGACATTTGCCATAGATTTTCATAGGAATCAATCATGATGTTTCTTTAAATTACACTTAATAAAGGAAATACAGACATGCTTGATTTCAAGTTTAGTTGGTTTGATGCAATCTTTGGTTCTTCATGATTAAAATCTTACCAAAAGCCCACCAAGGATGAGCAATCTAGTAATTGTGGTCTCAGTTGGTAAGCTATGCCAATTCCCTGAAAATCAGATTATAATAATAAGAGTCAGGCTAACCACATTGAATTCTTTCTCTATCCATAATTACAAAATTAGATTACTTTATCTTAAAGCATAGTTTGAGAAACATTTTCTCTGTGGTATATTATTCATAATCATGCTTTCTTAAGGTCTCTTTGTAAGCCAAGAAAGCCACATGTTATGCATTATAGCATAAGGGGCGGTTTTGGAAGGGGGGGTGCTACGGGTAGACTCTTGTCAAACTTTGAACCTCAGTACAGGAATTATATTATGTATTACCAGTGATATTTAGTAAGTGAATGGAATATATTACAAAGTAAACTATACTAAAATAACTGATGAGAGATGATAGTGTGTGTTTGAGAAATATTTTTATTACTCTCTATTTCAAACCTGCCCATCTCATGAAATAAAGATTCTGATATTTCAGATGAAAGATTTTAAAAATTCTACAACTCCTCTAAAGAATTCCTACTAAGTACAGAGGGATAAGGAGAGGAAACAGAACTGACTTAATTTATGGAAAATCTACTCTGCCCAAATTTGGTAATAAAGACATACTCTATTTTTCTGTTTTTATACATTAAGAAAGTAGAACAAAAATGTGAATGACTAATAAACTAGGACAGGAATAAATTCCTCACACTCCTTGTTCTCCCACTTCTTATTACACTAGAATGTCCCATTCATCTATTTCATGCTTGAAAGGGGAATGAGCAGATGTGCACAGCAAAGATGTGACTCCCACAAGACACAATGTCTAGGGAGATGGATACATGATATGGATATCTACTAGGCTTTCCCTGTACAGTACTGATCAATAATATTAATTTACTGAGTTATGCTATTTACTATAGAACTAGTGGGTACAGGAAGATTTTGGAAAAACAAAGCTATGCTAGATAATAAAGAATAAAAAGAATACAATGAGGAATACTGTTCATTATTGACTTCTTCCAGCTGTCTGGCATTGTATTTGTTGCCTAATTTTTAGCACAGATATTTTACATTCTCTGCATCCTCAGTGGACTTTTAATGTGAAACAACATTTATGTATGTCAAACATTGTGACAACAGAGCTAACATTAAGATAGCACATGTGTCCTTACCTTTGGCATATAGTGCCACAGCACTCAAGAATTCTCCTGAAGAGAGATAAACTGGAGTAAATTCTAGTCACCAACCTGAATGCATTGACTCATTGAGCTGATGTCTATTCTTCTGCACTTATTTTATTTTCTAAAGCTTTAGTTCTTCTGTATATCCTTAAGCAGTAAGATAGGGCACTCAAGTCCTCACAAAAGCATTACAGAATGGTTGTGTCTAGTTATTATTTTCATTTCAAAAAGTTTTGTAGTTTCATAGTATAATTTTTTTATCCTTATTCTAGTAACTTGGAGCCACAGATCACTTGTTAATATACCAGACTTCATCATATAATTAGCCATATCGAAGAAAGTATTCTAGCTGCTTATAGGCACTTTATTTATTTTTATTTATTTATTCTTTTTTATTAGTTTTTTTTCCTTTACAATTCCAATGCTATCCCCAAAATCTTCCAGAGCCTCCCCCTCCACTCCCCTAACTACCCACTTCCACTTCTTGGCACTGGTGTTCCCCTGTACTGAGGCATATAAAGTTTGCAAGACCAATGGGCCTCTCTTTCCAATGATGGTCGACTAGGCCATCTTCTGATACATACACAGCTAGAGACATGAGCTTTGGGGGGTACTGGTTAGTTCATATTGTTGTTCCACCTATAGGGTTAAAGACCCCTTTAGCTACTTGTGTACTTTCTCTAGCTCGTCCATTGGGGGTGCTGTGATCCATCCAATAGCTGACTGTGAACATCCACTACTGTCTTTGATAGGCACCCGCATAGCCTCACAAGAGACAGCTATATCTGGGTCCTTTCAGCAAAATCTTGCTAGTGTATGGAATGATGTCAGCATTTGGAAGCTGATTATGGGATGGATCACCAGGTATGGCAGTCTTTAGAAGGCCCTTGCTTTTGTCTCAGCTCCAAACTTTGTCTCTATAACACCTAACACCTTCCATTGGTGTTTTGTTCCCAATTCTAAGAAGGGGCAAAGTGTCCACACTTTGGTCTTGGTTCTTCTTGAATTTCATGTGTTTTGCAAATTATATCTTATATCTTGGGTATTCTACATTTCTGGGCTTATCAGTGAGTACATATCATTTGAGTTCTTTTGTGATTGGGTTACCTCACTCAGGATGATGCCCTCCAGGTCCATTCATTTGCCTAGGAATTTCATTCTTTTTAATAGCTGAGTAGTACTCCATTCTGTAAATGTAACACATTTTCTGTATCCATTCTTCTGTTGAGGGGCATCTGGGTTCTTTCCAGCTTCTGGCTATTATAAATAAGGCTGCTATGAACATAGTGGAGCATGTGTCCTTCTTACCGTTTGGAACATCTTCTGGATATATGCCAAGGAGAGGTATTTCAGGATCCTCCAGTAGTACTATGTCCAATTTTCTGAGGAACTGCCAGACAGATTTCCAGAGTGGTTGTACAAGCTTGCAAACCCACCAACAATGGAGGAGTGTTCCCCTTTCTCCACATCCTAGCCTTCAGTTGCTGTCACCTGAATTTTTGATCTTAGTCATTCTGACGGGTGTGAGGTATAATCTCAGGGTTGCTTTGATTTGCATTTCCCTGATGATTAAGGATGCTGAAGATTTTTTTTCAGGTGCTTGTCAGCAATTTGGTATTCCTCAGGTGAGAATTCTTTGTTTAGCTCTGAGCCCCATTTTTAATGAGGTTATTTGATTTTCTGGAGTCCACCTAATTGATTTCTTTATATATATTGGATATTAGTCCCCTATCTGATTTAGGATAGGTAAAGATCCTTTCCCAATCTGTTGGTAGTCTTTTTGTCTTATTCATGGTGTGTTTTGCCTTAAAGAAGCTTTGCAATTTTATGAGGTGCCATTTTTCAGTTCTTGATCTTACAGCACATGCCATTGCTGTTGTATTCAGGAATTTTTTTCCTCTGTGCCCATATCTTTGAGGATTTCCCCACTTTCTCCTCTATAAGTTTCACTGTCTCTGCTTTTATGTGGAGTTCCTTGATCCACTTAGTTTGACCTTAGTACAAGGAGATAGGAATGGATCAATTCACATTCTTCTACATGATAACTGCCAGTTGTGCCAGCACCATTTGTTGAAAATGCTGTCTTTTTCCACTGGATGGTTTTAGCTCCCTTGTCAAAGATCAAGTGACCATAGGTTTGTGGGTTCATTTCTGGGTCTTCAATTCTATTCCATTGGTCGACTTGGCTGTCATTATACCAGTACCATGCAGTTTTTATTACAATTTCTCTGCAGTAAAGCTTTAGGTCAGGCATTGTGGTTATACCAGAGTTTCTTTTATCCTTGAGAAGAGTTTTTGCTATCCTAGGGTTTTTTTTATTCCAGATGAATTTGCAGATTTCCCTTTCTAATTCATTGAAGAATTGAGTTAGAATTTTGATGGGGATTGCATTGAATCTGTAGACTGCTTTTGGCAAGATAGCCAATATTTACTATATTGATCCTGCCAATCCATGAGCATGGGAGATCTTTCCATCTTCTGAAATCTTAATTTCTTTCTTCAGAGACTTGAAGTTCTTATCATACACATCGTTCACTTCCTTTGTTAGAGTCATGCCAAGGTATTTTATATTATTTGTGACTATTGAGAAGGGTGTTGGTTCCCTAATTTCTTTCTCAGCCTGTTTATTCTTTGTGTAGAGAATGGTCATTGACTTCTTTGAGTTAATTTTATATCCACCTACTTCAATGAAGTTGTTTATCAGGTTTAGCAGTTCTCTGGTGGAATTTTTAGGGTCACTTATGTATACTATCATATCATCTGCAAAAAGTGATATTTTGACTTCTTTCTTTGCAATTTCTGTCCCCTTGATCTCATTTGTTGCCGAATTGCTCTGGCTAGGACTTCAAATACTATGTTGAATAGGGATGGATAAAGTGGGTAGCCTGATCTAGTCACTGATCTTAGTGGGATTGCTTCCAGCTTCTCACCATTTACTTTGATATTGGCTACTGGTTTGCTGTAGATTTCTTTTATCGTGTTTAGGTATGGGCCTTGAATTCCTGATCTTTCCAAGGCTTTTATCATGAATGGGTGTTGGATTTTGTCAAATGCTTTCTCTGTATCTAACGAGATGATCATGCATTTTTGTATTTGAGTTTGTTTATATAGTGGATTACGTAGGTGGACTTCTGTATATTAACCCATCCGATGTATCCCTGGAATGAAACCTACTTGGTCAGATTGGATGATTTTTTTGATGTGTTCTTGGATTCAGTTATTGAGAATATTATTGAATATTTTTGCATTGATATTCGTAATGGAAATTGGTCTGAAGTTCTAAAACTTTTTGGGGTCTTTGTGTGGTTTAGTTATCAAATAATTGTGGCTTCATAGAATGAATTGGGTAGAGTACCTTCTGCTTCTATTTCGTGGAATAGTTTGCGAAGAACTGGAATTCGATCTTCTTAGAAGGTCTCATAGAACTAGAACTCTGCACAAAACCCATCTGGGCTTTTTTTTTTTTTTTTTTTTTTGGTTGGGAGACTATTCATGACTGCTTCTATTTCTTTAGGGCATATAAGACAGTTTATATCATTAACCTGATCCTGATTTAACTTTGGTACCTGGTATCTGTCTAGAAACTTGTTCATTTCATCCAGGTTTTCCAGTTTTGTTGAGTATAGCCTTTTGTAGAAGGATCTGATGGTGTTTTGGATTTCTTCAGGATCGGTTGTTATGTTTCCGTTTTCATTTCTGATTTTGTTAATTAGGATGCTTTCCATGTGCCCCCTAGTGAGTCTGGCTAAGGGTTTATCTATCTTGTTGATTTTCTCAAAGAACCAGCTCCTTGATTGGTTGATTCTTTGAATAGTTCTTCTTGTTTCCACTTGGTTGATTTCACCCCTGAGTTTGATTATTTTCTGTCGTCTACTCCTCTTGGGTGAATTTGCTTCCTTTTTTTCTAGAGCTTTTAGGTTTGTTGTCAAGCTGCTAATGTGTGCTCTCCCTAGTTTCTTTTTGGAGGCACTTAGAGCTGTGAGTTTTCTTCTTAGAAATGCTTTCATTGCATCCCATGAGTTTGGTTATGTTGTGGCTTCATTTTCATTAAACTCTAAAAATTCTTTAATTTCTTTCTTTATTCCTTCTTTGACCAAGGTACCATTGAGAAGAGTGTTGTTCAGTTTCCACGTGAATGTTGGCTTTCTATTACTTATGCTGTTATTGAAGATCAGCCTTAGTCCGTGGTGATCTGTTAGGATGCCTGGGACAATTTCAATAATTTTGTATCTGTTGAGGCCTATTTTGTGACCAATTATATGGTCAATTTTGGAGAAGGCACCATGAAGTGCTGAGAAAAAGGTACATCCTTTTGTTTTAGGATAAAATGTTCTGTAGATATCTGTTAAATCCATTTGTTTCATAACTTCTGTTAGTTTCACTGTTTCCCTGTTTAGTTTATTTCCAAGATCTGTCCATTGATGAAAGTGGTGTGTTGAAGTCTCCCACTATTATTGTGTGCAGTGCAATGTGTGGTTTGAGCTTTACTAAACTTTCTTTAATGAATGTGGCTGCCCTTTCATTTGGAGCATAGATATTCAGAACTGAGAGTTCCTCTTGGAAGATTTTACCTTTGATGAGTATGAAGTGCCCCTCCTTGTCTTTTTTGAGGACTTTGGGTTGGAACTTGATTTTATTAGATATTAGAATGGCAACTCCAGCTTGTTTCTTCAGACCATTGATTTGGAAATTTGCCTTCCAGCCTTTCACTCTGAGTTATTGTCTGTCTTTTTCCTTGAGATGGGTTTATTTTAAGCAACAAAATGTTGGGTCCTGTTTGTGTAGCCAGTCTGTTAGTCTATGTCTTTTTATTGGGGAATTGAGTACATAGATATTAAGAGATATTAAGGAAAAGTAATTGTTGCTTCTTATTATTTTTTGTTAGAATTGGTATTCTGTCCTTGTGGCTGTCTTCTTTGAAGTTTGTTGAAGGATTACTTTCTTGCTTTTTTTAGGGAGTGGTTTCCATCCTTGTATTTTTTTTTTTCTGTTATTATCCTTTGAAGGGCTGGAATCATGGAAAGATAATGTGTGAATTTGGTTTTGTCGTGGAATACTTTGGTTTCTCCATCTATGGTAATTGAGAGTTTGGCTGGGTATAGTAGCCTGGGTTGGCATTTGTGTTTTCTTAGGGTCTGTATAACATCTGTCCAGGCTCTTCTGGCTTTCATAGTCTCTGGTGAAAAGTCTGGTGTAATTCTGATAGGCTTGCCTTTATATGTTACTTGACTTTTTCCCTTACTGCTTTTAATATTCTATCTTTCTTTAGTGCATTTGTTGTTCTGATTATTATGTGTAGGGAGGAATTTCTTTTCTGGTCCAGTCTATTTGGAGTTCTGTAGGCTTCTTGTATGTTCAAGGTCATCTCTTTCTTTAGGTTTGGGAAGTTTTCTTCTATAATTTTGTTGAAGATATTTGCTGGCCCTTTAATTTGAAAATCTTCATTGTCCTCTACTCCTATTATCCACAGGTTTGGTCTTCTCATTGTGTCCTGGATTTCCTGGATGTTTTGAGTTAGGATCTTTTTGCATTTTCCATTTTCTTTGATTGTTGTGCCGATGTTCTCTATGTTATCTTCTGCACCTGAGATTCTCTCTTCCATCTCTTGTATTCTGTTTCTGATGCTCGCATCTATGTTTTCAGATTTCTTTCCTAGGGTTTCTCCAGAGTTGCCTCACTTTTGGTTTTCTTTACTGTGTCTACTTCCCTTTTTAGGTCTAGTATGGTTTTCTTCGTTACCATCACCTGTTTGGATGTGTTTTCCTGTTTTTCTTTAAGGACTTGTAATTCTTTAGCAGTGTTCTCCTGTATTTTTTTAAGTGAGTTATTAAAGTCTTTCTTGATGTCCTCTACCATCAACATGAGATATGCTTTTAAATCCGGGTCTAGGTTTTTGGGTGTGTTGGGTGCCCAGGACTGGCAGAGGTGGGAGTGCTATGTTCTAGTGATGGTGAGTGGTCTTGGTTTCTGTTAGTAAGATTCTAATGTTTGCCTTTCTCCATCTGGTAATCTCTGGAGTTAGTTGTTATAGTTGTCTCTGGTTAGAGCTTTTTCTTCTCATGATTCTGTTAGCCTCTATCAGCAAACTTGGGAGACTAGCTCTCTCCTTACTTTCAGTTGTCAGTGCACTCTCTGCAGGCAAGCTCTCTTGTAGGGAAGGTGCATAGTTATCTGGTGTTTAAACCTGCCTCCTGGCAGAAGATGAAGGCTGGAAACAGGGCCTGTCCCAGAAGCTGTGTAGCTTGGCCTGTCCCAAAAGCTGTTAGCTTCTGTAGTCCATACTCTCACCTGCGCAGACTAGTCTCAGAGGGATCCGGTAACCATGTTGGCTCCCCCAGGCGCTCCAGCAAAGCCCTCCCGGGCGGGGCAAACACCTCTCTTCTGGCAGGGTTGGTGCCCGGATGTCTGGAGCCTGAAAAGGGGTCTGTCTCAGAATCTGTCCTCTAGGGACCTTGGGGGTGTACACCAACTCCATGCCCAAGGTGACCGGGTGCTGTTGCTGAATGTAAGGGACTTGTGACCCTGGTCAGGCCGGGTTTTCTGCTTCCCTAATGCTGTCTCAGGTCCAGTGCGATTGGATTGGAACAGAGTTGTGTTCCACTTACCAGAGGTCCTAAGATCATGTGGAGAGTCCTCTAGGTACCTAGGTGGTGTCTGCCAACTCTGCACCCAGGTGACCTGGAGCTGGCGCTAACTGAAATAGACTTGTGACCCTGGTCAGGCCAGGTTTTCTGCTTCTCTAATGCTGTCTCAGGTCCCACATGATTGGAATGGAACAGAAGTTGTGTTCCACTCACTGGTTGTCCTAAGATTGGGTGGAGAGTCCTCTAGGAACCTTTAGGGTGTCTGTCAACTCTGCCCCCAAGGTGACCCTGTGCTGGCGCTGACCAGAATGGTCTTGTCTATAGGCACTTTATTAAGTGACTCTCCAAACCATGGTGTGGGTAGTTTGGGGTTTAGGATGTTCTAATGGAGTGATCAAATGATGCCCTTCTTTCAACTTTTCATGGGCTGTATAATAAATAAAAGAATATGGAAGTGGTCTGAATTTTTTTCATTATATATCTTTTTTACTTAGTTAAATTTATTTATTCACTTTACATATTGATTGCTGCCACATCTCTTGGTCTTCCTTCCCATATATATGCAGGTAAGAAGTTGCATAGGTCCAGTCTGTGTATGTTGGTTGGTGTATGTTGGTGTTCAGTCTCTGAGAACACCAAGTGTCCAAGTTAGTTGACTCTGTTGGTATTTCTGTGGAGTTCCTTCCATTTCAGGGCCTCACTCTTTCCTCCAATTCTTCCATATGGGTCTCCAAGCTCCATCTAATGTTTGACTGTTGTTCTTTGCATCTGTCTTACTCAGTTGCTGGGTGGAACCTATCAAAGAACAGTAATGCTAGAATCCTGTCTGAATATTAACAGTATCATTAATAGTGTCAGGTGCATGCCCATGTGGTGCATATATAGTTGGGTCACCTGTTGCTTGGCCATTCCAACAGTCTGCTCCATCCCCTATCCCTGCATTTCTTGTAGACAGGATGATTTTGGGGTCAAAGTTTTGTCACTTGGTTCATGTCCCAGTTGCTCCACTGGGGTTCCTACTGGGCTAGAAGAGGTGGCCTCTTAAAGTTCCATACCCTCATTGCTGTGAGTTCCAGTTAAGGTCATCTTCATTGATTCTTGGGAACCTCACTATCCTAGATCTCTGGCACATTCTTAAGATACCCCTTATCTGACCACCCCCCCCATCCATCATCAGTTACAGATTTCCATTCATTCTCATGGGCATTTGGCCATCGCTACTGTGCCTCCCCACACCAGATTTTTAACCCTTCCCCCACCATTTCCCTCCTCATCCCCTCTCCCACCCATATACCTCCCTCCATTTGCTTGTGGTGACTGTTTTATTTTACAAACATCTTCCCCTAGGCCTTCTTTATTGATTTGTTTTGTTTGTTTGTTTGTTTGTTTGTTTGTTATTTTCTTGAGTGTAGCACAGGTATCCTGTATTTTATGGCTAATATTGACATATCAGTGAGTACATACCATGCATGTCCTTGTGGGACTGGGTTACCTAGATCAGAATGATATTCTCGAATTCCATCCATTTGCCTGCAAATTTGATGATGTTGTTGTTTTTGATAGCTGAAAAGTATTTCATTCTGTAGATATATCACATTTTCTTTATTCTTCAATTAAGGGAAAACGGGAATGTTTCCTCTTTTTGGCTATTATGAATAAAACTGCTATGAAAATAGTTGAGGAAGTGTCCCTGTGGTATAGTGGGGCATTTTGGGGTATAGGTCCAGGGGTAGTATAGCTGGGTCTTGAGGTAGGATTATTCCCAATTTTTATTAGAAATCACCAAATTGATTTCTAAAGTAGTTGTACAAGTTTGCATAACAGCCCGCAATAGAGAATTGTTCCCCTTGCTCCACACCCTTGCAAGCATGTGCTATCACTTGACTTAGCTATTCTGACTTTTTGATCTTACTAATTCTGAAGAGTGTAAGATGGAATCTGAATTGTTTTTATTTGCATTTCCCTGATGACTATGTGCCTGGTTTAGCTATATGCTTTTTGTCTTAGTCGGGGTTTCTATTCCTGCACAAACATCATGACCAAGAAACAAGTTGGGGAGGAAAGGGTTTATTCGGCTTCCACTTCCATACTGCTGTTCATCACCAAGGAAGTCAGGGCTGGAACTCAAACAGGTCAGGAAGAAGGAGCTGATGCAGAGGCCATGGAGGGATGTTCCTTACTGGCTTGCTTCCTCTGGCTTGCTCAGCCTGCTCTCTTATACCAAGATTACCAGCCCAGAGATGGTCTCACCCACAAGGGGCCTTTCACCCCTTGATCACTAATTGACAAAAGGCCTTACAGTTGGAGCTCATAGAAGCATTTCCTCAACTGAAGCTCCTTTTTCTGTGATAACTCCAGCTGTGTCAAGTTGACACACAACTAGCCAGTACAATTGACCCCTTGTCAACTTGACACACAAACACATCACTGGTAAGGCTCAACCCTTAATTTCTTATTCATCCCCAAGATCTAAACAACTTTAAAAGTCCCACAGTCTTTACATATTAAAAGTCAATCCCTTTAAAATGTCCAATATCTTTTAAAATCCAAAGTCTTTTTACAATTAAAAGTCTCTTAACTGTGGGCTCCACTAAAATAGTTTCTTCCTTCAAGAGGGAAAATATCAGGGCACAGTCACAATCAAAAGCAAAAATCAATCTCTAACCGTCCAATGTCTGGGATCCAACTCACGATCTTTCGGGCTCCTCTAAGGGCTTGGGTCACTTCTCCAGCCATGCCCTTTGTAGCACATGTGTCTTCCTCTAGACTCCAGATGCTTGTACTCCACTGCTGCTGCTCTTGGTCATCATCTCATGGTACTGGTATCTTCAAAACACTGTATGACCCCTTCAGTCCTGGGCCATCAATTGCAACTGAGGCTGCATCTTCACCAATGGCCTTCCATTTTCTCTCACAGTGCAGAGGCTCAGCTGCTCTTCGTGACCCCTTTATGCCTTCAAAACCAGTACCACCTGAGTGACCCTTACAGATTACCAAGTCCGGCTGCAGCAGGAGTACAAACGTGGCTATCTCTGGATCACAGCCTCTTTGTGCTTTCAGAAAACACTTCCCAGAAGATGTCACCTCAATGATGCTGGTCTCTTCTTAATCTCCGCTAATTTCTTAGTTCCAGCTAACCAGCATCAATGTTCCAGTATTGCAAAAGTTTCACTTTAGTAGTTCTGGTATCTTGTTAAGCACAGCTGATTCTTCAGCTCCAGCTAACCAGAACCACAGAATCTTCCCAATCAAAATAACAATGGCTCTGAAAAGAGTCTTTAATTTTCCCTTTGAAATTTCACAAGCCAGACCTCCATCTTCTGCACTGTTCTCAACATTATCTTCCAAGCTCCTACACAACATCTGACAGAGCTCTTAACGGTGAATGGATCTTCTAGCTCAAAGTTCCAAAGTCCTTCCACAGTCCTCCCCAAAACATGGTCAGGTTGTCACAGGAATACTCCACTATGCTGGTACCAATTTGTCTTAGTCAAGGTTTCTATTCCTGCACAAACATCATGACCAAGAAACAAGTTGAGGAGGAAAAGGTTTATTCAGCTTATACTTCCATACTGCTGTTCATCACCAAGGAAGTCAGGGCTGGAACTCAAACAGGTCAGGAAGCAGGGGCTGATGCAGAGGCCATGGAGGGATGTTCCTTACTGGCTTGCTTCCCCTGGCTTGCTCAGCCTGCTCTCTTATAGAACCAAGATTACCAGCCCAGAGATGGTCCCACCCATAAGGGGCCTTTATCCCCTTGATCACTAATTGAGAAAGTGCCTTACTGTTGGATCTCATGGAGGCATTTCCTCAACTGAAGCTCCTTTTTCTGTGATAACTCCAGCTGTGTCAAGTTGACATAAAACCAGCCAGTACAGTATCCCTGGTCTCTCTACAACTCTTATCATGACAGGAGATTTGGATTCTGTTAAATGCTTTTTTAGCATCTAATGAGATGATCGTGTATTTTTTTTTTCTTTTAGTTTGCCTATATTGAGGTTTACATTGGTGGAATTTTTGGTTTTTTGTTTGTTTGTTTGCTTGCTTGTTTTTTAATTATCCCTGAGTCCCTGGAATGAAGCCTGTTTGATCATGAGTGATGATTTTTTTTTTGAAGTTTTCCTGGATTTAGTTTAGGAGTATATTATTGAGTATTTTTGCATCAAAGTTCATAAGAGAAATAGGTCTGATGTTCCCACTCTTGGTTTCATTTTCAAGTGGTTTAGGGATTAGGGTGGCTGTAGCTTCATCAAATGGGTTTGGATGTGTTCTTTTTGTTTCTATTTTGTGAAATAGTTTGAGGAGTATTGGTATTACCACTTCCTTGAAAGTCTGGTAGAATTCTGTACTAAAACCATCTGGTTCTAGGCATTTTTGCAGAGTGGGGAAGAATTTTTATGACTGCTTCTAGTGTGTGTGTATGTAGGGCTGTTTATATAATTTACCTGGTCTTGATTTAACGTTGGTAAGTGGTATCTATCTAGAAAATCATCCATTTCATTAAGACTCTCCAATTTGTGGAGTACAGGTTTTTGAAGCAGCAACTAATGAGTATTTGAATGTCCTCCTATTTGTCTGTTTTTATGTCTCCCTTTTCATTTCTGATTTTATTTATTTGGAGACTGTCTCTTTTTCTTTTGGCTAGCTAAGCTAAGTATTTCTCTGTCTTATTCCTTTCCTCAAAGAACCAGCTCTTGGTTTTGTCGATTCTTTGTATTGTTTTCTTTGTTTCTAATTGATTTATTTCACCCTGATTTTTAATCATTTCCTGCCTTCTGAAACTTCTCTTGGGTGTGTTTCCTTTTTTTTTTTTTTTTCTAGAGCTTTCAGATAAGATGCTGGTCTGACTACTTTCTAATTTCTTTATAGAGGCCTCTTAGCACTGCTTTCACTGTGTCCTATGAATTTGGGTATATTGTGTGTGTGTGTGTGTGTGTGTGTGTGTGTTTTTTTTCAATGAATTCTAGGAAGACTTCAATTTCTTTCTTTATTTCTTCCCTGACCCAGTGTTCACTGAGTAGAGAGTTGCTCAGTTTCCATGGATATATTGCCTTTCTGGTGTTTATGTTGCTGAAATCCAGCTTTAATCCATGGTCTGATAAGATACAACACTTTATTTCTACTTTTTTTTTGTATCTGTTGAGGATTTCTTTGTGATTAACTATATAGCCAATTTTAGTAAAGGTTCCACAAGGTGCTAAGAAGAAGGTAGGTTATTCTGTGATTGGGGTGGAATTATTCTGTGAGACATCTGTCAGATACCTGTTAGGTCCATTTGATTCACAACATCAGTTAGTTTCATTATCTCTACTTAGTTTTTGTCTGGATGACATGTTAGTTAGTGCAAGTAGGGTATTGAAGTCTCCCACTATAAATGTGTGGAATTACACATGTGACTGAAGCTTTAGCAACTTTAAAAACAAAACAAAACAAAACAAAACAAAACCCAAATATTGGTACCCTTGTGTTTGGGGCATAAATATTCATATTAAGATACCATCTAGGTAGACTTTTTTTTTTTTTTGATGCCTATGAAGTGTCCCTCTATCTTTCTTTTGATTAAATTTGGTTGTAAGTGTATTTTACTAAATGATAAAATGACTATTCCAGCTTGCTTCTTGGCTCCCTTTGCTTGAATTTTTTTTCCAGCTGTGATAGTTTGTATATTCTTGGGCCAGGGAGTGGCACCATTTTGAGGTGTGAACTGGTTGGAAAAGGTGTGATCTGGTTGGAGTAGGTGTGTCACTGTGGGTGTGGACTTAAGATCCTCACCCTAGTTGCCTGGAAGTCAGTCTTCAACTAACAGCCTTTGGATGAAGATTTAAAACTCTCAGCTCTGCCTGAGCCATGCCTGCCTGGATACTGCCATGCTCCCACCTTGATGATAATGGACTGAACCTCTGTACATGTAAGCCATCCCCAATTATATGTTGTTTTTTATAAGACTTGCCTTGTTCATGGTGTCTGTTCACAGCAGTAAAACCCTAACTAAGACACCAGCCATTCACTTTGACATAGTGTTTGTTTTTATTGCTAAGGTACTTCTTGCATGCACCAGAATGATTGGTCCTATTTTAACATCCAATCTGTTTGCCCATGTCTTTTTATTGAAGAATTGAGTCCATTGATGTTGAGAGATATTCATGACCAGTGATTTTTTTTAATCCCTCTATTATTTTGATATTGGTGGTAATAGTGTGTGTATGTTTGTGTGTGCTTCCTTGTTTTGTTTTGTTTTTTTTTTTTGGCTGCTATGGAATTACATATTTTCTGTTCCCTTGGGTATAGTTACCCTCCTTAGGTTAGAGTTTTTCTTCTACTATTTTCTCTATGGCTGGATTTGTTGATAGATATGGCTTATTTGGTTTTATATTGAAACATCTTGTTTTCTCAATCTACAGTGGTTGAGAGTTTTGCTAAATATAATAGTGTAGGTTTGCATCTGTGGATATTCAGAGTTCACAATGTATCTGTCCAGGCTCTTCTAGCTTTTTGAGTGTCTGTTGAAAACTTTGGTGTAATTATTATACATCTGCATTTATATGTTACCTGGTGTTTTTTTCCTTGCAGCTTTTAATATTATTTTCTTGTTCTATAGATTTTGTATTTTGATTATTATTTGGTAGGAATGCTTTCTATTCTGATACAGTCTAATTGGTGTTCTATAACCTTCTTGTGTGTTTATAGGAATCTTTTTCTTTAGGTTGGAATAATATTCTTCTATGATTTTCTTGAGAATATTTTCTAGTACTTGGAGCTGGAACTCTTCCTGCTTTTATTCCTATTATTTTTAGGTTGGGTCTTTCGATGGTATCCCAGATTTCCTGATATTTTGTGTCAGGATTTTTTTAGCTTTTAACATTTCTTTTGACTGATGTATGAATATCTTCTATTATTTCTTCTATGCCTGAGATTCTCTCTTCCATATCTTATATTCTGCTGGTGATGCTTATATCTGTTGTTCCTGTTTTGTTCTCTAGGTTTTACACCCCTGGGATTCCCTGAAATTGTGTTTTCCTTATTGATTACACTCCCATTTTCAGGTCTTCAATAGTTTTATTCATTTCTTCACCTGTTTAATTATTTTTTTTATCTCTTTAAGAGATTTATTTGTTTTGACTTTAAAGCCTCTACTTGTTTACTTATATTTTCCTGTATTTCTTTAAGGAATTTCCTAAATTCCTTTTGAAAAAGACCTCTATCATCATTATAAGACTGGTTTGTAAAGTCATTTTCTTCTGCTTCAGTTGTGCTAAGATATCCAGACTTCTGATGGATATCTTTAAGCTCTATGGTGTACAGTCAGCAGTTCTGTATGGTTCAGGATCTATAGGTCTGAGGACGATGTGTAGAGAAGTGGCAGGAAAATGTGGTCATTGGGCTAGCAAGTTGCTCAAAAATGAGGGTACCCCAGAGGTCTCATAATGACTGAGGTATCACTCTACAAATTCTCATAGGAAAATAAAAACAAAACAAAACAAAACAAATCAAAACATAACAAACAAACCAATAACCCCATACTTTCATATCAGCAATACATAAAAGGTAAAAAAATCAAGTACATTGCTAGTTTTTTTTAACAAATTGAAAATAAATGTTCTAATCCCTACAACAACATATATCATCTATTATGAACAAACTAGGTAAGTTAATTATTATTGAATATTTATTTTGATATATTCTTCAATAAAGATATTTGACAATGAATAAAATTTATATGTAAAACTTATTTACTGTTAACAATTAACAAACAATTCTAATTTTCAAATACATTTTTTAATTTTTCTAAAGTGGTTATCTATTTAGGTATTTTTATAAGTGGGGACAGAAACATCTTCTTAAGCTTTCAGAGGGATTTCCAAAGTGGTTGTACAGTTTGCAATCCCACCAGCAATGGGGGAGTGTTCTTCTTTCTCCACAACCTCTCCAACATGTTTTCTACTATTGTTCATTTTCTTGATTTTATTTAGACTCATATAGTTAGCTACACTAACTGGCATGTCTCATGCATTCTTGTAGCATGCACTAAATATTTTTGGTGAGAGCAATTCAGTCCATTTCAGGAAGAGAATATTGATATGTGTCACTGTACTGGTTTTTCAATCAAGCTCACAGAGTTGTCAATTATTCCCAATCACCTTTTCTAGATTGAATGCAAAGCTGAGAAATTATTATTGAGATTTCAATGGAGCAGTGACTCCTAAGAGTTTGAACAGTTCCAGAGGAATGATAACAGCTTTTCTTTTGCCCTGCATTAAGCTGTCAGTAATGGAAATGGAACAGTGTCTTCAAGCCAATTTCATGACCACTCTACACTGATTACCAACTTCTGTTCTGCCTCATGGGAAAATAGAACAACTGTTGCAAAGAGAAAGAACAGATTTCACTGTGCAGCAACAATAAAGAAGTCTTAGAACTATGCTAAAATATAATTTCCTGAATGAAAAATTTACTATTTTATCAGTTTCCTGTTGCTTTTGAACACATTACCACAAAGCTGATAGCTAAAAAAAAATAATAGCTGTGTATAGTATATACCCATAATACCAGCACAAGGAATGCTGAGGCTGGAAAATCATGAATGTGAAGACAACATTGTATAGAAACATTTAAAAGAAGCAGACACAAAGAAAACAATGCAGTGTTAGTGTATTATTTCCCAGTTCTGGAGTGCACAGTCTGTAAGAACTGAAGTCAAGAAATAGGTAGAGCTGCTGCACTCAGTTTACAAGGGAGAGTGAGCCTGAGGTCATATCTAGATTTTCAAGCCTTCCTGATTCATAGACTCTCAGTCTCTGTTGAACCTCAAAAACATAAATCACATCACAGAAACATTCATTCCTGTAGTCACACTTTCTCTTGTTTCTGCTTTTCAACTTAAAGATTCTATAATTGTCTATCACAATGACTTTCACATCTCAACCATATATGCAAAGTGTCTTTATCATGTGAAGCAACATAAATATAACTTCAAATATGTTAAGACTATAATGCTGTTTTCCATAGTAATTGGCAGTATTGTATGTCATTTATCAGATCTGAAATGATGTGAGTAGCTCTCAAGTGTTTCTCCCCATCCCACCCACAAAAAGGAAGAGCCGAGTAAATATGGCTCAATAGAGAGGAAAGGGTACTGCCAATATGGCTGAGTTACTGACTGAGATAGAAATATTCTTATGATTAATTAAGGTAGTTACATTATAATCACAAGGATCTGTCTACTAGAAGAAAATTAAGGCCAAACAATGACAGCAATCACGATCAATGTTCCTTGCTTTACATGTTAGCATTCAGTAAAATCATGACTAGTTTAAAGTCAATTGGATTATCACTTACCTGGTTTATTAAAAAAAAGAACTCTAAAAATTATTAGCTTCATTTTTTTTTTAATTTTTACATTGTTAGACAATTTGAAATTTTGTGCAAGCTAATTTAGGGATTAAATTTAGAAATTTAATAAAAAATTTCTGTTTTAAAAAATAATAGACACTTCTTTTAAAATTATATCTAAATTTTTTATATGAATGTTTTTCATTCACATATATCTGTTGCTACATGTTTTCTGATGAAGATCAAAAGAAGGTATCAGATATTCTGAAACAGGAGTTACATGCAGCTGTGAGCCACTGTGTGGGTGCTGGAATCAAACTATTATAAGAGCAGCCATTGCTCTTAAACAATGAGCTATACCCAACCCTGAAAGTTAATAATTTTTAACAACATTCAACTATTTTATAATTTCAACTCAATTGTTTCTTACTAGTATGATTGATTTTTTAACAGGAGGTATCTACATTACCAAATCTTCACATGCAAATTTATGAGCTTATATCTTCCAGTTTTTAAGTAAGCACAAGTTGATTGATGACATTTCATTGGCAATAAGCCATTAGTGCATGTTTTTGGAAAGTAAGTGCAGCCAAGAAAGTTTTTGCTGTGTCAGCCTCTTTTGCTTTTATTGATGGTAAAAGCATACTTGAAAGGTACTTCAGCATGTAGAAGTCATACCAAGTACTGTCCCTTATTGTTTATTTGTAGTTACCATATAACATTTTTCATTTTTTATTACTGGACCTATCATTACTATGAGAGTATTTGGTTTTTTTTTTAATATTTTTTATTACATATTTTCCTCAATTACATTTCCAATGCTATCCCAAAAGTCCCCCATAGCACCCCCCACTTCCCTACCCTCCAATTCCTATTCTTTTGGCCCTGGCATTCCCCTATATTGGGGCATAAAAAGTTTGCAAGTCCAATGGGCCTCTTTCCAGTGATGGCCGACTAGGCCATCTTTCGATACATATGCAGCTAGAGACAAGAGCTCCGGGGTACTGGTTAGTTCATAATGTTGTTCCAACTATAGGGTTGCAGATCCCTTTAGCTCCTTGGGTACTTTCTCTAGCTTCTCCATTGGGAGCCCTGTGATACATCCAATAGCAGACTGTGAGCATCCACTCCTGTGTTTGCTAGGCCCCTGCATAGTCTCACAAGAGACAGCTATCTTTGGGTCCTTTCAGCAAAATCTTGCTAGTGTATGCAATGGTGTCCAGGTTTAGAAGCTGATGATGGGATGGATCCCTGGATAAGGCAGTCTCTAGATGGTCCATCCTTTCATCACAGCTCCAAGCTTTGTCTCTGTAGCTCCTTCCATGGGTGTTTTGTTCCCAATTATAAGAAGGGGTACAGTGTCCACATTTTGGTCTTCATTCTTCTTGAGTTTCATGCGTTTAGCAAATTGTATCTTATATCTTGGATATCCTAAGTTTTGGGCTAATATCCACTTATCAGTGAATACATATTGTGTGAGTTCCTTTGTGATTGTGTTACCTCACTCAAGATGATGCCCTCCAGATCCATCCATTTGGCTAGGAATTTCATAAATTCATTCTTTTTAATAGCTGAGTAGTACTCCATTGTGTAGATGTACCATAATTTCTGTATCCATTCCTCTGTTGAGAGACATCTGGGTTCTTTCCAGCTTCTGGCTATTATAAATAGGGCTGCTATGAACATAGTGGAGCATGTGTCCTGCTTACTGGTTGGGACATCTTCTGGATATATGCCCAGGAGAGGTATTGCTGGATCCTCCGGTAGTACTATGTCCAATTTTCTGAGGAACCGCCATACTGATTTCCAGAGTGGTTGTACAAGCTTGCAATCCCACCAACAATGGAGGAGTGTTCCTCTTTCTCCACATCCCCGCCAGCATCTGCTCTCACCTGAATTTTTGATCTTAGCCATTCTGACTGGTGTGAGGTGGAATCTCAGGGTTGTTTTGATTTGCATTTCCCTGATGATTAAGGATGTTGAACATTTTTTCAGGTGCTTCTCTTCCATTTGATATTCTTCAGGTGAGAATTCATTGTTCAGTTCTGAGCCCCATTTTTTAATGGGGTTATTTGACTTTCTGGAGTCCACCTTCTTGAGTTCCTTATATATATTGGATATTAGTCCCCTATCTGATTTAGGATAGGTAAAGATCCTTTCCCAATCTGTTGGTGGTTTTTTTGTCTTATTGATGGTGTCTTTTGCCTTGCAGAAGCTTTGCAGTTTCATGAGGTCCCACTTGTCAATTCTCGATCTTACAGCACAAGCCATTGCTGTTCTATTCAAGAATTTTTCCCCTGTGCCCATATCTTCAAGGCTTTTCCCCACTTTCTCCTCTATAAGTTTCAGTGTCTCTGGTTTTATGTGAAGTTCCTTGATCCACTTAGACTTGACCTTAGTACAAGGAGATAGGAATGGATCGTTTCTCATTCTTCTACATGAAAACAACCAGTTGTGCCAGCACCATTTGTTGAAAATGTTGTCTTTCTTCCACTGGAAGGTTTTAGCTCCCTTGTCGAAGATCAAGTGACCATAGGTGTGTGGGTTCATATCTGGGTCTTCAATTCTATTCCATTGGTCTATTTGTCTGTCACTATACCAGTACCACGCAGTTTTTATCACAATTGCTCTGTAGTAAAGCTTTAGGTCCAGCATGGTGATTCCACCAGAGGTTCTTTTATCCTTGAGAAGAGTTTTTGCTATCCTAGGTTTTTTTGTTATTCCAGATGAGTTTGCAGATTGCACTTTCTAATTCGTTGAAGAATTGAGTTGGAATTTTGATGGGGATTGCATTGAATCTGTAGATTGCTTTTGGCAAAATAGCCATTTTTACAATGTTGATCCTGCCAATCCATGAGCATTGGAGATCTCTCCATCTTCTGAGATCTTCTAGAATTTCTTTCTTCAGAGACTTGAAGTTTTTATTATACAGATCTTTCACTTCCTTAGTTAGAGTCATGCCAAGATATTTTATATTATTTGTGACTATTGAGAAGGGTGTTGTTTCCCTAATTTCTTTCTCAGCCTGTTTATTCTTTGTGTAGAGAAAGGCCATTGATTTGTTTGAGTTTATTTTATATCCAGCTACTTCACCGAAGCTGTTTATCAGGCTTAGGAGTTCTCTGGTGGAATTTTTAGGGTCACTTATATATACTATCATCTGCAAAAAGTGATATTTTGACTTCATCTTTTCCAATTTGTATCCCTTTGATCTCCTTTTGTTGTCGAATTGCTCTGGCTAGGACTTCAAGTACTATGTTGAATAGGTATGGAGAAAGTGGACAGCCTTGTCTAGTCCCTGATTTTAGAGGGATTGCTTCAAGCTTCTCACCATTTACTTTGATGTTGGCTACTGGTTTGCTGTAGATTGCTTTTATCATGTTTAGGTATGGGCCTTGAATTCCTGATCTTTCCAAGACTTTTATCATGAATGGGTGTTGGATCTTGTCAAATGCTTTTTCCGCATCTAACGAGATGACCATGTGGTTTTTGTCTTTGAGTTTGTTTATATACTGGATTACGTTGATGGATTTCCGTATATTGAACCATCCCTGCATCCCTGGGATGAAACCTACTTGGTCAGGATGGATGATTGTTTTGATGTGTTCTTGGATTCGGTTAGCAAGAACTTTATTGAGTATTTTTGCATCAATATTCATAAGGGATATTGGTCTGAAGTTTTCTATCTTTGTTGGGTCTTTTTGTGGTTTAGGTATCAGAGTAATTGTGGCTTCATAGAATGAGTTGGGTAGAGTACCTTCTGTTTCTATTTTGTGGAATAGTTTGTGAAGAACTGGGATTAGATCTTCTTTGAAGGTCTGATAGAACTCTGCACTAAACCCATCTGGTCCTGGGCTTTTTTTGGTTGGGAGACTATTAATGACTGCTTCTATTTCTTTGGGGGATATAGGGCTGTTTAGATCATTAACCTGATCTTGGTTCAACTTTGGTACCTGGTACCTGTCTAGGAACTTCTCCATTTCATCCAGGTTCTCCAGTTTTGTTGAGTATAGCCTTTGGTAGAAGGATCTGATGGTGTTTTTGATGTCTTCAGGATCTGTTGTTATGTCTCCTTTTTCATTTCTGATTTTGTTAATTAGAATGCTTTCCCTGTGCCCTCTAGTGAGTCTGGCTAAGGGTTTATCTATCTTGTTGATTTTCTCAAAGAACCAGCTCCTTGATTGGTTGATTCTTTGAATAGTTCTTCTTGTTTCCACTTGATTGATTTCGCCCCTGAGTTTGATTATTTCCTGCCGTCTACTCCTTTTGGGTGAATTTGCTTCCTTTTGTTCTAGTGCTTTTAGTTGTGTTGTCAAGCTGCTAATGTGTGCTCTTTCTAGTTTCTTTTTGGAGGCACTCAGAGCTATGAGTTTCCCTCTTAGAAATGCTTTCTTGCATCCCATAAGTATGGGTATGTTGTGGCTTCATTTTCATTGAACTCTAAAAAGTCCTTAATTTCTTTCTTTATTCCTTCCTTGACCAAGGTATCATTGAGAAGAGTGTTGTTCAGTTTCCACGTGAATGTTGGCTTTCTATTATTTATTTTGTTATTGAAGATCAGCCTTAGTCTATGGTGATCTGATAGGATGCATGGGACAATTTCAATATTTTTGTATCTGTTGAGTCCTTTTTTGTGCCCAATTATGTGGTCAATTTTGGAGAAGGTACCATGAGGTGCTGAGAAGAAGCCATATCCTTTTATTTTAGGGTAAAATGTTCTGTAGATATCTGCCAGATCCATTTGATCCATAACTTCTGTTAGTTTCACTGTGTCCCTGTTTAGTTTCTGTTTCCATGATCTGTCCATTGGTGAAAGTGGTGTGTTCAAGTCTCCCACTATTATTGTATGAGGTGCAATGTGTACTTTGAGATTTACTAAAGTTTCTTTAATGAATGAGGCTGCCTTTGTATTTGAGCATAGATATTCAGGATTGATAGTTCCTCTTGGAGGATTTTACCTTTGATGTGTATGAAGTGCCCCTCCCTGTCTTTTTTGATGACTTTGGGTTGGAAGTCAATCTTATCAGATATTAGAATGGCTACTCCAGCTTGTTTCTTAATACCATTTGCTTGGAAAATTGTTTTCCAGCCTTTCATTCTGAGGTAGTGTCTATCTTTTTCTCTGAGATGAGTTTCCCGTAAGCAGCAAAATGTTGGGTCTTGTTTGTGTAGCCAGTTTGTTAGTCTATGTCTTTTTATCGGGGAGTTGAGACCATTGATATTAAGAGATATTAAGGAAAAGTAATTGTTGTTTCCTGTTATTTTTGTTGTTAAAGTTGGCATTCTGTTCTTGTGGCTGTCTTCTTTTAGGTTTGTTGAGGGATTACCTTCTTGTTGTTTCTAGGGCGTGTTTCCCGTCCTTGTATTGGTTTTTTCCTGTTATTATCCTTTGAAGGGCTGGATTCGTGGAGAGATAATGTGTGAATTTGGGTTTGTCGTGGAATACTTTGGTTTCTCCATCTATGTTAATTGAGAGTTTGGCTGGGTATAGTAGCCTGGGCTGGAATTTGTGTTTTTTTAGTGTCTGTATAACATCTGTCCAGGATCTTCTGGCTTTCATAGTCTCTGGTGAAAAATCTGGTGTAATTCTGATAGGCTTGCCTTTATATGTTACTTGGCCTTTTTCTCTTACTGCTTTTAGTATTCTATCTTTATTTAGTGCATTTGTTGTTCTGATTATTATGTGTTGGGAGGTATTTCTTTTCTGGTCCAGCCTATTTGGAGTTCTGTAGGCTTCTTGTATGTTCATGGGCATCTCTTTCTTTAGATTTGGGAAATTTTCTTCTTTAATTTTGTTGAAGATGTTTGCTGGTCCTTTGAGTTGAAAATCTTCATTCTCATCCACTCCTATTATCCGTAGGTTTGGTCTTCTCATTGTGTCCTGTATTTTCTGGATGTTTTGAGTTAGGATCTTTTTGCATTTTCCATTTTCCTTGATTGTTGTGCCAATGTTCTCTATGCAATCTTCTGCACCTGAGATTCTCTCTTCCATCTCTTGTATTCTGTTACTGATGCTCGCATCTATGGTCCCAGATTTCTTTCCTAGGGTTTCTATCTCCAGTGTTGCCTCATTTTGGGTTTTCTTTATTGTGTCTACTTCCCTTTTTAAGTCTAGTATGGTTTTGTTCATTTCCATCATCTGATTGGATGTGTTTTCCTGTTTCTCTTTAAGGACTTCTACCAGTTTGGTTGTGTTTTCCTGTTTTTCTTTAAGGACTTGTAACTCTTTAGCCATGTTCTCCTGTAGTTCTTTAAAGTCCTTCTTGATGTCCTCTATCATCATCATGAGATATGCTTTTAAATCCAGGTCTAGCTTTTCAGGTGTGTTGGGGTGCCCTGGACTGGGCGAAGTGGGAGTGCTGGGTCCTGATGATGGTGAGTGGTCTTGGTTTCTGTTAGTAAGATTCTTACGTTTACCTCTTGCCATCTGGTAATCTCTCTAGTTGTTATAGTTGTCTCTGTTCAGAGGTTGTTCTTCTGGTGATTCTGAGTATCGTCTGTCAGCAGACCTGGGAGACAGGCTCTCTCCTCTGAGTTTCAGTGGTTAGAGCACTCCCTGCTGACAAGCTTTCCTCTTAAAGGGAAGGTGTACAGATATCTGGCGTTTGGACCTTCTCCTGGCCAAAGAAGAAGGCCGAAAACAGGACCTTTCCCAGATGCTGTGTTGCTTTGGCAGGTCACAGAAGCTGTCAGCTTCTGTGGTACACACTCTCAGCTGTGCAGACTACGTTCCTAAGTTCAGAGGAGTCCTGGATCCAAAATGTGCTCCCTGCTCCTGAGCAGAGGGCTCCTGTGCAGGGAGGAATACAGTCTTCCAGCTGGGAGGGTGCCGGATGTCTGCAGCCCCAAAAGGGTGCTGCCTCAGTGGCTCTGTGGCTCCCGCCTGTCCCAGAAACTGTCTGCCTCTGTGGTCCTCACTCTCACCTCTGCAGACTAAGTTCGGTGGAGCCCCGGATCCAAGATGGTGCTTCCTGCAGGGCGGATCACTGTCCTCCGCCTGGGAGGGTGCTGGATGTCTGCAGCCCCAAAAGGGTGCTGCCTCAGCGGCTCTGTGGCTCCCGCCTGTCCCAGAAGCTGTCTGCCTCTGTGGTCCTCACTCTCACCTCTGCAGACTAAGTTCAGCGGAGCCCTGGATCCAAGATGGCGCTCCCTGCAGGGCAGATCACTGTCCTCTGGCTGGGAGGGTGCTGGATGTCTGCAGCCCCAAAAGGGTGCTGCCTCAGCGGCTCTGTGGCTCCCGCCTGTCCCAGAAGCTGTCTGCCTCTGTGGTCCTCACTCTCACCTCTGCAGACTAAGTTCGGTGGAGCCCCGGAGCCAAGATGGCACTCCCTGCAGGGCAGATCACTGTCCTCCGGCTGAGAGGGTGCTGGATGTCTGCGGCCCCAAAAGGGTGCTGCCTCAGTGGCTCTGTGGCTCCCGCCTGTCCCAGAAGCTGTCTGCCTCTGTCGAGTATTTGTTTTTTCATTCAAAATCTCTGTACCTTTGCTATAGGAAAGGAATATAAAAAAATTACTCAAAGTATTGCTTATATTAATTGTTTATTGTTTGTCAAGTATAGTATGGGGAAAAGGTAATTTCAGACAAACAAAAAAACATTACCATGCATGACTGTCATTGGATCTTCTAGCTTATGCTCAGGTTGCAGTCTGTAGTATTTTAACTCCTAACAAAAGTAATTCTTGCAGGGTTTTCTATACCCTCCATTCCTTGCTCTCAAATAGCTGCTGACATTTCTATGCCTGTTCTAGTCATTTTTAGCTCCCAAATAAAGACACAGAGACTTGGAATTTTTGTTAACAAATTGCTGAGATATTCTAACTCTCTATGACTGCCAATTTCCCTGCCACATCGTCCTTTACCTTTAGTCTGAGTCTTGCCCTTGCTTGTTCTTGTTCATGTGTATCTTCCTGACTGCTTTCTCATTGTGACCTCATGGGGAATTCTCTTGTCTCTCCACATGATCTCCACATTTTCTCTCCTCATGGTTGTGCTTCTCTCTCATCTTCTCTAGGACCCCTTTGAACTCACACTTTATTCATTTCTGCTCAGCTAGTTGGCTGATTCAGCTCTTAACCAATCAGTAGGTGATGGAGAACAATGTTTACAAAACACTGAGACAGATGATGCTTCATGAAAACAACAATGCCGAAGTCTGGCCTGTACTCAACTCTCTGCCAGTCCAGAAATCAGCATTTGAGTAATACAAAGAAAAGCTTTGAACAGTGCACAAAAATATCCTCAGCAACTCTCTGTCTATAAAATCTACTCACTAGAGAATTAGGACAACAGCATTTAAGTGCTATAAGCACTGAAAGATGTTATAATAAAATTTTATCATATTTCAGACTTAAACTGAATACAACCTTTGTATTTGTATTCATTTATCATTTTCATGCTATCAATTTGATAGATTAAAGGTTATAGTGTTAAACTACTATTTAGTTCAGAATGAATTCTGAGAGTTCTGAGATATTTTTTAGCTCATTTCAGGCAGGACAATTTCTGCTCTTCACCTCTTCACCGCTGTCATTTCATATGTTTGAAAGTAAGTACTATATATGGATTCTCTCATTATTTTTAGCAATAACTTATATAACCCATTTAGTCTTTTATCCTAATTATTGCCGGACATTCCAAAGGTGATGGATTGATTCGTTGCTGTTCAAGAGAACAGGATGTTGCTCCTATTTGCCCTATTCAACCCATTCAAGAATAGAATAATGTAAAATCAAACATCTCAATTTCCCCAAAATTTAACCAGTTCTTTTATGAGGAACATGACTACATCATAAATATTTTGCATCATCCCATATAGGGGCAGAAGCAAAATTTATGGTATAACCCCAATAGTATTTCAAAGTTTAGTTGCCACTGCTAAGTTTATAATTTAAACAATTCTAAATTTTATTATAGTCCTTCATGCTGATAAATATATCACAAAATACTTAAAAATATTTGATAAACATATAAATGATTATTCCAATACCCCCAGGAATGATATAAAATGTCTATATCATGATACTTTTAAAATGAGACAGTAAATGTTCTAGCTAGAAAACATTCTTCAAAAAATTCCATGTAGTCTTCATCACAGATATATAGGAGATTAAGTGTAAACATGTAAAATAAAACATACATAAGGTATGCCTAATAATGTTGATATGTTAACTCCTAAATAGTGAGAGATGGTGCTAGGATAGAAGGGAGAATGCTCTTGACTTTAATTCATGATGGATGGAGGAGGGTTAGGAATGGCTAATGAACATAGATTATTATGAAGATAGATTATTAAGGAAAATAATTGTTTGATGATACATCATTGTACTATTTACATGGACATGATAATAGACAAAGGATTACAAGGCTTTACAATGTTCAAAGATGATTTCTGCTGAACAGTTTTTTTATTAGATATTTTCTTCATTTACATTTCAAATGCTTTTCTGAATGTCCCCTATACCCTCCCTGCTCCCCAACCCACCCGCTCCTGCTTCCTGGCCCTGGCATTCCCCTGAACTGGGGCATATAATCTTTGCAAGACGAAGGGCCTCTCCTCCCACTGATGGAGTAATAGGCCATCCTCTGCTACATATGCAACTAGAGACACAAGCTCTGGGGGGTACTGGTTAGTTCATATTGTTGTTCCTCCTATAGGGCTGCAGAACCCTTTAGCTCCTTGGGTATGTTCTCTAGCTCCTTCATTGGGGGCCCTGTGTTCCATCCAATAGTTGACTGTGCACATCCACTTCTGTATTTGCCAGGCAATGGCATAGCCTCACAAGAGACAGATATATCAGGGTCCTGTCAGCAAAATCTTGCTGGCATAAGCAATAGTGTCTGTGTTCAGTGGTTGTTTATGGGATGCATCCCTGAGTGGGATAGTCTCTGGATGGTCCATCCTTTCGTCTCAGCTCCAAACTTTGTTTCTGTAACTCCTTCCATGGGTGTTTTGTTCCCTATTCTAAGGAGGAATGAAGTATACACACTTAGGTTTTACTTCTTGAGTTTCATGTGTTTTGCAACTTGTATCTTGGGTATTCTAAGTTTCTGGGCTAATATTCACTTATAAGTGAGTGCATATTATGTGTGTTCATTTTTTATTGGGTTACCTCACTCAGGATGATATCCTCCAGATCCATCCATTTGCCTAAGAATTTCATAAATTCATTGTTTTTAACAGCTGAGTAGTACTCCATTGTGTAAATGTACCACATTTTCTGTATCCATTCCTCTGTTAAGGGACATCTGGGTTCTTTCCAGCTTCTGGCTATTATAAATAAGTCTGCTATGAACACAGTGGAGCATGTGTCCTTCTTACCAGTTGGAACATCTTCTAGGTATTATGCCCAGGAGAGATATTGCTGGATCTTCTAGTAATACTATGTCCAATTTTCTGAGGAACCACCAGATTGATTTCCAGAGTGGTTTTACCATCAGCTGTACAGTTTTATTGCTTCTGCAAAGTTAACAGAGATTTTAATCAGTGGCATAACCAGAATAAATGTTTTACTCATAAAATGTATGATACTTTTAAGATTTCTAGGGATACTAAATCAATAATTTTCAATCAAAACTGGAACTCCAGGTTGTATCATGCAACCACCCAACCTGGACCTTGCTTTTGTATAATAGTTGTTCTATTTTTTTGTGGGATGACTCATTAAACTGTATTGTTCCAAGGCTGTCGGAGTCTGTCCTAGTCATACATCATGATATACCATACCATTTGGCTTATATATCAGAGGTGCAAAGGCTCTAAAGCATCCTTAAGTTCTTTGTGTATACAGAATAGTTTATCATGAACTATAAACTGTATCAGAGAGATACACTCACATATATTGGCCAGCTCTGATATTAGGACTTTTTCATAAAACATATCAACTTCCCGTGAGATAGTACTAAACACCATATATACAAATGATTACTGAGAATAATTTTTTAATCAAACTACACATCATAGCCAAATTCTACATATAATTCTAGTAGCAAAGGCTGGAACAGTTTTACTCTGTTTCATTAATCTCTACCTACCTAAATGAGCACATAATTTCTCAAGGATTATAAAATGTGAGGGCAGACAGTTTACCTAAGTTGTTTTTCTAACAACTTTAGATGACTTGAAACACTCTCATTGAAGAGATGGTAATGGAAGGCCTTGGCAACTAAGAAGCATTCTTTCCTATTCACACTCTCAAGGATTCCTTTCTTTCTAAGTACTATTTTCAAATAGAAAATGGAAAATTCATAGTATCTGGAAGGCTACACTTCTGACTTTATCCCTCATATAATGTTAACTTGAAAAGAAATGGCATGTGGTTCAACAATTGCCCATTTATAAATGCAAGGCTTTGAAAAAAAAAACACATACTTCAAGTCATAGGGAAAATTTTCATAAGCAATAACTTTAGTCAAAATGTGTTTGCCTTCACAGTTGGTGGAAATGTGTGTGGCAGAACACTTGAGACATGAGCACATATTCAAGCCACACACATCACATACTTTTAGTTAAAAGAAAACAGCAGTATAAATCAAGATAGAGATTTACATTTTAATGTGCCTAGAAAATAATTTTTCAGAAGTCACCCAGTGGTTGCTGTATAGAATTTGTGGTATCATTTTTGTTGTTATTGCTGTTAGAATCAAGACCATGATTTGTTCTAAGGAATAATATTTATTTTAGGAAAAATGCTTCTCATCATTTCTTCAAACCTCTAAGTACCACAAGCCTTTTTAAACATTGTTTTCTTTGGGGATTTTCTCTGAGCCACCTACTCACTAGAGGAAATCTACTTCAACACCCAAAACAAACCAATTAAGAAGCACTGCAGCTGGAGGGCTGTTTTTTTTTTTTTTTTTTTTCTCTCTCTCAACATGCAGATGCTTGGGCTTAGCACAATGAGCTGCCCACCTGTGTAGAGACACAGCTGAAGACACTGTCCTTTTCTACTAACACATTGTTGGTGTTCATTCTTGAACTTCTGTAACCTTCCTGGGTTTATATTTTCATTTCCTTTTCATTTTGCTCAGGGAGTGCCCACAGGTTTTGTTTTTTTTTAATTAATTAGCATTTGTAATCTACTTTAAAATTCCACATAGAATATGGTTATAAAGTATTTTAATTATTGATGTTTGTTGTGATGTTTTGTTTCAAATTGTTGTTCTCTTCTCTTCTTATATTTATTTTTTTTCAAATTTATTTTATTTATATTGTGACTTTAGATACACACAAAGATTGTAAGTGATCCCTATTTTATGCACATGTAAAAAAAAAACCCACACTGTGCTCATCTTACATGATGTGGAGATGAATATACTTTTATCATTTTATAGACACTATCAAAATTAGCTGTCTGGACTGGGCTATGGGTCAGTGGTACAACACTTGTCCAGTGCTGGCCCTGAGCAATGCAGTCAGATAAACATAAAAGCATCATGCGTTGATTCTAGTAACATGGACTTGAGAGGACCTGCATCAATCAAATGATAAGGTAAAGTGAGTAAAAATCATATTATATGAAATATAAAAACTCGGGAAAACTGATGTTTAGAAAACTGAAAAGATAAAATTATCATTCTAATAATTTTAATATTTTAAGAGTAAAACATTGTATTTTAAAGAAGCAAGTGAATGCTTTGTTTACATAAAATATTAATTTTCTTTATTTACAGACTTTTTAAATTCTTTCAGAACATTTTATCATATTTTTGATATATACCATCCTCCTTTATCTCTCCTCAGGTCTACCCACTATTATATAGAAACCAAACTTTCTGTCCTCACTGATTTTTTTTTTCTTAAATCTACAAAGTCCAATTCGAACTCATGATGACTCTTTGGTGTGTGGCCATCCACTAGAGGGTGGTTACCCCAGCAGGGACAAGATCCTTAAAGAAAGTTTTTAACCCAGAAATGTTCCTGTCCAAAGGAAGAACAGGGACAAAAAATGGAGCAGGGACTGAAGGAAGGGCAATCCAGGGACTGCCCCACTTGGGGATTCATTGTTTTCCAGACACCAAACCTGACACTGTTGCAGATGCCAAGAGGCACTTGCTGACAAGAACCTGCTACGATTTCTCCTTGGGAGGTTCAGCCAGTAACTAACCAATTCAGATGTGGATGTTTGGAGCCAACCGTCAGACTGAGCTAAAGGACCCTTGTGGGGGAGCTAATGGTAGGACTGGAGAAGCTGAGGGGGATTGCAACCCTATAGGGAGAACATCAGCTGGCCAAACTACCCAGTGCTCCCAGGGACTAAACTACCAACCAAGGAGTTTACAGGGAGGGATCCGTGGTTCCAAATATATAGGTAGAAGAGAATGGCCTTGTCTGACATCAATGGGAGGGGAGGTCCTTGATCCTGTGGAGGTATGACGCCAAAGTGTAGGGGGATGCTGATGAGGTGGGGCGGGAAAGGGTGGGTGGTTGGGGGAGCACCCTCATAGAGGCAAAGGGGAGGTTATGGAAAGGGGGTCTTGTGAAGGGGTAACTGAGAAGTGGGATACCATCTGAGATGCAAACAACTGGAATGATTAATAAAAGAAAGGGAGAGAGAGGAAGGAAGGAAGGAAGGAAGGAAGGAAGGAAGGAAGGAAGGAAGGAAGGAAGGAAGGAAGGAAGGAAGGAAGGAGGGAGGGAGGGAGGGAGGGAGGGAGGGAGAGAGAGAGGGAGGGAGGGAGGGAGAGAGAGAACTGACCCCTTAGAAAAAGTTTTATCTTCTATGATTGAACAGAGACCCAGCAGGTCTCTACTGTATATGTGTTGGGGGCCTCATATCAGCTGGTATTTGGTGGTACAGTATCTGAGAGATCTAGGGGATCCAGATTAATTGAGACTACTGTTACTCCTACAGAGTGGCCCTCCTCCTCAGCTTCTTTCAGCCTTTCCCTAATTCAACCACAGGGATCAGCAGCTTCTGTCCATTGGTTGGGTACAAATATATGCATCTGACACTATCAGCTGCATGCTGGGTCTTTGGGTCTTCCAGCGTATGGTCATGCTAGGTCCCTTTTTGTGAGTACTCTATAGCCTCAGTAATAGTATCAGGCCTTGGGACCTCCCCCTGAGCTGGATCTCACTTTGGGCTTGTCACTTAACCTTCCTTTCATCATTTCCATCTCTGATTGAAGCATAATCTTTGATTGAAGCACCTAATCCTCAAGAGACTAGGGCCCCAGGGAATTTAGAGGTCAGGGTTGGGGGATAGGTGAGTGGATGGGACATCTTCGTGGAGACATCGGGTGGAAGGAGGTATGAGATGGGATGTGGAACAGTCTGAGGGTAGACGGTGGGGGGTGGAGATAAAAATCTGGAGAAGAAAGAAAGAAAGAAAGAAAGAAAGAAAGAAAGAAAGAAAGAAAGAAAGAAAGAAAGAAGAGAGAGAGAGAGAGAGAGAGAGAGAGAGAGAGAGAGAGAGAAGAAAAAGAAAAAATTCTACTTGAAACAGGATTTGCAAACTCAAAGGATTATTTATTAATGTCTGAAACAAATTTGTATCAATTTTTTATATTTGTGTACTGAAATTGAAATTGGGGAAAATGAGGGTATACACATACAAAGTGATATAAATGCAGCTACCAGCACACATACAGAAGAAAACAAACAGGTACATGTACACAGATGCCAACACGTCAATAATCCCAGTTATTCATTGTCATTATGAAACAAGCACACCTCAGATATTGGAAGAGTTGGCACATTCCTGCCTTCTTAAAATGTTACCATTTTAATGTGCATACCTATCCCTTAAAAAAGCCAAATATATGGGACACACACACTCACACACACAGAGACTTATATTTCTGAGGTCATGCTTACCTTTTAATCAGAAGATTTGCAAAAGAGCCAAGGCTCTGGATGAAATCATGAAGCTTGAGAAACGTGTTGTTTCTGAAAAGCTTCCAGCCTTCCTGAAGGGAATACTTGGCTTTCTTTTGCATCCTGTTATTGAAGAGGGGTGGTTTATGAACAAGCTCCTAGGCAATTAGAATTCCATAATTCAAATTAATAACATCATAAAACACTGAAGATTATGTATTTGGTTTTGCTAACTTGCAGCTAAAGTATATTTTGATAGCAGTTTTGAAACTACTTGGAATTCATCCCAGACTTGTTAAAAAATAATTTTAAATTGTTAAAGATAGTTGAAATAAAAAAATGTGTTCATATAACAAGGAGTTTTAAAAGTCACAATTAGATTTCCAGATTAGGAAGGCATGGGAAGTATTGCTTTCACTTATTTGGCTTACTGGGAAGTGCTACTGAAGGTCATGTTTTTCCTATACAGACCTCTTCTAAGTAGAAAAGAGAACATTCAGTAGGAGCTGGTAATCCAGCTTCTTCATTGTAGCTCTTAGACTTCACCACATTGTCTGGTGGATTGGATGAATAAATTATGTTTCTGGATTTATGTGTTAGATTATAAATTCTATTTCCCCACTTTTCATTCATTGCAGCAGACCTTTCCATTAGAAGATAGGTCTCATTTTTTAAAAGTAACTATAGTGCTATAAGCATTAGCTCTGAATTCTTCACAATTTTAAAGACATACTTGGGAAAGCAGGACACTGAAGGACTAGACAATATTTTTTTGTAGGTTCTCTGTGAGTATGAAATCGTGTGCCTTCGAAGCAAATAAAAAAAAATCAAATAGTTAGAAATGAGGTTTTAGGCTTCACATAAATAACCAATCCTCCATTTTTAGACCTCCTGCATCCTTAGTGAGCATTTCTCTACCTTTTTAGATGTCTGGTAAAGAAAAACCAGGAACAACTGGGCAGTGGTGGTGAACGCCTTTAATCACAGTACTTGGGATGCAGAAGCAGGTGGATATCTGAGTTCAAGACAAGTCTGGTCTACAGAGTGAGTTCCAGGACAGCCAGGGCTATACAGAGAAACTTTCAATTTCCTCATCCCGTTGAGCACACAGAGGAAATCAAGAGGCGTACTGTTGGGGTGAGTGTTCTTGGTAAATGATGCAGAAGCTGTGGGGTTATTCAGGATGAGTTGTGTCCACAATGCCAATGCTGGATACCACTCTCAGGATGTGATATGGACACTGTTTTCAGCTTAGTTGCCTCTTTTTGATCCTAAACCATACCTGTAGCAAGGTTCTGTCAAGCAGTCTCACATTACAGGAGCTTTCTCTTTTAAATTATTTTTAAATGACCTTGGGGTGGGGTTGAACATATTTTAGTTGTTTATTTATATGCTTGTTAAATTACTTCTACAAAAGTCTCCTAGACCCTGTTTTGACAACTCTTGAAAAGTATTCTCGAAGCTGTGCTTATTGGGTTGCAAATGCTGGTCCAAAAGTTGAAAAACTTGACTATTTTATCATAAGATTTTTGTGATAAATTCCAGCTTTTCAGTTTATCTTTTCTTCATAGTACAGACTTATTTTTACGTAAACTTCAAAAATATTTTATTTTACTGATGTCTAGTATTTATAGGATAATTTTAATACTCCTTGATTATTTTCTAGATTCATATTTTATACTAATGACTGCTAAACTTGTATATAGTTATATGTGCCACATGTGTGGCTGATGCCTTCCATTCAGAAGAAGCTGTCAGATCTTCTGGGACTGCTGTGAGACAGCATGTGTATGCTGGGAAGCAAACCCATGTCCTATAAAAGAACATCAGTTCTATGAGCTATTTTTTCAATCCATATCAAATAATTTTAATTTTTTATTTGATATCTTATTCTCTACAAATATATTTACTGAGTAAACTTAATAGTCACCAAGGGTACTCTAATTTTATTTTAATTATATAAATTGACTGATTGTAAAGCTCTGATTTTTTTCTATCTCTATTAAACCAATATTTCATATGCTCCTCAAATTGTTGACAGTAGAAAATTAAGAAAAAAATAATTTTGCAATAGGATGGCCCCTCATTCTGATTGAGATTCTAGCTAAAATTAGATGTTTTATGAAAATCTATTAAGTTTATAGGTTAAAACATTGATCTTCTTTTTCATATTTATTTTTTAGTGATCTTTTTTAGCCAGGAGGAAACATTTGTCCCTGGACAAGAAGGATTTTAATAATTTAAAAACTAATGTTGAGGGTTTTTTGCTTGCTTGTTTGTTTGTTTGAAAGCAATAATTTATAATGAAAAAGAAATTACTGATGGAGTAAGCATTCTTTCCATGTCATTGGACCATGCAGAATAGACACCAACATTTCTATCTCCTTATGTCCTGGATGTGACTAGGCTGAAGAGAAACATGAGAAGCCAAATATGGAGAAGGACCAATCTCTTGATGTAGCCACAGTTCATTGAGCATGAGATCACTAGGACTCATGTGGAGGCAGCTATCTTTACAGATTACTTGAGAGGACCAGGAATAATGAGAAAATTATCACTTTTATCTATATGCATCCCTTGCAGCTAGAGTCTCATTAAGTGATCATACAACAGAATATCTTCATAGCTTAAAGCTCTGCTGAGCCTTGGTCTTGTATTTTTTGCTCTATTTTTATGATAGCTGGAATAGAAGGCAGGTACTTAATAAATGAAAAAACAAAATCAAATCTAATAAAGATCATCTCATGGGAGGAACTTTTAAGATCACTAAATTCACTCTTGGTACATAAACCTTTCTATTGCATAAGGATGTATCAGGAGAGCAGAGCCTGTGGGTGCTCATTTAAAACAATCTGGAACAATGGTTTTATAGACTAAAATAACAATAAAGTAAAGGAAAAGCTTAAATGAACCGAAAGAATAATTTTCAAATTCCCATGTTATAATTTACTGGGCAGACAAGAATTAGCCTTGAGGGCCACTGACATTAACAAAGTTTGGTCTTATACCAGCACCAATCCACATATGATGTGAATAGCATGCTGGGTTTGTAATTAGTACAAAGATAATATGTTTCTTAATTGCAAATATGTGATGCTTTTTATTTGAAAAATATCCTATATTTCTTATATGGTCCATGAAAATACTCTGTTAGTTGGGTTTTCATGAAAAATATTAGCTGAATATGAGCATATATTAAGCTGAGTCTTGTATGTTTATACATCTATTTTCTCAAACACTTCAATAATATTAAAATACTGAAAATTCACATGTCTACTTTATTTTAGGTCCATGCATTTGCTTCTTCCATGGGATGGATAACTGAGACTGTATATATGAGGGCTGTACAGTCCATCAATTTTCTTTGTGGAGATCAACAAAAACTGGTCATCTTTAGTGGTTCTCTGAGGGATAGTCCAAGTCAGCTTATTTTTAAAAATTTAAATAAATATCACTGAGAGGAACTCTTATTGGGAAAAAGCTAATGATCAAGAGTAGAAAAAAATTAAATCAAATTATTTTTCTATTTTGAGTGTTATAAAATCTGTCTTCTTGTTTAACCCTGAATATCTAGCACTCTTTTTATGTATTTAGTTACCTGCATAGACTAACAGGAGATAGATTCATCAAATCTCTCCCCTCAGGACTCAGGGCATCCCATGGGAGAAAAGGTGGAAAGAGGGAATGGAGGACACTAAGAAAACAAGGCCTTCCAACTGAATAAGGTCAGTGCATATATAAACTTATGGAGACTGAGGCATCATGGATGGGGTCTGAAAAAAATAGGCATGTGTCCCCATCCCTAATCCAGAAATTCTCTGATTGATAGCTAATCGTAAATGAAAATTTGGTTTCCTCTAAGGGGCCTATTGGGGAAACAAATTGCTCTTGAGGGTAGGTAGTCTGCATGTTTAGCAGTAGTTGGTCAGCAGATAACAAACTCAGTGGTACCTCTGGAGGTTCCTTATATCATCATGTGCCAGGATTTTCTTTTTCCTTTTTTTAAAATTTTATTTTACCTTAATTTTTAAATTATGTAAATATTTTGTTATATATCTTTTATTCTATCTTTTTGACATTACAAGTCCTTTATGCTTTTATTATGGTTTCCAGTTTAGTATGTTTATAAGATTCCTGAGTGTGGGAACAAGTGGGCATCTGTTTCTTTAGCCATTCATTCATCTATTATGCAGAAAAATGTGAGAGGCCTTATAATACCTCCTACCTTTTGTATAGTCAAGAAATCTGATAAGACATCAATTCTATGAAGGGACTATATGCCTTCTCTTTGGCTCTTTTACTTATTTATGTTTTGTCCTATTCCAATGTGATAGTTTTTCTTTTATCTTATAATATTTTATTCCATTACTATATCATAAAAGATGAGTTGTATGTGGCCAGAGACGGATACCAGCAAGCACACTGTTACTTATCTAGCAGTAATGTAGTAATGTGTTATGTAATTTGATCTTACATAATTCTATTATGAGATGATAGCGTTTTCACATTGTTTCATTTGTTTTTGGCTTGTTTGATTTTTAACTGAAAGCATACTTTACCCCAGTTAGTCATTAGGTAAAGGTGAGCCCTATTAATAAACATAAAACCTCAAATAGACTGTTTATACTATTTGACTCTGGCTGAATAATTGAGTAGAAGACTATTTACTTAAATAGAGATGTTTAGGAAATGCATTTGGTAACATAAAAACCAAAAGGAATAAATACATAAATAAAAATAAAACAAAATCATCAATGAATGAAACTTTCCAATTTATACATCCTTCCTAAGTATGACCTTCAGCTACATATCCAGTCATCAATCAAAAGACATTGCTGAGAAAGTCACTAGTTGTGACTCCATGAATGCTAAAAGGAACAACAATCTAGAAAGAAGTCAATATCTCTTCTTATGGCCCATGAAACTACTAGATACAAGCTGAAATAGCTTACTGGCTTTGTAGAGGTAACAAACATATTACTCTTATCCCAGGGATAAGGTGGGACTAACTGCATGTAGCAGAAGTAGACCACATATACTGTAGGTCCTCATTCAGTGCCTTAAGCCATTTCTTTAGCCATTCATTTATTATGCAGAAAAAATGTGAGAGGCCTTATGATACCACCTGCCTCTTATATAGTCAAGAATTCTGATAAGACATCAATTCTATGTAGATCTATCTACTGAGCAGCCCCAAACAATCTCTCACCATGAGTGTGCAAAAGTGCTGTTCCTAGTTAGTTGAAGATAACATTGCTAGTGACATCAGATATGAAATATGTGCTTGCACTTTCACTGAGACCCATCTATGAGATTGGTTTTGAAATTTTCCATTCATGGTGTCATGCTATTCAATAGGCCTTATGTATTAAATAAGTTCAGTTTTATTGTTTTATTATGAATGCTATTATTCAAAGTAGTATTATTAATAACTACTGAGTGTTATATTATTGAAGAATGTTTCTATTCTAACCTGAATCCATAAAAATAGTAGCAATCTCTTACTAAACATGCTTGCCATTTCATCTGTATTCAACCAGAGTTTTATTAACAATAAAATTAAGAGAACTGACAGTATTTCACTGCACAAACCTCAGTTTGTTTTTATTTCTCTAGATGTATGTCATGACTGATGTTTTTAAAAATTATTCTTAGTCTGTATGGAATCTATATGCATCAAAAAGTCAAAATCAACTATAATACTGAAGAGGAACAATTTGTTCATTTTAGACTTTTAAAACCATGACTATATTACTAAGTATTCATTGTCACTTTCTGCTGGAAAGTGGTTTCTCAGAGCCTGTGGAAAGCCACAAACATAATCTGTGAGAGGGCAATAGATAATATAAAAAACTAAAAAAAAAAAAAAAAAAAAAAGGAAGAGCTACCAGAGATTAGAGGTCATAGAAAAGCTAAAGGAATTGAATTCCAAAGAGGAACATGCTGTTCTAAGGAGAGACAGTAAGCTTGTTTATATTACTTCTAGAAGAGCAAGGGGGAAAGAGATGGATGCAGTAGGGACAAGCAAGAGGACATAAAGTAAAATGTTTATGAGATTTAAAAGGCTAAATTGGACTAGTGTATTATAATACCCAGAAAATCCAAATTAACATTTGCTCCAAAGTTTCCTAAAAGTAGCATTAAATGAGTGATCTTAACCAGAATCAGCATGGAAACTGGCTAGAGCCTCTACAGTGTCCTGAGCTGAGTAGAGCTCTGTTACCAACATTGCCACATTGTAAATGAGAGACATGGTTTTGCTCAGAAACCCTGTCATTCACAGGATCACAGTGTCAAGTAGTGAATCAAACCTTACCTTTGCCACTTGGGAAGTTTAATAGCTACTTCCCACCCTTAGAAAGCAAAAGATACACTAACAAGAAGAGCCTTCCACTCTAAAAGTGGCAAAACTTACAAAGATTTACTTTGATTCAGGGAAAGAATGATAACTCTATTCTGCAATATAAGCTTCAAAAATTCAGGGTAGAATTTTGTCACCTTAGGGACCAAGGACAAGAAAGATTAAACAGCCCATGCCCCAATTACCAAGTCTAAAACATTCACCTGTAGTGAGAACCCGGGCAAGAAACCAGGCAGTTACCTCATACTGGCAAACCCAGCACTAAATAGGAGGCAACAAGCGATCTAGTCAGTCTCAGAATTCAAGGGAAGACTTATAGACCACCCAGGGCAACTTCTACACAATAGATTAATATGGCAATGTACAGAACTAAGATATGGATTTTATACTTTTAAGGGGTTATAAAATGAAAACAAAGTAGAAATCAGGACAGAAACAAGAGTAACCTAAGAAACAAAATTATTTATTATCATTTATTACCTCCATGACACACTAATGCAAAACTGTCTAAACATAAGGTAGGAATAGAAAAAGAGACCTGGGCTGACAAGATGGCTCAATGGGTAAGAGCACTGACTGCTCTTCTGAAGGTCCTGAGTTGAAATCCCAGCAACCACATGGTGGCTCACAACCACCTGCAATGAGATCTGACACCTTGTTCTGGTGTGTCTGAAGACAGCTACAGTGTACTTATGTATAATAATAAATAAATCTTTTTAAAAAAAGAAAAAAACAACACCCTTCTCAATAGTCACAAATAATATAAAATATCTTGGCATGACTCTAACTAAGGAAGTGAAAGATCTGTATAATAAAAACTTCAAGTCTCTGAAGAAAGAAATTCTAGAAGATCTCAGAAGATGGAAAGATGTCCCATGCTCATGGATTGGCAGGATCAACATTGTAAAAATGGCTATCTTGCCAAAAGCAATCTACAGATTCAATGCAATCCCCATCAAAATTCCAACTCAATTCTTCAACGAATTAGAAAGTGCAATCTGCAAATTCATCTGGAATAACAAAAAAACTAGGATAGCAAAAACTCTTCTCAAGGATAAAAGAACCTCTGGTGGAATCACCATGCCAGACCTAAAGCTTTACTACAGAGCAATTGTGATAAAAACTGCGTGGTACTGGTATAGTGACAGACAAATAGACCAATGGAATAAAATTGAAGACCCAGAAATGAACCCACACACCTATGGTCACTTGATCTTCGACAAGGGAGCTAAAACCATCCAGTGGAAGAAAGACAGCATTTTCAACAAATGGTGCTGGCACAACTGGTTGTTATCATGTAGAAGAATGCGAATTGATCCATTCTTATCTCCTTGTACTAAGGTCAAGTCTAAGTGGATCAAGGAACTTCACATAAAACCAGAGACACTGAAACTTATAGAGGAGAAAGTGGGGAAAAGCCTTGAAGATATGGGCACAGGGGAAAAATTCTTGAATAGAACAGCAATGGCTTGTGCTGTAAGATCGAGTATTGACAAGTGGGACCTCATGAAACTGCAAAGCTTCTGCAAGGCAAAAGACACCATCAATAAGACAAAAAAACCACCAACAGATTGGGAAAGTATCTTTACCTATCCTAAATCAGATAAGGGTCTAATATCCAATATATATAAGGAACTCAAGAAGGTGGACTCCAGAAAGTCAAATAACCCCATTAAAAAATGGGGATCAGAACTGAACAAAGAATTCTCACCTGAAGAATACCAAATGGCAGAGAAGCACCTGAAAAAATGTTCAACATCCTTAATCATCAGGGAAATGCAAATCAAAACAACCCTGAGATTCCACCTCACACCAGTCAGAATGGCTAAGATCAAAAATTCAGGTGACAGCAGATGCTGGCGAGGATGTGGAGAAAGAGGAACACTCCTCCATTGTTGGTGGGATTGCAAGCTGGTACAACCACTCTGCAAATCAGTCTGGCGGTTCCTCAGAAAATTGGACATAGTACTACCGGAGGATCCAGCAATACCTCTCCTGGGCATATATCCAGAAGATGTCCCAACCGGTAAGAAGGACACATGCTCCACTATGTTCATAGCAGCCCTATTTATAATAGCCAGAAGCTGGAAAGAACCCAGATGTCCCTCAACAGAGGAATGGATACAGAAATTATGGTACATTTACACAATGAAGTACTACTCAGCTATTAAAAAGAATGAATTTATGAAATTCCTAGCCAAATGGATGGACCTGGAGGGCATCATCTTGAGTGAGGTAACATAATGACAAAGGAACTCACACAATATGTATTCACTGATAAGTGGAGATTAGCCCAAAACATAGGATACCCAAGATATAAGATACAATTTGCTAAACGCATGAAACTCAAGAAGAATGAAGACCAAAATGTGGACACTGTGCCCCTTCTTAGAATTGGGAACAAAACACCCATGGAAGGAGTTACAGAGACAAAGTTTTGAGCTGTGATGAAAGGATGGACCATCTAGAGACTGCCATATCCAGGGATCCATCCCATAATCAGCCTCTAAACGTGGACACCATTGCATACACTAGCAAGATTTTGCTGAAAGGACCCAAAGATAGCTGTCTCTTGTGAGACTATGCAGGGGCCTAGCAAACACAGGAGTGGATGCTCACAGTCAGCTATTGGATGTATCACAGGGCTCCCAATGGAGAAGCTAGAGAAAGTACCCAAGGAGCTAAAGGGATCTGCAACCCTATAGTTGGAACAACATTATGAACTAACCAGTACCCCGGAGCTCTTGTCTCTAGCTGCATATGTATCGAAAGATGGCCTAGTCGGCCATCACTGGAAAGAGAGGCCCATTGGACTTGCAAACTTTATATGCCCCAATATAGTGGAATGCCAGGGCCAAAAGAATGGGAATGGGTGGGTAGGGAAGTGGGGTGCGCTATGGGGGACTTTTGGGATAGCATTGGAAATATAATTGAGGAAAATATGTAATAAAAAATATTAAAAATTAAAAAAAAAAAAGAAAAAAGAAAAAACTGACAAAGGGAATCAGAGTCTATACCAGTACTAGGATGTGAGGTAACTTCTGAAGGGATTTAAAGCAAATGATTCACAAAGAGAAATTGTTGGAAAACAATGCCTAGTTCAATGGCTAATTCTATCAGCTTAACTCCTTCACATTAATGGTTTAATAGAGCAGTAAGTCTATGTATAGAAGATAAACAGTTTGTGCCCATATTTTCTTCCAACATATAATTTCTGTAGCTCAAGATTATGACATAAAAATTAGTGAGAAAAATCTATTTGTTTTCAAGGCTGAAAACAGAAAGAAGAATTACAAATCCTTCCATTTAGAATAAAGTAACTTCATGAGAGTTATAATTAATATGTTGAAGTATTCTGTTAAGAATGTAGAAAATGTGTCTGAACACTTGTAAGAAAATAGAATCTTATGGAAGAACATGGCTTTCCTGACACTTGTAGTTTATCTGGTGAGATCTGCATTTGACTTTTGAGCCCCAAACTGCAGGTTAAAAACAGTTTTAAAGAGGTGAATCATGTACCATTTACTATAGCATTAGTAGAATACTAGCAGAAAACCACAGCAACTTTTCTTAGGAATAGTTGTGAATCAATCTGACTGCAACAGAGTGTAGTTTATTCTAAGGCCATTCTACTGTTTTAGCATTTGGTAATCACTAAATTGAGGATGAACATAAATCAGACATTGTGGTTCAAGCCTGTTATTGCAGCACTTTGGAGGCCAATGATCAGGAATTCAAGGGCAGAAGTTGCTACAGTGACACTCTACCTAAAAATTTATGTTTTATAAAAATCAATGAAGGACTGTGGAGATGGATCATCAATTACAAGATTCACTATTCTGGAACAGAATCCAAGTTCAGTTTTCAGCCCCTACATCAGATGGCTCACAGCCACCTGTAACTCCAGCTACATGGGGATCTAATAGCCTCACAGTGCTCATATATGTATGTGTTCACACAGTAACACACACATATAGAAATAATTTAAATGAATTAATATTTCTTAAGTCAGTTAATATGTTTTTTAATATATAGGAACTAATTTAATTCTTCTATTGCTGTGATAAAACATCACATCCTTAAGCAAATTGAGGAGGAAAATGCTTATTCAGTTTATAGCTCTCAATCACAAAGCAAAGTCATGGCAGGAACTCAAACAAAGCAGGAACTTGAAAGCAGAAGCAGATACAGAGACCAAGGATAACATGTCTTTACTTGTTTGTTACTCATGGCTTATCTTTGCCTTCTTCTAACACCCAGGGCCACCAACCCAGCAGTGACACTGTCTTCAGTGAGCTGGGCCTTCCTATATCAATCATCAGTGAAGAAAAACCCCCATAGCCTTATCTACAAGCCAAACTGGTAGAGATACTTTGCAATTGAGGTTCCCTCTTTGAAGACAACTCTAGCTTCTGTCACAATGAAATAAAACTAGCCAGTACAGAGGCTGTAAATCTATATAGCATCATTCCAGTTCATGCTGTGTGAAGGATTTTACCTATTAACTTAGCTATGTCTAGTACTTAGACCATTTGTATGATGGTACCTTTAAAAGTTAAAGCTTTATTCAAATCAATAGACTTCCAACAACACAGGTCATACTCCGTATAATGTCTTAAGATGTGATGATTGTAAAACTGAAATGAGCAATTTCATTCACAAAGACAGAATTCATCCAGCAGATTGTTTCAGGACTGAAATCTTTTGGCATTCCATCCTTGAAGATGCAGCCCTGAAAGCTTTCATTACTACATTTAGATGAAAAAATATGTCATTTGAGTTGAAAAGTAGGACAAAGAAACATATCTTTATTCACGTGGTACAATGGTCTACAGATAAAAGAGTTCAAATATGTAAAAAACCACAATTCTATAAAATTACATTAAGTTGACAAAGCATAAAATACATATAGGTGAACATACCTAAACATATGTGAGCTATGTAACACATTGATGTGGAAAAACAAGATTTATCAGAATCTTCAACTGCCATACTCTGTTCGTTGAGTCTTAATCAATCTAGAAGGCTTTTTCATAGAACCTGATAACCTTTCTCAGGCTTAAATAAAGAAGCAAAGAAATCAATAGGAAAATAATCTTGTAGAACTTGAAATAAAAGCTACAGTAATCATAGCAATGTGGTGCTTTATTAAGAAGATGTTTTGACTAATGGGATAGAAAGGATATGCTGTAAGTGCATACAAGACAAGCATGTTCTTTATATCCATAAGATGGGTGACTAAGAATAGTGAGACTGCAACTGTGATCATCCACATACAAGGTAATATTACAACTTCCAAGTCCATAAACAGAATGAGACTTCAAGTATTAGAGTTCTAATGTAGAATACATCAGCTTCACAAAGAAGAAAATGATCCAGAAACTGTTATAAATTTAATATTGTCTTTAGTTGTGAAGGCAAAGATACTCTGCATAAACTGAAGATCTTATCTAATACTTATTTAGTATAGGACTTCCATTTAGCACATGAAAAACTATCATTAAATATGAATAAATGTAATGATATGATCAATAAAGTAGAATGTAAAACATGTTGAACAAAGACTTATCCAGGAGAAATAATGATCAGAAATAAATACATAACATAATGTTAACAATGTTATCCCTTAGAATAAATGCACTTGAGCCACAACAGACGGCCAATGTGGACCTTCTCCAATGCACAGGGAACACATCCACTCACTGGTGTACAATCTCACAGATTGGTACAGACAGCACAAACTATGAAATCACATACCTGGTAAATATGTGTGAATATGCTCAAGATATTTTGGAAGACATTTGGTATCTTAGAGTTTTACTGCTGTGAACAGACATTGTGACCAATGAAAGCCTTATAAAGACAACATTTAATTGGGGCTGGCTTACAGGTTCAGAGGTTCATTCCATTACCATCAAAGAAGGAGTATTGCAGCATCTAGGCAGGCATGGGACAGGAGGAGCTGAGGGTTCTTTATCTTTATCTGAAGGCAACTAGGAGAAGACTGGTTTCCAGTCAGCTAGGATGAGGTCCTTAAGCCCATGCCCAGAGTGACACACGTACTCCAACAAGGTCACACTTTCTAATAGTGCCACTCCCTGGGCCAGGCATATTCAAACCATCATATTTGGCAATTTCAGATACATTGAAACATATGTTTACTATGTAGCTCAGCATTTCTCCTCATGGATGTTTACCCCAAATAAATCAATATGCCCAAGAGTACAAATTTGCAGAAGCTTTCTTTATGATGCCTCCAAACTTCAAATACCCACATGCTCATTATCACTCAATGATGAAATGAATGAATTAGTGAAGTCCACAGCAGTATGAACATATCTCAAAAGCAGCATGTTGGGAAAAGACACCAGACAAAATATGCCCATACACTGCAAAAATCATTTATAGAGCATTCTAAAAATGGCAAGATTATAAGTAGACAACAATGAGATTGGTACAAGCTAGGAGCTTGGAGGAGAGAGAATGTTGACTTCAAATTGACAAGAAGATGTTTGTAGTGATAGGAATGTTGTATACACTCAGTATTGATTTTTGTTTGGAAGTAGAGGGATGGTTACAATTCAGTGGATGCAACAAATATCTCATGTGCTTGTGGAGACAGCATTAGTGTGGAGAGGGAAACAATACAGAGGGACAGGAAAGAAAGACATATACACAATATTAAGGATGATTTAAAATGCTCTAGAGAAACATATTATTTTTATATTTACTTAAAATATATATACAATGTATGTCTATGTGTATTCACATATAAATAATTTACATAAACCTATGTGCTCCTCCCCCTGGAGGCATAGATAACTAACAAAGACCTCTGTCAAGAATGGGTAATTTCCCTTTGAGTTGTTGGTTAAGGGGCTCCAAACAACTACTAAAACAATACCTGCTTTTCCTTAGTCTTTGTTTATCTTTCAAATTTAAAAAAGGCAATACTCAATTGCTACAAATACCATGCACTTAAAATGCAGGACTTGCAAATATAGAGCTAAGTATGATTTAGAAGCCTTCTCTCTGAGTACTAGGTCTCATAATACTAGAAGGTGCTATAAAAACTGCCAGAGGTGAGGGGAGCAATTAATTGTTTGTAAATCCTAAAAGTTAGAACAAAGCAAGCATGGCAAAATATCTTAAAGGATGTAAGAGTTGCACTTATGTCTTAGAGATGTAATCATCTAATTGACTAAATACCCAGTCAGTAGGAGGAAATTTGTGCCTGGTGCTGTAATCCCAGCCAACTATGCATGGTTGGTGAGCCCATTAACCTTATCGGAGAACCCATTATTGCCACTTTGCTAAACCTATCTAGTTACTAACTATATTCTAAATACCTATCCTTATATCTACATATAAGTGTAGATGATCAAAGAAGCTTCTCCTTGTAGCAGGCTGACGCTGTCATAGAAATACATGCGATTCCTATCACAGGGAACAACTAACAGGATGGTGATCTTTCCACACCAAAACTTATCTTTTCCACACTGCAACCCCTAAAGCTGAAGCTCAGGAACATCAGATAAAAGCATCTAAAGATTGTAAGAACCAGAGAACCAGAAGCTCTGCTACAAGTCAATGTCTTGTAAATCTTTATGATCATCTAAATAAGACCTGCAAATAGCAATACAAGTTGGCATGCCTTGGTGGAAAAGAGAAATATCAGAAGGCTCTATTCCTAGATGAAGATTTACAGGAAACTAATGGCTGCTAAGAGAGAGAAAATCAGTTTTCTCCAGGAAGGATCCACTGATAAGTTACCAACAAGAGATGGAATTGGAGTGGGGAGAGGGAGGACTTGAAATGTTATAAATAGAGCATTCATGAATAAAATTCTCAAAAAGTATAAAAATGTATACTTTGCTCATTTATGTTGATGTTTATAGGATTACCTACATTTAGTAGAAACTTACTATATAGTATATTAACGAAAGTGGATTACTGCATGTAATTATTTCCATAAACGTGTGTTTTTCTAAAGGGGAAAACAGCTGAAGGAGTGCTTAGAGGTTAATTTGAGAGGAATGGGTAGCAGTCTATGTAACAAGAGAGGATAAATGCCAGGTCAAGGAAATAAGGAAGCATTACTGGTCTCTTCACCAGGGTACTCTGTCTCCCTGTTGAGAAAGGTGGCTATGGACAGAATTTTGTGAGAAACCCATCTGTCTATTGTTATTCTTCATATAAGTAAACTGTGTGTGCACCATAGAACTTGAGAAACATGCTACTGACAGGAGAATATGTGTTTTCTTCTGAGTTGCCTTTTCTGATGAAAGTAAACTGAAGAATCCTTTGGATTTTGATTCATATAAGTGGAAAAATAGGCAAAACAAATTAAATGCAAAAAAAAAATCATATTAAGGAGTTTAACACAAGGAAATAAACACTCAACATAAGGCCAAGAATGAATTTTTTAAGATTTATTTATTATTATATCTAAGTACACTGTAGCTGTCTTCAGACATACAAGAAGAGGACATCAGATCTCATTACAGATGGTTGTGAGTCACCATGTGGTTGCTGGGATTTGAACGCAGGTCCTTTGGAAGAGCAGTCAGTGCTCTTACCCTCTGAGCCATCTCTCCAGCCCCAAGAGCCATCTCTCCAGCCCCAAGAATGTATTTTTCTTATCTTACATACAGAACTCTGTACAAAAAAAATAGATATGTCTATATACTTGTGAAAAAAATACCTGTTTTACACATGACTGAAAAAAGAAATAAGGGTCCTACACAACATGATGCATTCACCTGTCTGTTGTGTTAAGGCTTTGCCTTCTGCTTTTGTTACATTCTTTATAGTTGATGGTCTGATGAGACCTGTTCTGTGGTCCCATCACTGTCCCAACATCAGGTCTGCTAATTTCAATGGTCCCTACCAATTCTCCTTATGAAAATTATTTTGAAATTTCAAATGATTGGAAGAAATAAAGAGGCCAAACAGCACAAAAATATTTTTTCTCTTTTTTTGTGTTAATCTTTCATAGGTAATTCTGAGGTATATCTTTAAATAAATAGTAGAACATTTACCAATTTTTCTCTGTACATAAAACCATGTACTTTGAAGTGGCAATTCAAAAGAATTTTTCAAATATTAGGGTTCATTTCAGAGGGAATGTTTTACTTAAATGTAATTCATGTAAAAATCTATTTACAATATAGAATTACATATTTTCTTTAATCATATTCTGAATTATGTAACCATTGCCATATTGCATTTTCTACTATTATATATTTTCTTCATTTACATTTCAAATGTTACCCACTTTCCATGTCTTCCCTTCGGAAGTCCCCATTACTCTCCCCCTGCCTCTATGAGGGTGCTCCCCCACCCACCAACCAACTCCTGTCTTTCCTGCTTGGCATTCCTCTACACTGGTGCATGGAATACAAGTTCAAAGGCCATTCCTCACACTTATGTCCAACAAGCCAATCCTCGGCCACATATGTGCCCTGAGCCAAGGGTCCCTCCATCAGTACTCTGGTTGGTAGTCCAGGCCCCAGGAGCTACATAGGGTCTGGCCATTTGACACTGTTGCTCCCTCCATGGGGCAGCAAACCCCATCAGATCCTTCAGTCTCTTTTCCATCTCCTCCATCCAGGACCTCACACGCAGTACAATGGTTGGCTGCAAGAATCCTCCTCTGTATTTGTCAGGCTCTGGCAGAGCCTCTTAGGAGACAGCCATATCAGGCTCCTGTCAGAAAGCATTTCTTGCCATCCACAATACCGTCCAGGTTTGGTGACTGTTTATGGGATGACTAATATCCACTTATCATGTGTGTTCTTTGTGACTGAGTTATATCACTCAGGATGATATTTTTCAAGTTTTATCAATTTGCAAATTTCATGAAGTCCTTTTTCTTAATAGCTGAGTAGTATTTCATTGTGTAAATGTACCACATTTTCTGTATCCATACTTCTGTTGAGGGACATCTGGGTTGCTGCCAGCTGCTGACTATTATAAATATGGCTGCTATGAATATAGTGGAGCATGTGTCCCTATTACATGTTGGAACATCTTCTGAGTATATGCCCAGGACTGGTATAGCTGGGTCCTCAGATGGTACTATGTCCAGTTTTCTCAGGAGCTGATTTTCAAAGTGGTTGTACCAAATTGCAATCCCACCACTAATGGTGGAGTATTCCTCTTTCCCCAGATCCTCACCAGCATCCACTATCACCTGAGTTTTTGACCTTAGGCATTCTGAATTGTGTGAGGTGGAATTCTAGGGTCATTTTGATTTGTGTTTCTCTGATGACTAAGGATGTTGAACATTTCTTTAGGTGCTTCTCTGCCATTCAAGATTCCTCACTTGAGAGTTCTCTATTTAGCTCTGTTCCCCATTTTTTGATAGGGTTATTTGGTTCTCTGGAGTCTATCTTCTTGAGTTCTGTGTATATATCAGATTTTAGCCGTCCATTGGATGTAAAATAGGTAAAGATATTTACCCAATCTGTTGGTTGCCATTTTGTCCTATTGACAGTGTCCTGTACCTTACAGAAGCTTTGCAAGTTCATGAGGTCCCATTTGTCGATTCCTTTCTTGTTTTCAATTCAGCCAAGAATTTTAATAAATTTATTGATTCTTGATCTTAGAGTATATATAAGCCATTGGTGTTCTGCTCAGGAAAATTTCCCCTGTGCCCATGTGTTCAAGGCTCTTTCCCACTTTCTCTTCTATTAGACTCAGTGTATCTAGCTTTATGTGGAGGTCCTTGATCCACTTGGACTTGTGCTTTGTACAGGTAGATAAGAATGTATCAATTTGCATTCTTCTACATGTTTACCACCAGTTGAACCAGCACCATTTGTTAAAAGTGCTGTCTTTTTTCCACTGGATTGTTTTAGCTCCTTTGTCAAAGATTAAGTTACCAAGTATGTGTTCATTTCTAGGTCTTAAATACTATTCCATTGATCTACCTGCCTGTCACTATAAAAATACCATGCGGTTTTTATTACTATTGCAAGGGATTATTTCAATGTTCTTTTATAGATTGAGGTCTGTTTTGTGACTGATTATATCGTCAATTTTGGAGAAAGTAGCATGAGGTGCTGAGAAGGTATATTCTTTTATTTTAGGATGAAATTTTCTATAAATATTTGTTAAATCCATTTGGTTCATAAATTCTGTTAGTTTCACTGTGTCTCTGTTTATTTTCTGTTTCCATTTCTGTTTCTGCTTCCTGTTATTTCTGTTATTAGAGGTGGAATTATGTGACAATCTTCTTTTGGTTTTTTTGAGAGCTTACTTTCTTGATTTTTCTAGGGTATAGTTTCCCTCCTTGTGTTGGTGTCTCCTATCTATTATCATATGTAGGGATGGATTTGTGGAAAGATATTGTGTAAATTTGTTTTTGTTTTGGAATACCTTGGTTTCTTCATCTATGATAATTGAGAGTTTTGCTGAGTATAGTAGCCTGGGAAAGGATTTGTGTTCTCCTGGGTTCTGTATGATATCTGCCCATGATCTTCTACTTTCATATTGTCTGGTGAGCAGTCTGGTATAATTCTGATAGCTTTGCTTTTGTATGTTACTTGACCTTTGTCTCTTACTGCTTTTAATAGTCTTTCTTTGTTTTGTGCATTTAGTGTTTTGACTATTATGTGATGGGAGGAATTTCTTTTCTAGTCCAATCTATTTGCAGTTCTGTAGGCTTCTAATATGTTTATAGCCATCTCATACTTTAAGTCCTTCTACAATTTTGTTGAAGATGTTTACTGGCCCTTTAAGTTGGGAATCTTCACTCTCCTCTATAAGTATTATCCTTAGGTTTAATCTTCTCACTGTGTCCTGGATTTCCAGGATATGTTGGGTTAGGAGCTTTTTACATTTTTGTTTTCTGTTTTATCTTCTGTACCTGAGATTTTTTTCTCTCCTATGGCTTGTATTCTGTTGGTAATGCTTGCAACTATGACTCTTGATCTCTTTCCTAGGTTTTTCTGTCTCCAGGGATGTCATCTTTGTGATTTCTTTGTTGTTTCTATTTCCATTTTTAGATCCTGGATGGTTTTGTTCAATTCCTTCACCTGTCTTGTTGTGTTTTCCTGTAATTCTTTGAGGGATTTTTTTTTTGTGTTTCCTCTTTAAGGGCTTCTACCTGATTGCCTGTGCTCTCCTGTATTTCTTTAAAGGAGTTATTTTTTTTTATGTCCTTAAGTCTTTGATTATCATCATGAGATGTGATTTTTAAATCAGAATCTTGTTATTTTGATGTGTTGGGGTATCCAGTGTTCACTGTGGTGGGAGAACTGGGTTCTGATGATGCCAAGTAGCCTTGGTTTCTGTAACTTATATTCTTGCCCTTGCCTTTAACCATCTGGATATCTCTGGTGTTAACTGGTCTTGCTGTCTCTGACTGTGGCTTGTCCCTCCTGCAATCCTGTGTGTCAGTACTCCTTGGAGACCAGATCTCTGGGAGGAATTTGGGTATGAAGAGCTGTGAGACAGGGTCAGCTCTGGGGTGCTTGTGGAAACCTGAAGGATCCTGTCTTAGGCTGATCCTTGGTTCCTCTGTCCTGATGGCTCTGAGTGTGTTCCTCTTAGGAAAGGAATTTGAGCAGAAGTGGTAGTCTTACCTGTGCTCACAGGCATGTCAGTCCTCAGATACCAGCTCTTTCCTGGCAGTATTTGGGCATGGAGAGCTGTAGCACAGGATCAGTTCTGGCTGCTGTGGCATAAGATCAGTTCCGGATACAGACCCCCATAGTACATTTTAAATTGTCTCTTTTTACTTAACACAGGTGTAGGAGAGCCAAAAGGAGAAGAAGACAGAGAGAGAAGAGAAGAAAGAGAGAGGGAAGGAGAGAGGGAGAGACGGGGGAGAAGGAGTAGGAGGGGGAGAGGGAGAAGGAGAGGGGGAGAGAGGGGGGAGAAGGAGGGGGAGAGGAGGAGGAGAGAGGGAGAAGGGGAGTGGAGGGGGAGAGGGAGAGGGAGGGGGATGGGGGAGAGGGAGAGGGAGAGAAGGAGGGAGAGGGAGAGGGAGAGGGAGAGAAGGAGGGAGAGGGAGAGGGAGAGGGAGAGGGAGAGGGAGAGGGAGAGAGAGAGAGAGAGAGAGAGAGAGAGAGAGAGAGAGAGAGAGAGAGAGAGAGAGAGAGAGAGAGGAGAAAGATTGCAGTTTGTTTTCTGTTTTCATTCTTTTTCTTTTCTGGAGTTTTGATATGGTGATCATCAGAAAATAGACTTTTCTACATTTTTTTTTCACTAAGACTGATGTTTCTGAGGTTCAAACATGTAGCATGTACCAATGTTTCATGAATTTTATTGTTGAATAATGTTTCTTGTTATAATGTAGTATACTACACACATTCTTTTATTAACTAATCAATATTTGGATTTGTTCCTTTAAGACCTCATGAAGAAAGTAACTCTTCTCACACATGGCTTATGGGGGCATTTGGCTATTTTACATTAGTTACTAACTCTTCATTCTCAGTGTGTAGCTAGTTTGTTTGGCCTTAAGCTCTTACCATCCTGCCTCAGTTTCCCATGTAGGGATTATAGGTGTGCACCACCACACCCATAAGTATTCACAAATTCTTAATATGACTTTTTGCCTTTGTAATTGGAGAATTTGTTTCAGTATGAAAGCTATGGGATACACTATTCTATTCAAAAATATATAGCCATATTTTTAAATGATATTCTACCCTTGAATATTACTACTGATGAATTCTGTGACCATACAGATGATTTGTAATTCTATACCATTTCAATTTAATAACTTTATTTTTCAATCCCAAATGTTACTGCCTTTAAAGGATCAACCAAAAAATTTAAACTCTTTTTTTCCATCAGTTCTTTAAAGGACACAGCATAAATTTATTTGTTCTGTCTTAGTTGTCTTTTATTTTACATTTATAATTTTTGTTGCTTTGTACTTTAACATCATCTCTTAATTTTTTAAATTAAAAACTAGTACAATATACCTTTATCATATTCTTTTTATGTCCCCAATTTGATGCAGGTTGCCCCATTCTTCCTACCACCCACCTTCATGTTTTTATCTTGTTCTTAATAAATCCAACCCAAACTAACACACACACACACACAGATACACACACAAACAAATACATGTACTCACATGCACACACACACACACACACACACACACACATACACATTCACACAAACAGGAGAATCAAGGAAAACATGGAGTCCATTTTGTATTTGCCAACTACTTTTGAGGATGAGACCTTCCTGGAGATTGGTTAATATAAATAGTGTCATTCATTGATGATAACTTGTTTTTCCCTCCCCACCCCCAGCTGCTCTCATTTGCTAAGAGCTTTTTGCATAGGAATGAAACGTGTTGACTTCCATTTTTTTCTGTTATCATTTTGTCTGCCTTGAGTTTGTGCAAGTTTTATTCTTTCATTCAGAATCTCTGTGAATCCATGTGTATATTAAGCCTGTATCTCAATGATATTATTTCCTTAGAATAATCCACCATCTCTGGCTCTTAAAACCTTTTCTCTCCCTCTTCCATACATGTCCCTGTGCCATGAGGGGAAGGTGCGATCAAGACCACTCACTAAGTGGTAAGTGCCCCGTAGTCTTTAATTCTTGTCATATTGAGCAGTTATGGATCTCTGTGTTAGTTACCATCTAAAAGTGTCTCTAATGAAAGTTGGGTGATGGCCTGGAGAGATGGCTTAGCAGTTGAGAGCACTGACTGCTCTTCTAGAGGTCCTGAGTTCAATTTCCAGCAAGTACATGGTGGCTCACAGCCATCTGTAATTGGGATCCAATGATCTCTTCTGATGTGTCTAAAGATAGTGACAGTGTACTCACATACATTAAATAAATAAATAAATAAATAAATAAATAAATAAATAAATCTTTTAAAAAAGAAAGTTGAGTGTTGCATAGATCTATGCATATGGCAGTATGTCATTATGGGTTGTTTTAGTGTTGTTTTTTTGTTTGTTGTTTTTTGTTTTGTCTTTGTTCATTTAATAGAATAATAGTAACAGGATTTCTCAGGTTCTTGAATTTATTGGCAGTGTCAGATATGAGTTCTGTCTCATGAAGTAAGCCTTAAACCTAGTTTTAAAAAGTGCCAGAATCATTCTTTTAATCCTCTGCATGCTAGTTTTTAAAACTTAGTTTACTTAATATTTTAACTTGGCATTTATTTTTCAATGACTTCACTGGTGTTTCTAAAGGAAATATATTTGCAAACTCTAAGGATAATCTTGACATAAGGCACATGTGTCCAATATAGATCATTTGCACATTCTATTTGTAGTAATATCTTGGAATCTATAGTATTTATAAAAACCTTCCACCACACGTAGCACTTCTGTTTGTTTAGCCCTTCAAGCCTCCACTGAGAATGCATAAAGGGTCACAGGGTGCAAGCCAGGAGTCTTGCATGTGTCTCAAAATGAGATGGAGAAGAAAGGACACCTTCTCATGAGTTAAAAATCTATGCGTAGGGTTTTGTGAATCTAGATGATGTAAGGACTGATCATTGGGGTTTTCTCCTACATGGAAGTATAAAATGCAAAACAGAATCAGAGGAAGGTTATCAGAAGCCAAGTTTACCCATAGGAAAGTTTAAGACCAGAAACATATATTCAAAAAGATCGATTTACAACTGTGTATTGTGTATTGTGTATTGTGATCCACAGTGGGGACATCAGATTTGAGAATGTCTCTGAGAATAGAGTTAAAGCATAACAATTCTTAAGATACCATAAACATTCAAGTTAAAGGCAACTGTAAATTTTTTATTCAAAGATGCTTTGCAGCTTTAGTTGTTTCAGTTAGTGTCAGGGGACTCCCAACTAGTTCATCTCCTCTTATCCTTTCCATTCTTATTGCATTTCCAAGTTTAAGTCCAGATTAGTCTATTTCCTCCCTTAAAAAGTAAGAGGGTGGTTTGTGTCAACTGGGACTAGTAGGAATGCTTGACTGTGGTATAAGCCCAAGATATTTCAAAGATGGGATTTCTCAAAGCTGTACAAATGGGGCTTTAAAAAGCATTTGCTTCTTAAAAATGCCATGTAATCTCTAGGAAATGAAACAAAAGAACACTGTTGAAGTTTTGATTTGTTTATCCAAAATTTCCAAAGCAAATTCAAATTTTTCTTTTCTCCTCATGCTGCACAAAGCAGCAGGGTAGGAAGGCAGGGTGAATAGAAAGTCAGTGGCCTTAGGGAGAACAGCAGGCAGGACAGGCTCATAAAACAGGCTGCCTGCCATATGTGGTCATCTGGCAACCCCACAGAATCAGTCACACAAAGACAAGCACCTTTGATCTACTTGAAAGGCTAGAGATGTGAAATACAAACTTGAGTGACCTTTTCTCTTTTCAGCCTCAGTGGCTCCCTGGTTCCTTTAATGCCATCTTTTTCTCTAAAATTCCATCTGGCTTCTGACAAATCCATGTGGTCTTTGTGATTTCACTATCTCCATTCTTGTCTGTTAAACAGGATCAGAGAGTATGCATTGCCATTTTTGTAAATATTGTTCTGCAAACTGACTTTAAAACCTCAACTGCAGAGCCCAGACACAGCTTTTAAAAGAAAAGGAAAGTGGCTGTAAGCTGTGAAAACTGATTGGAAAAAATATATATTTGCTGTATAAACAGTGTCAAATTTAAATGCATGAGGGCATATTCATTTTCAACTAAATATTAGTTACACTTACTTCCAAAAATTCAATAGATCCTATAATTTTGGCTTTAATATCTATTTCTAATATAAAATAGGAAAAACATTCAACATAATTAAATAATTTCATCACATGTTTAAAATGAAGATGTTATAAGGACTGGCAGTGTATACCTCCAGTCACAGTTAGGCAGAATGATGAAGTCAGAAAACTGGGTTCAAAACAGCTATATTATGACAAACATAACTAGATCCTACCTTTAATAAAGTCAATCAGTTGGAAAGGTTAAAATTTATAGTAATTAGACATAAAATTGATTTCTTAACATAATATATTAGCATAAAACTGTATATGCTTGCACATAAAATACTTTTTCCAAAGGTAATGTTACATATTTTCAAGAGGTAATATACATACTTTTACATTGGACAATTATATTTGTCTATTGTAGTTTATGCTACATAATACTTCAAGTTTAGCACTTCATTTTTAACTGGAATATTGATATCTGCTTATTCAATAGCACGAATAAAAACATCAAAGTAGCTTACAAGAAGATAATAGGTATATTATAAAAATAAAATTCAGATTTTATACAACCTAAAACAACCCATAAGAGCATATAGCCAATGTCAGCCCTGGTCTACTTCTAGCTGTTTAGATATTATTAAAGAAAACAAATTGGCAGCGTAAGTTTCTTTTCAACCTTGAATGGCAGCTAAAGTAGTTGTTTTTTTTTTTTAAAGATAATGTGACTCATTCTAAATAAGTATTTTTATAAAAAAATAAAGCTTCCAAAATAAAGCTAAAAGCTTCCAAATTACTGCTTCTCAGGATGGCTTTTTTCCACTTAACAACAGAAAGCACTTCTTTCATTCAATGTTTAACCAGATGAAAAGGTAACCTCCTGACAGTATGATTGGCCTTGTTTACTTTACACAGGCATGTAAGTCATGACCATGTGAATATACAAGAAAACTATTTAACTTGAATTCTCTTCTTTTCTTCCCATATTATTAGAATATTATCCAGTAACCTGAACAGATTACAAAATGCCCAATCCAATTGTCTTTCTAGACCAATGAGCAGGTATATCTCTGCCTATCTTAAACACTGATTAGTTCTTATTAAACTCTCTTGCAATTACTCTGGTAACTTCCAAACCACGAACATACATAAAATTGGGGGCAACTCACTAATCTTCTCTAATTTAGTGTTATTTCCCTGTTCATCATATTAGATTTTCCTGGGTATAGTTTTCTATTTCATCTCACATGTCTCTCCAAACCTATGTAGTTGTCTTGTTCCTATACTTTTTGAAAAAATAATATTTTTTACATTTGTTCCTACATTCAAACTCAATTCCTTTATGGAGTTTACAATTTTAGAAAATGAATTCTAAATCCTTAGTCTAGAAAATGGAATCATTCTTACCTTTCACTCTTTTGCACTTCATATTCAAGCTTTACTGGAGAAACTGTATAGTGCAAAGAAATGGTTTTGGAGTGTGAAGCAATAAATGAGACATAAAAAGAACATTCCTGTGACATGAAAAGAACATTATTTAATAGTGAAAGATTTCAGGAGGTAGAGGTTGACAAAAACTGAAACTAAACAGTGTCTCTAGTCATGATAAGTGCTACACGCATAAACTAACAGCATCCATGGATGCCTTTACAAGAACTGCATAAGATCAATTCAATCAATATTCCATCCTGGATAGGCAGAAACTCACAATTCCCCATACCTAAGATGAAGACTTTTTTGAAAGTTAATGTTTATTTGGAAGACAAGTAGTTTCCTTAAGTGTGTTTCCCTTGATAAGCTGATAATTCGCCAATTGGTGATGTCATAATTATGAGCTACACAGATAGAACTCAGTAGGTTACTTAAAAAGAAGGGTGTCATAGATTTTGGAAGGGATCAGAGAGGGGAGCAGTAGACATAGGAAGAGATAGAAAGATATAAATAGAAGTAAAGATTGTCATACATGCAAATCATGTATGTATGTATGTATGGTTTGCATGTATTAAAAATGTCAATGAATTAATAAATGAATTGTATTTAAAAGGATAATTATCATGTTTTTAACTGTATTTAATATAACCAGACCTTACCAGCTCTGCTACAACCATATCCCTATTAGTCCTGTATTGGATTATTGTAATCATCTCCTTTCAATAGCATCCTCGATCCATTTTAGTGATCCTTGACACAGCACAAACTGTGAGCATATTCTCTATTAAGCAGGACTCTCTTCTGATCAATATTTCCATAGACTAAATCAAATCCCATGTATCTTGGACCATACAAAGATTTCAGTAGCCTTCAGTCCCTCTATAACTAAGTCTTCAATTTCTGCACTAGTCACCTACACTTTGTCATCCAGGATTGTGAAGCTCTTCATTGTCTCCAGGTACCTTCCCCTCTGCCTTCTCATTCCCTACTAATTCCTTTGAAATGCTGCTATGCACATTTTCTCGAATGTCTAGCTTTAACTTATGTGTTAATAAGAAGTATAGCTTTCACAATTTACCTTTTTGACAGCAAATCTACACCAGTAATATGCCGAACACTGTACTAATTGTCTTGCTATTTACTTGAAATACACAAAATGAACCCAAACTTATGTATATACTATAAATATTTATTCATATAGAAGCATCCTTATTCATTTATTATCATTCAAATTAGAATATTCTACATTAACATGATGTTTTTCTATTTGATCTGACAATGAATGCCAATCCCTCAAAATTGTGCTAAACATACAGTAGGTGTTAAATAAAGTGTGTTGAAAAAGCAATAATAAAGTCTGTTCTTTGAACGTGCTTTATAGTTAGCAAATAGTTTGATATCAGAAGAAACAGAATTGAAACTGTAGACTGGGGCAGATGTTCTCTCTCCAGCATAGGTAAGTAAACTGTTATATAATTCCTGGCTCCTGGATATTCTGCTCTGTATATCAATCAACCCTTTCTTTGAGCTGATCTCTTGACTGTCATTTGGTATGTGGCAGTGATTTCCTTTTCAAGTTACTGACCACATCTATTCTAGAGATTTATTTCTCTTTAGAAACAGACCTGAGATCTATAACACTATTAGCCACTGACCCATGAAAATAACTACAGTGTCTGCCAACTCTCCTCATCGTCTTGACCTCCTGATTCTTTTTTTTTCTCACAGCTACCCCCATCAATGTCACAACATGATACTATACGCTTTCTTCCACTCCTTCTTGCTAAAACTAACACTAAACAGAAAGCTCACACTATCTTCCTGTGAAATCTTGTAGTACTGTTTCTCCTTTTTAGTTCATCCTAGCCTTGTCTTGAATTTCATTCATACTGAAAATTTTATTCAGAATTCAGAATTGTAGAACTAACATTTGGTTAACATGACACAGTACTGTGGGAGAAGTTTAATGGAAAGGAGTTTGGGGAAATAGGGCAGTGGAGAAGGTATGAGAGCACTTCAAAGTCCTTTCTAAATAATTATCTACATAACTACAATTTGTCTAGCTCTTATTCTTCATCAGGAAACTTCTTTTTTCAGTGGTGAACATTTAATATTAAATGTCACAGTTGACCAAAATATACAGAATATATGTCTATGCAGTACTTAGCACTAAATGGGATATACATATCACACCCTGTCCCCTTTTAACTCAGGCAACATTACAATAGAGGGACGCAGAATAAAGAGACTTTCTGGTTTTATATCACTGAATTTTTGCCAACCTGTCATCTGAGATTAGAACAATCACCAGAAGATGATGAAATTCAAGGAGAAATAGAATCTTCAAATTTTAGCACATGATTTTCAACTATTTTTCCCCTTCAAGATATTACCTGTCAATTTACTGAAGAGGGGAATTGTTTCCAGGGGAACACTGAAGAACATAGAAGAGCCAGTGCTGTAAAGATTTGATAAAAATAACCCATTGACATATTTTGAGGGATCTGAGATGCTACAGGACTGTTGTTTAACCAATTTGATTTGCACATCAGTTATTAAAAATCTCAGTATGTAATTACAATTCAGGTTCACATTGATATGGATGGAGCAAAAAGAAAAACAAAAAGATTTAGCTTTCAAATCCAAATTATTGTTTTTCCCACTGAAATTTCATTAATTTATTTCCCGATTTAGGATTTATTATGTTTAACTTATTGTGGTATTACCAGAAACATTTAAAGACAGCTCTTAACAATTATTTTTCTTCAATGACTTTAAAAGCTAGGAAACACTAATAAAAATTGTTCTTTGTGCAAGAAAGAAACAAAGAAAAAAAATAGGAAAGCTGCCAGACAAGGAAAATGTAAGTAAACCCAGGAGGTATGGTTCAGGCACCATTATGGTACAAACTCAGACTACTTTCCATCTTAAACAGGAAAGTCTGTAATTACCATAGATCGAACAGTTGATAGAACACACGGGGAGAAACATTTTGTCTGCAGACTTGAGAATAACTTGATCAACTAGGGATCACCAGTTGAATTTCTCTCTCCTTAAAGTCAACAATTCTACTTTAGCTGAAGAACGCATAGACTGTACTGATTAGCTGTATTCTTGGAATTGCAAATCCAATTGAGGAAGCAGTACTGAGAGTTACTTTACCGATTTCACATACCAGTGTAACAGTTTTGACCAACACTACACAGCATAATTCTGACCCTGGTTATTATAGTTTTCAAAGCATGAAAGATTTGTGTCAAGTAAATAAAGTACTTAGATCTTGCTCTGCATTAGCACATTTCTAACAACTACTAAATGGATACTGATACACTGTGTCCAGATCTAGGAAATGGTACAAAATTGTGTAATACTCACATGCTATTAAACAGAACTGGGTTTGTTTTACCATAAAAAATATCTTGTCTTTTCTTCATTTATTCCTCTCATTGCTTCATCCCTGGGCACAACTCTTCATTTCATTGTCTAAATGGATTTTTCCCTACACCAGAAAGTGATCAGGTTTGAATCATATAACAGGTAGGCTGTATAAACTGGTTTCTTTAATTTAGCAGTATATATTTAAGATAACTTTTGTGGCTTGGTAGCTAATTTCTTTTTTCTAATATATATTTTTTAATAATTAGGTATTTTCTTCATTTACATTTCCAGTGCTACCCCATAAATCCCCCAAACCCTCCCCCCAACTACCCTGCCCCCTCTACTTCCACTTCTTGGTCCTGGCATTGCCCTGTACTAAGGCATATAAAGTTTGCAAGACCAATGGGCCTCTATTTCCAGTGATGGACAACTAGGCCATCTTCTGATACATATGCAGCAAGAGACACGAGCTCCAGGGGATACTGGTTAGTTCATATTGTTGTTTTTCCACCTATAGGGTTGCAGACCCCTTTAGCTCCTTGGGTACTTTCTCTATCTCCTCCATTGAGGGCACTGTGATCCATCCAATAGCTGACTGTGAGCCTCCTCTTATGTGTTTCCTAGGTCCCAGAGTAGCCTCAAAAGAGACAGCTATATCAGGGTCCTTTCAGCAACATCTTGGTAATGTGTGCAATGGTGTCAGTGTTTGGGGGCTGATTATAGAATGGATCCCCGGGTATGGCAGTCTTTAGATGGTCCATCCTTTCATCTCAGCTCCAATCTTTGTCTCTGTAACTCCTTCCATAGGTGTTTTGTTCCAAATTTTAAGAAGGAGTAAAGTGTCCACACTTTGGTCTTCGTTCTTCTTGAGTTTCATGTGTTTTGCAAATTGTATCTTGTATCTTGGGTATTCTAAGTTTCTGGGCTAATATCCACTTATCAGTAAGTACATATCATGTGAGTTCTTTTGTGATTGAGTTACCTCACTCAGAATGATGCCCTCCAGGTCCATCCATTTCCTAAGAATTTCATGAATTCATTCTTTTTAATAGCTGAGTAGTACTCCATTGTGTAAATGCACCACATTTTCTGTATCCATTCCTCTGTTGAGGGGCATATGGGTTCTTTAGAGCTTCTGGCTATTACAAATAAGGCTGATATGAACATAGTGGAACATGTGTCCTTCGTACTAGTTGGAACATCTTCTGGATATATGCCCAGGAGAGGTATTGTGGGATCCTCCAGTAGTACTATGTCCAGTTCTCTGAGGAACTGCCACACTGATTTCCAGACTTGTTGTACAAGCTTTCAATCCCACCATAAATGGAGGAGTGTTCCTCTTTCACCATATGCTCGCCAGCATCTGCTGTCACCTGAATATTTGATCTTAGCCGTTCTGGCTGCTGTGAGGTGGAATCTCTGGGCTGTTTTGTTTTGCATTTCCCTGATGATTGAGGATGCTGAACATTTTTTCAGGTGCTTCTCTGCCATTCGGTATTCCTCAGCTGAGAATTCTTTCTTTAGCTCCGAGCCTCATTTTTTAACGAGGTTATTTGATTTTCTGAAGTCCACCTTCTTGAGTTCTTTATATATATTGGATATCAATCCCCTATCTGATTTAGGATAGGTAAATATCCTTTTCCAATCTATTGTAGGTCTTTTTGTCTTATTGATGGTGTCTTTTGACTTACAGACGCTTTGCAATTTTATGAGGTCCCATTTGTCAAGTCTGGATCTGACAGCACAAGCCATTGCTGTTCTATTCAGGAATTTTTCCCCTGTTTCCATATCTTTGAGGCTTTTCCCCACTTTCTCCTCTATACGTTTCACTGTCTCTGGTTTTACGTGGAGTTCCTTGATTCACTTAGATTTGACCTTAGTACAAGGAGATAGGAATGGGTCAATTCACATTCTTCTACATAATAACCATCAGTTGTGCCAGAATCATTTGTTGAAAATGCTGTCTTTTTTCCACTGGATGGTTTTAGCTCCCTTGTCAAAGATCAAGTGACCATAGGTGTGTGGGTTCATTTCTGGGTCTTCAATTCTATTCCATTGGTCTACTTGTCTGTCACTATACCAGTACCATGCAGTTTTTATCACTATTGCTCTGTAGTACATCTTTAGGTCATGCATGGTGATTCCACCAGAGGTGCTTTTATCCTTGAGGAGAGTTTTTGCTATCCTAGGCTTTTTGTTATTCGAGATGAATTTGAAGATTGCCCTTTCTAATTCATTGAAGAATTGAGTTGGTATTTTGATGGGGATTGCATTGAATCTGTAGATTGCTTTTGGCAAGATAGCCATTTTTACTATATTTATCCTGCCAATCCTTGAGCATGGGAGATCATTCCATCTTCTGAGATCTTCTTTAATATCTTTCTTCAGAGACTTGACATTTCTATCATATCTTTCACTTCCTTAGTTAGAGTCACATGAAGGTATTTTATATAATTTGTCACTATTAAGAAGGGTGTTGTTTCCCTAATTTCTCTCTCAGCCTGTTTATCTTTTGTGTAGAGAAAGGCTATTGACTTGTTTGAGTGAATGTTTTATCCAGCTACTTCACTGAAGCTGTTTATCCATTTTAGGAGTCACTGGTGGAATTTTAATGGTTATTTATATATATTATCATATCTTCTGTCAAACGTGATATTTTGACTTCTACCTTTCCAATTTCTATCCCCTTTATCTCCTTTTGTTATCGAATTGCTCTGGCTAGGACTTCACGTACAATGTTGAATAGGTAGGAAGAAAGTGTACATCTTTGTCTAGTCCCTGATTTTAGTGGGATTGCTTCCAGCTTCTCACCATTTACTTTGATGTTGGCTATTGGTTTGCTGTGGATTGCTTTTATCATGTTTAGGTATGGGCCTTGAATTCCTGATCTTTCTAAAACTTTTATTATGAATGGGTGATGGATTTTGTCAAATGCTATCTTCTAATCTAAGGAGATGATCATGTGGTTTTTGTCTTTGAGTTTGTTTATATAATAGATTATGTTGATGGATTTCTTTTTATTAAACCATCCCTGTTTCCCTGGACTGAAACCAACTTGGTCAGGATGGATGTTTGTTTTGATGTGTTCTTGGATTCAGTTAGCAAGAATTTTATTGAGTATATTTGAATCGATATTCATAAGGGAAATTGGTCTGTAGTACTCTATCTTGGTTGGGTCTTTCTTTGGTTTAGGTATCAGAGTAATTGTGGATTCATAGAATGAGTTGGGAAGAGTACCTTCTGCTTCTATTTTGTAGAATGGTTTGTGAAGAACTGTAATTAGATGTTCGTTGAAGGTCTGATAGAACTCTGCAATAAACCCATCTGGTCCTGGACATTTTTTTCGTTGGGAGACTATTAATGACTGCTTCTATTTCTTTAGGGGATATGGGACTGCTTAGATCATTAACTTAATCCTGATTTAAGTTTGGTACCTGGTATCTGTCTAGAAATTCATCCAGGTTTTCCAGTTTTGTTGAGTATAGCCTTTTGTAGAAGGATTTGATGGTGTTTTGGATTTCTTCAGGATCTGTTATTATGTCTCCTTTTTCATTTCTGATTTTGTTCATTAGGATTCTGTCCTGGTGCCCTTAAGTGAGTCTGGCTAAGGGTTTATCTCTCTTGTTGTCTAAAATAACCAGCTCCTCCTTTGGTTGATTCTTTGAATAGTTCTTCTTGTTTCCACTTGGTTGATTTTGCCCCTGAGTTTGATTATTTCCTGCCATCTACTCCTCTTGGGTGAATTTGCTTCCTTTTGTTCTAGAGCTTTTAGGTGTGTTGTCAAGCTGCTAGTGTGTGCTCTCTCTAGTTTCTTTTTGGAGGCACTCAGAGCTATGAGTTTTCCTCTTAGAAATGCTTTCATTGTGTCCCATAAGTTTGGGTATGATGTGGCTTCATTTTCATTAAACTCTAAAAAGTCTTTAATTTCTTTCTTTATTCCTTCCTTGACCAAGGCATCATTGAGAAGAGTGTTGTTCACTTTCCACATGTATGTTGGCTTTCTATTTTTTATATTGAAGATCAGCCTTAGTCCATGGTTCTGATAGGATGCATGGGACAATTTCAATATATTTTTTATCGGATGAGGCCTGTTTTCTGACCAATTATATGGTCAATTTTGAAGAAGGTACCATGAGGTGCTGAGAAGAAGGTAAATCCTTTTGTTTTAGGATAAAATGCTCTTTAGATAAATCCATTTGTTCCATAACTTCTGTTAGTTTCACTGGGTCCCTGTTTAGTTTCTGTTTCCACGATCTGTCCACTGATGAGAGTGGTGTGTGGAAGTCTCCCACTATTATTGTGTGAGTCGCAATGTGTGGTTTGAGCTTTACTAAAATCTCTTTAATGAATATGGCTGCCCTTGCATTTGGAGCATAGATATTCAGAATTGAGCATTCCTCTTGGAAGATTTTACCTTTGATGAATATGAAGTGCCCCTCTGTGTCTTTTTTTGATAACTTTGGGTTGGAAGTCGATTTTATTCCATATTAAAAGTGCTACTCCAGCTTGTTTCTTCAGACCATTTGCTTGGAAAAATGTTTTCCAGCCTTTCACTCTGAGGTAGTGTTTGTTTTTTTCCCTGAGATGGGTTTCCTGTAAGCAGCAAAATGTTGGGTCCTGTTTGTGTAGCCAGTCTGTTAGTCTATGTCTTTTTATTGGGGAATTGAGTAAATTGATATTAAGAGATATTAAGGAAAAGTAATTGTTGCTTCCTATTATTATTGTTGTTAAAATAGGGATATTTTTGTTGTTCTTGTGGCTGTCTTCTTTTAGGTTTGTTGAAGGATTACTTTCTTGTTTTTTCCACAAGGTGGTTTCAGTCCTTGTATATTTTTTCCTGTTATTATCCTTTGAAGGGCTGGATTCATGGAAAGATAATGTGTGAATTTGGTTTTGTCGTGGAATACTTTGGTTTCTCCATCTATGGTAATTGAGAGTTTGGCCTGTATAGTAGCCTGGGCTGGCATTTTTGTTCTCTTAGTGTCTGTATAACATCTGTCCAGGTTCTTCTGGCTTTCATAGTCTCTGGTTAAAAGTCTGGTGTAATTCTGATAGGCCTGCCTTTATATGTTACTTGACCTTTCTCCCTTACTGCTTTTAATATTCTCTCTTTATTTAGTGCATTTGTTGTTCTGATTATTATGTGTTGGGAGGAATTTCTTTTCTGGTCTTGTCTATTTGAAGTTCTGTGGGCTTCTTGTATGTTCATGGGCATGTCTTTCTTTAGGTTTGGGAAGTTTTCTTCTATAATTTTGTTGAAGATATTTGCTGGTCCTTTGAGTTAAAAATCTTCATTCTCATCCACTCCTATTATCCGTAGGTTTGATCTTCTCATTGTGTCCTGGATTTCCAGGATGTTTTGAGTTAGGATCTTTTTGCATTTTCCATTTTCTTTGATTGTTTTGCCGATGTTCTCTATGGAATCTTCTGCACCTGAGATTCTCTCTTCCATCTCTTGTATTCTGTTGCTGATGCTCGCATCTATGGTTCCGGATTTCTTTCCTAGGGTTTCTATCTCCAGCATTGCCTCATTTTGGGTTTTCTTTATTGTGTCTACTTCCCTTTTTAGTTCTAGTATGGTTTTTTTTCATTTCCATCACCTGTTTGGATGTGTTTTCCTGTTTTTCCTTAAGGACTTGTAACTCTTTAGCAGTGTTCTCCTGTATTTCTTTAAGTGAATTATTAAAGTCCTTCTTGAAGTCCTCTACCATCATCATGAGATATGCTTTTAAATCCGGGTCTAGCTTTTCGGTTGCATTGGGGTGCCCAGAACTAGTTGGGGTGGGAGTGCTGGGTTCTGATGATGGTGAGTGGTCTTGATTTCTGTTATTAGGATTCTTTTGTTTGACTTTCGCCATCTGGTAATCTCTGGAGCTAATTGTTATAGTCGTCTCTGGTTAGAGCTTGTTCCTCCGGTAATTATGTTAGCCTCTATCAGCAGACCTGGGAGACTAGCTCTATCCTTAGTTTCAGTGGTTAGAGTACTCTCTGCAGGCAAGCTCTCCTCTTGCAGGGAAGGTCCCCAGATATCTGGTGTTCGAACCTGCCTCCTGGCTAGAGTTGTGTTCCACTCACCAGAGGTCTTAAGATCCCGTGGAGGGTCCTATGAGGAACTTGGGGGTGTCCAGAAACTCAGCGCACAAGGAACCCCAGTGCTGGAGTGGGCCGGAAGGGACTTGTGCCCCTAATCAGGCTGGGTTATCTGCTTCCCTAGTTAATGCAGTCTCAGGTCCCTTTTGATTGGATTGGAGCAGAGGCTGTGTTCCACTCACCAGAGGTCTTAGGATCCCATGGAGGATCCTGTGAGGGTCCTTGCGGGTGTCCGGAGAATCCCTGGGCCAGGAACCCTGGTGTTGCAGTGGACCGGAAGGTGGTCAGATGTCCAGAGCCTGAAAAGGGTGCTGCCCCAGAAGCTCTGTGGCTCCCGCCTATCCCAGAAGCTGTCCGCCTCTGTGTGCACACTCTCACCTGTGTAGACTACTTTTTGGAGGAGTCCTGGAACCCAGAACAAGAGATTTTAAAGGTATCAGAAAACAAGTAATTTTGGAAAACTGCTATGAATGATCAGAGACTGAAGATAAAATTTTAATTAGATAGAATTGAGATTGAAGTTCTAGTACAAACTAGGGCAGATATATCAGTAATTTAACAATATTATTAGAACCCCAACTCAAAAGCTATCTACATAGCTCCTAGGAATTGGGACATTGTCTCAGGTAAGACAAAATCTAAAATGTCCTATCATTACATTGGTTATCTAATAAGCCTGTTTGAATAAATCTGTGGCCCTTGAGTAAGGAAAATTTACAAGCCTTAGAACAGCTGGTTCAAGAGAAGCTAGAGACTCAATGTAGAGTAGTCCACCAGCCTTGGAATTCTATATTTGTTATTAAAAAAAAAAGAAAACAAAAACAAAAAAAAAAAACCTGGAGAATGTAGGATGGCAACAGATCTAAGAACAACTAATAAAGTAATACAGCCCATGAATTACTTACAAACTGGAATCCCTTTAACTTCTTTGTTACCTAAGGCATGGCCTATTATATTGATGGATTTAAAAGATTGCTTCTTTTCAATACCCATGCAACAGCAAGATAGGGAAAAGTTTGCTTTCACTGTGCCCATATTTAATCATTAACAACCAACTAGAAGATACCATTAAAAGGACTTGTCACAATATTCATTGTGAATGTTAAGCAACTCCACCTTGTGTGAATATTTTGTATGGCAGCTGTTTAGAAATAAGTCATCTACATTTTCCTCAATCTATAATTTATCATTTTACAGATAATATCTTATTGGTTGCTTCTGTAAAAAAAAATGTTGACATAAAAAAATGACTTGTTGGGGATTACAAATTTCTCCTAAAAAACAACAAAGAGACTCTATAAAGCATCTAGAATATAAGTCTTTAGAAAGTCCAACCATAGAAACCACAGATCAGAAGAGACCAGTTACAAGTTCTTAATGATGTTCAAAAGTTGCTGGAAGCGATTAACTGGCTATGTCTCATAATTAGATTAACTACTCAAGAGTTAAGTATTGTATTTCAAACCTTTCAAGGTAATTTACATACTCTGAAAATTGAGAATTCTCTGAGAACTGGCTTTGGTAGAAAAAAAGATTACTGTATGCATATGTGGATTGCTTGGATACCAAGGTTAATTGTCCTTTAGCTGCACTGCTGTCTACTCATTCTCCCACAGGAATTCTTATGCTGAAAGAAGATAATATCTTAGAATACCTTAAGTACATAGAGTAAAAATTAAAAATTGTAGAAAAGGCTTCTGGTTTGATTATGAAGGGGAGAATACAACTTTGTAAATTATGAGGAATAGACCCTGCAGAGTTGATAGTACATTAATACTGCAATTACCTACCTATGGGTAATCAGTGAAGACTGTCAAAGAGCTTGCAGTAATTTGGGGACAGGGAGAAATTAACAACAAATACGGCAAAAGCAAGCAATTTTGTTTTATACAAAGAACTAATTGGATTCTTCCTCATAAAGTCAAAGGAACACTAATTTCTGAAGCATTTGTACAGATTCCAGTAAGTTAGTACTTGCAGGTTATAAATCAGGAAATACAGGTAAAATCATTCAAGTCCCACAGGCTTCAGTACAAAAATCAAAACTATATGCTAATCTCATGGTTTTATTAGAACTCCCAGTATCTCAATATAGTCACTGACTTTTAATATGTAGAAATCATTGTTTAGCATAGAGAAACTAGTGAACTTATTCCAGGTGATTAAGAATTAACTTTGTTATTTATAGTACTACAACTGTAATATGAAACAGAGATCATCCATTATATATAGCCCATATTTAGTCTCATACAGGTTTGTCAAAACCATGGGCACATGTAAACAAAGAAAGGATGAATTATTAATAAGAATATATTATAAGCTTCAAATATTCATAAAAGTTATATCATAGAAGATTTAAAAAGTCTATAGACTTGTGAAAAGACAAATAAATTATAAATAATTGCCTACTTATTTTTTTATATAATCAACCTCCATTGTCTGTCAGAAGTAACCCTAAATGAACCAAAAGAAGTAAAATTTGGCAGATGAATCTGTTTTACTTTGCAGAGTTTGGAAGATTAAAACATGTACATCAAATAATTGCTACCTAGTCAGTATTCCATTGACCTTCTGCCTTGAATTTTTAAAAGACCGAGTCTGTGATTCCACATTAGACATGATGAATACTTTTGTGAATATACTGCATGTGCGTCTAGTAAAATGCAATGCAACAATTTTTTTAAAATATTATAAGAAAATATGTTACAGGTATACCTTGCAATTCTATAGGTCAAGCAATTATGGGAAGACCTAATTATACTTTAAAGGAAATGATCACAAAACAAAAGGGCAATATGTAATCTCTCAGAGAAAGATTACATAACATGTTATTAAATATATATTTTTAAAGTGTCAATCAGACAGGTAACACAGCTATTGAAAAACACTGGATTTTAGGAAGAACTGCTGAATTAAATCAGTCTACATACTTTAAGGATTAAAGTAACCTCAGAATAGAAATCAGGAAATGTGTTGGGGAAGAGGCTATGTTTTTATTTCTATAGAAAACAAAAAGCTCTGGATTCCTTCAATGTTAATAAATATTAGATTAAACCTTTGGGACACTGCCTGAAAATATTGGCTCCTGACATGGAAGGTGCAAGAGAAGAGACTGAGAAGAACAACAAACCAAGTGTACAAATGCTGTTCCTACTACAGAGGAACAGCTTAGGATACCAGCTGAGACATGCATTTCTCTGCATTATCCAATGAATCTTTTTGACTACTGGATCTTCGTGACTTGTTACTACATGGCATTTGTTTATATGGTATGGGTGGAGACTTCTAACACCCTATTGCAGTTTCGTTATGCAGTCCAAATTGTCATAAATATTGACAGATTGTTTTCATCCACTCAAGCATGGAGCAGAGAATTATCTTCAGTTGATTTGTGCCCACTCCACATTACATAAATGTGTTAATAAAGAAATGTCCCTAAAATGTTACCTCTAAGTTTCAATGTTTTCAGAGCAAAAGGACCAGACACTGATGAAGACAAAGTAGTTAGCTCCAGGGTATCCAGCCTCAGAGACTGCCTCAGCTGCCCTTTCCTAAAATTTACATCCAGGGAAGTTTCAAAGCTGATTGCACAGGTAGTGCTGCCTAACTGTCTACTTCAGTCAGGTCTTCAATTAAGACCTGCTCTTTCTTAGCTCCAGATAATTTCACGGGGCTTGGACAACAGTGGAAACAACCAACTTTCCCAGAATCTGGCCAATATACTAAAAGATGCCATTTCCCTTAGACAGCAGGAAGCAATCTAAAAACACAATGTCCTATTAACAAGAGATAGAGTTGGTAATTATTGGTCATTCATTGGGCTATCCATATTGCCATTTTGGGGAAGTTGTTTACAAGTTGTTATTGGTCATGGTCAGAGAGAAAACAAAGAAAAGGGGGTTAGATTCAGGGATCTTTTTCTTTCTCTATCCCTCCTCTCTACCTTTCTTTCTTTACTATGGAGTATTAGTAAGTGAAAGGAGGGAGAGGAGAGGAAAGGAGAAGAAAGGATAAAAAAGATGGAATGTTGTATCTCCTTGATAGGTAAATGAAGAGTGGATTATTGTATCACCTTTTAGACTAGAAAGCAACAACCTATCTCAAATAATTTAGATTGGTGTGGATTTGTGTATAATGATACAAATTTCAAGTTATATTTACAAAAACATTCTGAATATATAATCCAACTCTTGTTTAACATATATGTGCATATTCAACTCACATAAAATTTTAATGTATATTCCTATTCTTATGAAAGCTATTAAAGAGCTTCTGCCTGAACCAGCTGGAGGCCGCCAAGGGACCTAGAGTACTCTCCATGCCATGGTACCTCAGGATCACCTCGGGATCATGGGTTAGTAGAACAAAACATCAGCTCCACTCTTCCTGTCAGAACAGCACCGGGGTAGCTAGGGAGCATGGTCAGCTGACACTCTCCAGCTACCCACAACACCCGCCACAGGATCTTAAGACTTCTGGTGAGTGGAACACAGCTTCTGCTCCAATCCAATTGCCCGCAGGACCTGAGACTGGATTAGTTAGGGAAGCAGAAAACCGGCCTGAGTAGGGCCACAGGCCTCTTCCGGCCTGACCAGCACCAGGGTAGCTAGAGCGCAGGGTCAGCTGACTCCCGCTAGCTACCCACAACACCCGCCACAGGATTTTGAGACTTCTGGTGAGTGGAACAAAGCTTCTGCTCCAGTCCAATCACGCAGGACCTGAGACTGCTTTGGTTGGGGAGGCAGAAATCCGGCCTGAGTAGGGCCACAAGCCTCATCCGGTCAGACCAGCACCGGGGTAGCTAGAGCGCAGGGTCAGCTGACACCCGCCAGCTACCCACAACACCCATCACAGGATTTTGAGACTTCGGGTGAGTGGAACACAGAGTCTGCTCCAATCTTTAAACAGTGACAAGGATAACAACTAACCCTAGAGATTACCAGATGGCAAAAGGTAAACATAATATTCTTACTAACAGAAACCAAAACAACTCACCATCATCAGAACCCAGCACTCCCACTTCGCCCAGTCCAGGGCAACCCAACACACTGGAAAAGCTAGACAGGGATCTAAAAGCATATCTCATGATGATGGTAGAGGACATCAAGAAGGACTTTAATAACTCACTTAAAGAATTACAGGAGAACATGGCTAAATAGTTACAAGTCCTTAAAGAAAAACAGGATAACACAATCAAACAGGTAGAAGTCCTTAAAGAAAAACAGGATAACACAATCAAACAGGTAGAAGTCCTTAAAGAAAAACAAGTAAACACATCAAAACAGATGATGGAAATGAACAAAACCATACTAGACCTAAAAAGGGAAGTAGACACAATAAAGAAAACCCAAAATGAGGCAACACTGGAGATCGAAAACCTAGGAAAGAAATCTGGAACCATACATATGAGCATCAACAACAGAATGCAAGAGATGGAAGAGAGAATCTCAGGTGCAGAAGATTCCATAGAGAACATCAGCACAACATTCAAGGAAAATGTAAAACACAAAAAGATCCTAACTAAAACATCCAAGAAATACAGGACATAATGAGAAGACCAAACCTACGGATAATAGGAGTGGATGAGAATGAAGATTTTCAACTCAAAGGACCAGCAAACATCTTCAACAAAATTATAGAAGAAAACTTCCCAAATCTAAAGAAAGAGATGGCCATGAACATACAAGAAGCCTACAGAACTCCAAATAGACTGGACCAGAAAAGAAATACCTCCCAACACATAATAATTAGAACAACAATTGCACTAAATAAAGATAGAATACTAAAAGCAGTAAGAGAAAAAGGCCAAGTAACATATAAAGGCAAGCCTATCATAATTATACCAGATTTTTCACCAGAGACTATGAAAGCCAGAAGATCCTGGACAGATGTTATACAGACACAAAAAGAACACAAATTCCAGCCCAGGCTACTATACCCAGCCAAACTCTCAATTACCATAGATGGAGAAACCAAAGTATTCCATGACAAAACCAAATTCACACATTATCTCTCCACGAATCCAGCCCTTCAAAGGATAATAACAGGAAAAGACCAATAAAGGGACAGGAACCACGCCCTAGAAACAACAAGAAGGTAATCCCTCAACAAACCTAAAAGAAGACAGCCACAAGAACAGAATGCCAACTTTAACAACAAAAATAACAGGAAACAACAATTACTTTTCCTTAATATCTCTTAATAACAATGGACTCAACTCCCCGATAAAAAGACATAGACTAACAAACTGGCTACACAAACAAGACCCAACATTTTGCTGCTTACAGGAAACTCATCTCAGAGAAAAAGATAGACACTACCTCAGAATGAAAGGCTGGAAAACAATTTTCCAAGCAAATGGTATGAAGAAACAAGCTGGAGTAGCCATTCTAATATCTGATAAGATTGACTTCCAACCCAAAGTCATCAAAAAAGACAGGGAGGGGCATGTCATACTCATCAAAGGTAAAATCCTCCAAGAGGAACTATCAATCCTGAATATCTATGCTCCAAATACAAAGGCAGCCACATTCATTAAAGAAACTTTAGTAAATCTCAAAGCACACATTGCACCTCATACAATAATAGTCGGAGACTTCAACACACCACTTTCACCAATGGACAGATCATGGAAACAGAAACTAAACAGGGACACAGTGAAACTAACAGAAGTTATGAATCAAATGGATCTGGCAGATATCTACAGAACATTCTATCCTAAAACAAAAGGATATACCTTCTTCTCAGCACCTCATGGTACCTTCTCCAAAATTGACCACATAATTGGTCACAAAACAGGCCTCAACAGATACAATAATATTGAAATTGTCCCATGCATCCTCTCAGATCACCATGGACTAAGGCTGATCTTCAATAACAAAATAAATAATAGAAAGCCAACATTCACGTGAAAACTGAACAACACTCTTCTCAATGATACCTTGGTCAAGGAAGGAATAAAGAAAGAAATTAAGGACTTTTTAGAGTTCAATGAAAATGAACTCTAAACTTATGAACTTCACAACTTATGGGACGCAATGAAAGCATTTCTAAGAGGAAAACTCATAGCTCTGAGTGCCTCCAAAAAGAAACTAGAGAGAGCACACATTAGCAGCTTGACAACACACCTAAAAGCACTAGAACAAAAGAAAGCAAATTCACCCAAGAGGAGTAGACTGCAGGAAATAATCAAACTCAGGGGCGAAATCAACCAAGTGGAAACAAGAAGAACTAATCAAAGAATCAACCAATCAAGGAGCTGGTTCTTTGAGAAAATCAAGAAGATAGATAAACCCTTAGCCAGACTCACTAGAGGGCACAGGGAAAGCATTCTAATTAACAAAATCAGAAATGAAAAAGGAGACATAACAACAGATCCTGAAGACATCCAAAACACCATCAGATCCTTCTACCAAAGGCTATACTCAACAAAACTGGAGATCCTGGATGAAATGGAGAAGTTCCTAGACAGATACCAGGTACCAAAGTTGAATCAAGATCAGGTTAATGATCTAAACAGCCCTATATCCCCCAAAGAAATAGAAGCAGTCATTAATAGTCTCCCAACCAAAAAAAGCCCAGGACCAGATGGGTTTAGTGCAGAGTTCTATCAGACCTTCAAAGAAGATCTAATCCCAGTTCTTCACAAACTATTCCACAAAATAGAAACAGAAGGTACTCTACCCAACTCATTCTATGAAGCCACAATTACTCTGATACCTAAACCACAAAAAGACCCAACAAAGATACAAAACATCAGACCAATATCCCTTATGAATATTGATGCAAAAATCCTCAATAAAGTTCTTGCTAACCGAATCCAAGAACACATCAAAACAATCATCCATCCTGACCAAGTAGGATTCATCCCAGGGATGCAAGAATGGTTCAATATATGGAAATCCATCAACGTAATCCAGTATATAAACAAACTCAAAGACAAAAACCACATGGTCATCTCGTTAGATGCAGAAAAAGCATTTGACAAGATCCAACACCCATTCATGATAAAAGTCTTGGAAAGATCAGGAATTCAAGGCCCATACCTAAACATGATAAAAGCAATCTACAGCAAACCAGTAGCCAACATCAAAGTAAATGGTGAGAAGCTTGAAGCAATCCCTCTAAAATCAGGGACTAGACAAGGCTGTCCACTTTCTCCATACCTATTCAACATTGTACTTGAAGTCCTAGCCAGAGCAATTCAACAACAAAAGGAGATCAAAGGGATACAAATTGGAAAAGATGAAGTCAAAATATCACTTTTTGCAGATGATATGATAGTATATATAAGTGATCCTAAAAATTCCACCAGAGAACTCCTAAACCTGATAAACAGCTTCGGTGAAGTAGCTGGATATAAAATTAACTCAAACAAATCAATGGCCTTTCTCTACACAAAGAATAAACAGGCTGAGAAAGAAATTAGGGAAACAACACCCTTCTCAATAGTCACAAATAATATAAAATATCTTGGCGTGACTCTAACTAAGGAAGTGAAAGATCTGTAAAATAAAACTTCAAGTCTCTGAAGAAAGAAATTATAGAAGATCTCAGAAGATGGAAAGATCTCCCATGCTCATGGATTGGCAGGACAACATTGTAAATATGGCTATCTTGCCAAAAGCAATCTACAGATTCAATGCAATCCCCATCAAAATTCCAACTCAATTCTTCAACGAATTAGAAAGTGCCATCTGCAAATTCATCTGGAATAACAAAAAACCTAGGATAGCAAAAACTCTTCTCAAGGATAAAAGAACCTCTGGTGGAATCACCATGCATGACCTAAAGATGTACTACAGAGCAAGTGTGATAAAAACTGCATGTTTCTGGTATAGTGACAGACAAATAGACCAATGGAATAGAATTGAAGACCCAGAAATGAACCCACACACCTATGGTCACTTGATCTTCGACAAGGGAACTAAAAACATCCAGTGGAAGAAAGACAGCATTTTCAACAAATGGTGCTGGCACAACTGGTTGTTAACATGTAGAAGAATGCGAATCTATCTATTCCTATCTCCTTGTACTAAGGTCAAATCTAAGTGGATCAAGGAACTTCACATAAGACCGGAGACACTGAAACTTATAGAGGAGAAAGTGGGGAAAAGCCTTGAAGATATGGGCACAGGGGAAAAATTCTTGAATAGTACAGCAATGGCTTGTGCTGTAAGATCGAGAATTGACAAGTGGGACCTCATGAAACTGCAAAGCTTCTGCAAGGCAAAAGACACCATCAATAAGAAAAAAAAAACCACCAACAGATTGGGAAAGGATCTTTACCTATCCTAAATCAGATAAGGGACTAATATCCAATATATATAAAGAACTCAAGTAGGTGGACTCCAGAAAGTCAAATAACCCCATGAAAAAATGGGGCTCAGAACTGAACAAAGAATTCTCACCTGAGGAATACCGAATGGCAAAGAAGCACCTGAAAAAATGTTCAACATCCTTAATCATCAGGGAAATGCCAATCAAAACAACCCTGAGATTCCACCTCACACCAGTCAGAATGGCTAAGATCAAAAATTCAGGTGACAGCAGATGCTGGCAAGGATGTGGAGAAAGAGGAACACTCCTCCATTGTTGGTGGGATTGCAATCTTGTACAACCACTCTGGAAATCAGTCTGGCGGTTCCTCAGAAAATTGGACATAGTACTACCGGAGGATCCAGCAATACCTCTCCTGGGCATATATCCAGAAGATGTCCCAACCGGTAAGCAGGACACATGCTCCACTATGTTCATAGCAGCCCTATTTATAATAGCCAGAAGCTGGAAAGAACCCAGATGTCCCTCAACAGAGGAATGGATACAGAAATTATGGTACATTTACACAATGAAGTACTACTCAGCTATTAAAAAGAATGAATTTATGAAATTCCTAGCCAAATGGATGGACCTGGAGGGCATCATCTTGAGTGAGGTAACATAATGACAAAGGAACTCACACAATATGTATTCACTGATAAGTGGAGATTAGCCCAAAACATAGGATACCCAAGATATAAGATACAATTTGCTAAACGCATGAAACTCAAGAAGAATGAAGACCAAAGTGTGGACACTGTGTCCCTTCTTAGAATTGGGAACAAAACACCCAGGTAAGGAGTTACAGAGACAAAGTTTGGAGCTGTGATGAAAGGATGGACCATCTAGAGACTGCCGTATCCAGGGATCCATCCCATAATCAGCTTCTAAACGCTGACACCATTGCATACACTAGCAAGATTTTGCTGAAAGGACCCAAATATAGCTGTCTCTTGTGAGAAGATGCCGGGGCCTAGCAAACACAGAAGTGGATCCTCACAGTTAGCTATTGGATGTATCACAGGGCTCCCAATGGAGAAGGTAGAGAAAGTACCCAAGGAGGTAAAGGGATCTGCAACCCTATAGTTAGAACAACATGATGACTAACCAGTATCCCGGAGCTCTTGTCTCTAGCTGCATATGTATCGAAAGATGGCCTAGTCGGCCATCACTGGAAAGAGAGGCCCATTGGACTTGCAAACTTTATATGCCCCAATATAGGGGAATGCAAGGGCCAAAAGAATGGGAATGGGTGGGTAAGGAATTGGGGGGCGCTATGGGGGACTTTTGGGATAGCACTGGAAATGTAATTGAGCTAAATATGTAATAAAAAATATTAAAAAGAAAAAAAAAAGAAAAAAAAACATCAGCTCCAAAGAATCTCAGAAGGTCTGGTGCCAGCAGGAAAAGGGACAAAGGAAGCCCACACAACCAGCTGCTGGTATTCTTTTTGGTCAGGGCCAGCCCTGCCATCTTCCTCATGAACCTGGCCTAGGATATTGAGGGCCCCAGAGGTCTCTTCATGCCGCAGGACTCCTAGCACACCCAGGTCCTCGTGATCACTGGAGACCAGGTGGGTGACAGAAGCAACAGAAGTTCTTGGATAGGGTCCTTTAGGGCCTTCATACTCAGCCAGGATGCAGAGCTGAGGCCCAGACCCCTGGGCACCTTCCCCACCAGAGGAGAGTCGGCCTACAGGGTGGGCTCTGAACCCAGACTCAGGAGGTGGATCAGAGCTCCAGACTTCTGGACATGTGCCCTAGAATAGGAGAGCTTGCCTGCAGAGAGTGCTCTGACCACTGGGACTCAGGTAAGAGTTGGAATCCCAGGGGTGCTAACAGAGGCTAACAGAATCACAGCAGGATCAAGCTCCAGCCAAAGACAATTTGAACATTAGCACCAGAGATTACCAGATGGCGAAAGGCAAACCTAAGAAACTTACAAACAGAAAACAAGAACACTGGGCATCATCAGAATCCAGTTCGCCCAACACAGGGAGTCCTGGATACCCAAACACACCCAACAAGCAAGACACAGATTTAAAATCATATCTCATGATGCTGGTAGAAGATTTTAATCAGGGCAATAATAACTCACTTAAAGAAATACAGGAGAACACTGCTAAATAAGTAGAAGCCCTTAAAGAGGAAACACAAAAATCCCTCAAGGAATTACAGGAAAATACTGCTAAACAGATAGAAGACCTTAAAGAGGAAACACAAAAATCCCTTAAAGAACTACAGGCAAACTGCTAAACAGGTAGAAGTCCTTAAGAAGAAACACAAAAATCCCGTAAAGAATTACAGGAAAACACAACCAAACATGTGATGGAATTGAACAAAGCCATCCAAGATCTAAAAACAGAAGTAGGAAAAAATGAAGAAAACCCAATGGGAGACAATTCTGGAGATAGAAACCCTAGGAAAGAAATCAAGAACTGTAGATGTGAGCATGAATAACAGAATACAAGAGATGGAAGAGAGAATCTCAGGTGCAGAAGATTCCACAAAGAATATGGGCAAAACAATCAAAGAAAATGCAAAATTCAGGGCTGGCGAGATGGCTCAGTGGGTAAGAGCACCCGACTGCTCTTCCAAAGGTCCAGAGTTCAAATCCCAGCAACCACATGGTGGCTCACAACCATCCGTAACGAGATCTGGCGCCCTCTTCTGGAGTGTCTGAAGACAGCTACAGTGTACTTACATATAATAAATAAATAAATCTTTAAAAAAAAAAAAGAAAATGCAAAATTCAAAAAGATCCTAACTCAACATGTCCAGGAAATCCAGGACACAATGGGAAGATCAAACCTATGGATAATAAGAGTAGATGAGAATGAAGATTCCCAACTTAAAGGGCCAGCAAATATCTTCAACAAAATTATAGAAGAAAACTTCCCATACCTAAAGAAAGAGATGCCCATGAACATACAAGAAGCCTACAGAACCTCCAAAGAGTTTGGAACAGAAAAGAAATTTCTCCCCCGACACATAATAATCAGAACAACAAATGTACTAAATAAAGATAGAATATTAAAAGCAGTAAGGTTAAAAAGGTCAAGTAACATATAAAGGCAGGTCTATTAGAATTACTCCAATCTTCTCACCAGAGACTATGAAAGCCAGAAGATCCTGGACAGATGTTATACAGACCCTAAGAGAACACAAATGCCAGCCCAAGCTACTATAATCAGCAAAACTCTCAATTACCATAAATGGAGAAAGTATTCCACAACAAAACAAAATTCACACAATATCTTTCCACAAATCCAGCCCTTCAAAGGATAATAAAGGGAAAACACCAACACAAAAATGGAAACTAAACCTGAGAAAAAGCAAGAAAGTAATCCTTCAACAAACCTAAAAGAAGATAGCCACAAGAACAGAACCCCAACTTTAACAATAAAAATAACAGGAAGCAATAATTACTTTTCTTTAATTTCTCTTAACATCAATTAATTACTTTTCTTTAATTTCTCTTAACATCAATGGACTCAATTCCACAATAAAAAGATATAGACTACTAGACTGGCTACACAAACAGGACCCAACATTTTGTTGCTTGCAGGAAACCCACCTCAGGTACAAAGACAGACACTACCTCAGAGTAAAGGGCTGGAAGACAATTTTCCAAGCAAAAGGTCTGAAGAAACAAGCTGGAGTACCAGTTCTAATATCGAATAAAATTGACTTCCAACCCAAAGTTAATCAAAAAAGACAAGGAGGGGCACTTCATACCCACCAAAGGTAAAATCTACCAAGACGATCTCTTAATTCTAAATATCAATGCTCCAAATGCAAGGGCAGCTACATTCATTAAAGAAACTTTAGTAAAGCTCAAAGCATACAATGCACATCACACAATAATAGTGGGAGACTTGAACACCCTACTTTCACCAATGGACAGATCGTGAATCAGAAACTAAACAGAGACACATGGACACTAATAGAAGTTATGAAACAAATAGATTTAACAGATAGCTACAGAAGAATTTATCCTAAAACAAAAGGATATACCGTCTTCTCAGCACCTCATGGTACCTCCTCCAAAATTGACCATATAATTGGTCCAAAACAGGCCTCAGCAGATACAAAAATATTGAAATTATCCAATGCATCCTATCAGATCACCACAGACTAAGGCTGATCTTCAATAACAGCATAAATAATAGAAAGGCAACATTCATGTGGATTATCCATCATGATCAAATAGGCTGTGTCCCAGGAATGCAGGGATGGTTCAATGTACAGAAATCCATCAATGCAATCTACAATATAAAGAAACACAAAGACAAAAACCACATGATCATCTAATTAGTTGCTGAGAAAGCATTTGACAAAATCCAATACCCATTCGAGGTAAACGTCTTGGAAAGATCAGAAATTCAAGGCCCAAACATAAATGTAATAAAAGTTATATACAGCGAAACAGTAACTACCATGAAACTAAAAGGAGCAAAACTTGAAGCAATCCCACTAATATCAAGGACTAGACAAGGTTGTCTACTCTCTCCCTACCTATTCAATATAGTACTTGAATTCCTCACCAGAGCTTTTAGAAAACAAAATGAGATCAAAGGGATAAAAAAAGGAAAGGAAGAAGTCAAAAAATATCACTATTTGCAGATGATATGATAGCATACATAAGTGACTCCAAAAATTTCACCAGAGAACTCCTAAACATGATAAACAACTTCAGTGAAGTACCTGGATATAAAATTAACTTAAACAAATCAGTGGTCTTTCTCTACACAAAGGATAAACAGGGTGAGAAAGAAATTAGGAAAACAACACCCTTCACAATAGTCACAAATAACATAAAATACCTTGGTGTGACTCTAATTAAGCAAGCAAACGATCTGTATGATAAGAACATCATGTCTCTGAAGAAAGATATCAAGATCTTAGAAGATGGAAAGATCTCTCATTCTCATGGATTGGCAGGATTAATATAGTAAAAATGTCCACCTTTCTATAAGCAATCTTTAGATTCAATGGAGTCCGCATCAAAATTCCAGCTAAATTTTTCAAGGAGGTAGAAAGGGCAATTGGCAAATTCATCTGGATTAACAAAAAATCTAGGATAGCAAAATCTATTCTCAACAATAAAAGAACCTCTGCTGGAGTCTTTGACCTCAAGTTTTTCTACAGAGCAATTGTGATTAAAACTGCACGGTACTGGTACAGTTACAGACAGGTAGATCAATGGAATAGAACTGAAGACACAGAATTGAACCCACACATTTATGATCACTTGATCTTTGACAAAAGAGCTTAAACTATCCAGTGGAAAATGACACCACTTTGAGCAAATGGTGCTGGCTCAACTGGTGGTTAGCATGTAGCAAATTGACCCATTCTTATCTCCTTGTACAAAGCTCAAGTCTAAGTGAATCAAGGACCTCCACATAAAAACAGAGACACTGTAACTTATGGAGGAGAAAGTGGGGAAGAGCCTTGAACATATGGGCACAGAGGAAAAATTCCTGAACAGAACAACAGTGGCTTGTATTGTAAGATCAAGAATTAACAAGTGGGACGTCATGAAATTGCAAAGCTTCTGTAAGGCAAAGGTCACTGTCAATAAGACAAAGTGGCAACCAACAGATTGGGAAAAGATCTTTACCAATCCTGAATCTTATAGAGGACTAATATCAAATATATACAAAGAACTCAAGAAGTTAGACTTCAGTAAAACAAATAATCCGATTAAAAAGTGGGGTACATGGCTAAACAAAGAATTCTCAACTGAGGAATACCAACTGGCTGAGAAACACCTAATAAAATGTCCAACATCCTTAGTTACCTGGGAAATACAAATCAAAACAACCCAGAAATTCTACATCACACCAGTCAGAATGGCTAAAATCACAAACTCAGATGACATCACATGCTGGTGAGGATGTGGAGGAAGAGGAACACTCCTCCATTGCTGGTGAGATTGCAAGCTGGTACAATCACTCTGGAAATCAGTTTGGTGTTTGGCGGTTCCTCAGAAAATTGGACATAGTAGTACCAGAAGATCCACAATACCACTCCTGGGACTATACCCAGAATAAACTCCAATCTGTAATAAGGGCACATGCTCCACTACATTCATAGTAGACTTATTTATAATAGCCAGAAGCTGTTAAGAGCCCAGATACCCCTCGATAGAGAAATTAATACAGAAAATGTGGTACATTTACACAATGGAGTACTACTCAACTATTAAAAACAATGAATTTATGAAATTCTTAGACAAATGGATGGATTTGGAGGATATCGTCCTAAGTGAGGTAATCCAATCACAAAAGAACACACATTATATGCACTCACTGATAAGTTGATAATAGCCCAGAAGCTCAGAATACATAAGATACAATTTGCAAAACACATGAAACTCAAGAAGAAGGAAGACCAAAGTGTGGATACTTCATTCCTTCTTAGAATGAAGAACAAAATACCCATGGAAGGAGTTACAGAGACTGTGTGAAACAGAGACTGAAGGACTGACCATCCAGAGACTGCCCCACCTTGTGATTCATCACTTAAACAACCTCCAAAACCAGACACTCTTGTGGATTCCAACAAGAGCTTGCTGAGAAGAGCCTGATATAGCTGACTCCTGAGAGGCTCTGTCAGTGCCTGACTAATATAGAAGTGGATGTTCAAAGCAATCCACTGGAAGGAGCACAGGGTCTCCAATGACAGAGCTGGAGAATGTATCCAAGGGGCTGAAGGGGTTTTCAGCCCCATAGGGAGAACAACAATATGAACTAACAGTATTTCCAGAACTCCCAGGGATTAAACTCCCAACCAAAGAAAACACATATTGGTACTCATGGCTCTAGCTGTATATGTAGCAGAAGATGACCTAGTTGATTATTAATGTGAGAAGAGGCCCTTGGTCCTGTGAATGTTATATGCTCCAGTATAAGTGACTTCCAGAGCCAGGAAGCAGGAGTGGGTGGGTTGGTAAGCAGAGGAGGAGAGGGGAGGCATAGGGGGTTTTCAGTGGGGAAACTAGGAAAGGGGATAACATTTGAAATGTAAATAAAGAAAACATCTTACAGAAAATATGTTCAATAAATCCTACTATATCAAAATGTCAGCTCCTTTAATAATAATTGAAAATGAAGGGCATTTAATTTAGACACAAATATGGGACAAGTTTTTTAAAGTTTAGATATTATACAAAGAAGAAACTAATTCAGGTTCTGTTGAAGTTGTCAACTGCTTTTGGGCAGGAGATAGCTCTAGAGTGTGGATATATATCCGGAGACATGCTTTGGAGAAAGTTGATTTTCTTTTTCCTAGCAGGTACCAATTGCAAATAGCTTCTTCCTGGGTTGGAGTTGTTAAGGAGGGCGCTTTGTATCTTCTTCCCTCTTCCCCTGTACAATACTGGGATTTTGCCTGGTTTGAATCTCTGCAGATCGTGTGCATGCTGTCACTGTTACTGTCTCTGTGAGATCATTTGTGCATCAGACTGAAAGACAAAAGATACTGTTTCTTTGTCTATTTCAATTCTCACCCTTTGCTTCCTTGTCTTGTTTTTGGTTTTTGTTTTTTGTTTTTGAGAGAATGAGCAGGAAGTTTAGAGGGTAGGATGATGAGTAGGATCTGGGAAGATTTGAGGAAAGGAAAAATATTATCAAATTATATTGCGTGAAAATTTTTAAATAAAAATAGAGCAAAATTTGAGGCTCCCCATGGATCAATGACTCCAGAAATAACTAAATGTCTGCCTTTTTTGCCAGATAGAAAACAAATTGTAAAGAAAAAGCAGGTATGTTAAGTGTCTGTTGAAATCGAAGAACACAAACTTAATGGAATTAAACTTTAGTAGGTCTTAGGATACCCAACTAAAGAAATTGGCCCCTTCATACAACAGGAGAAAAGATAGCATGGCCAATCTGCAGTGGGTGCTGGCAATCTCATCTGTACTACATATGCTCTGGAACTCTGTTGGCCTTATTTCTTTTTTCAACTCTATTTTGTCATTTCAATAAGTAAAACAAATAACCTAGACACATAACATGGTTCTTATGGGAATGATTACTTTGGTGTTTGAATTCTAACATTTTTAGACTTAGAATTCATTACTATTTCTGTATTTACTTAATTGTGGGATTTTGTAAGCTTTTAACATTTCAATGATATTAAAAAAGGAAATTTTAAAATGGTAAATTGTTGTCTAAATGATTTAATTATCAAAGTAACAAGATAGTTTTCAGTATTTATTCCATAAATGTAAAAATGTCAATAAGTTGGAAGCATAATATATATTTTGTGCTACTAATATGCAATAACCTTCAGAGATAGCTCGGTTCCAGCCTCCTGGTTTCTAAGGCTTTCTTACAGATGCCTAAAGTTTCCTGCCTCCATCTGTTCAATGGGTACTATGATTTGATACATAGATAGAAGGTTTAAAAATTGCAACGAGGAGGTCGTTCCAGACTTTAAATGTTTGATCTCTAAATTGATTTTTTATTCCAACAAACTGCTCTTTCATGATCATGGCACATTTGGCAATATTACATATCTTTATAATAAAACATTCCATGCTAAACTTTCTAGAGTGATCTCACTGGTTAGGATAATGTAGTAAATTTTAGAGTGGTTCTAAGAAATTATTCTTGGGTATTCTTAGTATATTGGTAAGTTTATGCAATATCTCACATTATATCTTGATTGTAATTTTGGCCATAGGAACTAAAGCGTGCAAAATAACAAATGTATTACAAGGAATCTTCTCAAATAAAATATAATAGGCCTTACTCAATATGTATGTGCATGTGAGGTAGTATTTACCATAATATTATGTGAATAAAACTGAGATATTAATGGTTGTAATAAATGTCTTACCTTAATATTAGATGAAGTTACTGATAGAAAATGTAAAATTAAATAAAGCATATCAAAGCATTAAACATCAAAATCATAGTAATAAAAATGATAGTCAACCCATGTTTAGAATATAGAATACAAAACCAAACTTGAACACATCCACAGAACTGGAAAATGATGGTTATATGAGGATGGTTAGGACATTCTCGATGCCCCGTGTGTACTTTCTTTGTCAGCATCCATCTTAAAGAAATGGAACAATCATCCCCACTTTTACTATCTCCTATTTAGTCCTCTTGGTTATTGTTACAAAATAAAATAAAATTGGTAGCTGAAACAAGCAGAAATTTATTTCTCATTAAATTTGGACAAAATTCTTGCAAGTTAGATTTCACTGTATGGGCTCCCATTTAGGTTTATTGATAGTCACTCTCTTAGTTCTTCATGAAATATTTCTGTACTCATGGTGTTTAGAAAAAGCAAGCTTTATGGTGGCTTTCGAGGAAGATACTCACCCATCATAAGGGCCTCACCCTCCACACCTCATTATGTCCCAAAGTCTGTGTCTCCAAAGACCATCAATGTGGAGGCTAGAGCTTCAATATATGAATTTCAGTCAAGAAAACTCTCTTGGCAACCTCTGAGAATTACTTAGTTTAAGCCCATGTTACGATCTACATGAGAAGGTCACAGATATAATCATTTGTCATAATTATGACAAATCAGAATTGTAGGTCAGAGGATAACAAGAAGCACACAGGTTGCTTAGATATGGAAGCAGGATTGGATGTTACAGATAATTTCCAGTAACTTGCCATACAGTTCATCCAGCTGAGGCACAAGGAGGTCATGAAGCAGGTCTGCCTCTTGACAAAGCAGTACCTTTTCCCCATCAACCAAGAAGCTATGGAAAAGCATATCTATAACAAAACCAAAAACATCCACAAATATGCTCCAAGGTTTTAGCAAATGTAGTTTGTAAAACCTTAGCTATATAAAATCTGGACCGTGTATGAACAAAGGATCTGTATAGGTGGTTTGGGGCTTTTCTGTGATTATATTATATAAATGGACTATTTAAAAAAATTGCAAAAATTTTACTCATTAAATTGAACATAGGAGCGTTAGAAGGTTTGTCATCTCTGATTACAGTTTTGATAACTATTTGTTTCTCATGAGAAAAATTTTTATAAAACAATATTTCAATAGACTGAGGATTTCTGGATGTATTTCAAGGCAAGAGCCTGTCATAAGCCTTGTGACAGAAACACTTAAAATTGAAAACTTTGAAGAATGCATCAAAGAAAAAAATCTTCAAATTAACCATTTTCAATTTAACCCAAACATAGTACTTGGGTTAAAATGAAGTTCTAGTCACATAGATTTCAAGTTGTCATTGAAAGTAATTATTTTTTTAAGGTTGCAATTCTACTCTCTAAATAGTGGCTATCAGTTCACATAGTTACTTAAATTGAAAATAACTAAAAATGAATTAAAATTAAACAATAGTAATTCTGGCCACCTATCTAATAACTTGTGTAGTTTGTGGTGAGCATATCAAGCAGAAAAGAATAAAAACATTCCATGAGTAATGCTACCCAGAAGTCATAGTTTACTGACCTCATAGTCCACACAACAGGGAGACTCAAGACACAAAGAGCCCTATCATGGCAAATATGCAGTTAGTATGGATGGGCTACTGTTAAGTAATTCCTTTTACTCCACTCATTAACAAATAATTCACATATATCAACACTTAAAGCATTGATTGTTCACCTTAATGGTTGGAAGAAGATAACCAACTCATTAAAGACTTGTATTTAGTACTTGTAAGTTAAAAGTAGCCAAAGGAACATTGTTCCATTTGGTGTGTATAGTTTTCAGTTAAATACATTGCAGTTCAATCTACAATGCATAAATAGCAAATTATGTCTGTTCCCTTTGCCCCTTTCTACCTTCTGTCCCACATTTGTTATTGTAGGAACACTCTATTTTCTTTTTCTTTCTTTCATTTTTTTTTAAATTTTTTTTTTTTTTTACAAGCTAACAAGTTTGATGTGGCTCTGTGTTTTATTCCCTTCCAGGCTTGCAGCTGTTTTGGCAACAGAAGAAAAATTCCCCATAACAAATCAAATAAAAGCTCTTTCGGCAAAGAGGAATTGAAAACAGCAGGCCTCAAAGAGGACTGCACATGAGATGCCTTGTTCTGGCTTTCAACGCAACTCAAATCAGAAACACATTACCATAATCTGAAACAGCCCACTGCTAACACAAGACAGATGGTGGGTAATAACCCATGGATCATTAATAAATAAATTCCAGCATTAAAGGCTTTACAAAGTATGACAACATTATCTGGGCACAATTACTGCCCCTCTCCTACCCCAGCATCATTTCAGTGTATTATGGGCTATGCTAGGTTTATTTTTATTTTTTCCCCTTCAATTCCACAGATCTAAAGGAAGTTTAAATATGACACACATTCTAAACAGATGAAACCTATCTCAGTGTACAAGAGAGGTCAAAAACTCCATACGGAAAAAAAAAGAAAATAGCTGCCAGAAGTTTAAGAGCTCACATGTTATGTGGTTGGATCTGCCCACAGAGATTTATTGCACTGCTCTCCACACACTGGCCTCAACCTCTCCAATATGCCTCAGCCTGAATCACACTGCACATTCCATGCAAGAATCTTGAGATCACATTTGCCATGAAGCTGAAAGACGTATGTGTAATTTCTCAGTTTTGGTTTTGCAAGTGTTACCATCTGTGTCTTTCCCCCTGGTTCTCCTAACTATACTAGGAAGCAAAACAACCTCTGATTAGATTCAAAAAGCAAAAGAGAGAAAGTTAATGCCATCAATGTTGGAAACTAAACTAAAAGAAAAGAGATTATAGATATCAAAAAAAAATGGACTGCATTTTTTTTGTGTGTGCAAAGGGTGTGAAATTAGCTTACTCTACCAGGATGTGAGCAGCATAGAGATAGAGGACGATGCAGGAGTTTCAGGAAGTTCTCTAGGATTTCTCAGGTTAGCACTCCAACTCTGGAAACTCTAAATAACAATTCTCTCTCTGAATATTACCCTAAGTTAAAATAGAGCTTGGAAATAACCATAAATTATGTGCAAGTAAAATATTTAAAAAGTAAATTATAGTTTGACATTCTTCTATATGAATTATTAACTTGTCAATATGATAGTTTTAATGAAAGAGAGAAAATATATTGAACTAATTCCTTTGACAGGTAAAGATGTAAGGACAGACATAGTATACACAAATATGCTAACCTCAGATCATGTAGCAACCAATGAATGTATCCCTAGACATCATCCTAAGTAACAAAGGTCACATCCTCTGGAAGCCTTTCTCATTCCTTGAACTCAGAGTGGTTTCTCTCTGAAATGGGCCTCTGGAAAGAAAGAAAGAAAGAAAGAAAGAAAGAAAGAAAGAAAGAAAGAAAGAAAGAAAGAAAGAAAGAAGAAAGAAAGAAAGAAAGAAAGAAAGAAAGAAAGAAAGAAAGAAATTGAGAGAGAGAGAGAGAGAGAGAGAGAGAGAGAGAGAGAGAGAGAGAGAGAGAGAGAGAGGAAGGATAAAGAAAGAGGAGAAACAGATGTAAATGGAGACAGGAAGGGGATATGGTGGTTTAGATATGCTTGGCTCAGGGAGTGGCACTATTAGGAGGTATGGCCTTGTTGGAGGATGTGTGTCACTTTAGGGGTGGGCTTTGATACCCTTCTCCTAGCTGTTTGGAAGCCAGTTTTCTCAGTTTTGCCTTTAGAACAAGATGTGGAACTCTCAGCTCCTCCAACAACATGCTTGCCTGGACACTATTCTTCTGCCATGATGATAATGGACTGAACCTCTGAACCAATTAGGCAGCCCCAATTAAATGTAGTCCTTTATAAGAGTTGCCTTGGTCACGATTTCTTTTCATCCTGTCTGAGACAGGGAAGCAAAGAGAAGCAGAGGAAGTAGGGGAAGGAGACCTCTCCCTGAAAAGCAGTAAGTACCTCATAGCCTGATCTGCAAGACTCTCCTGAGGAGCACCTTAATCATGGCTTTCCTTTTTCTCAAACTAAAGCAATATTTTTATGTGTACACGTGTACCTACGTTCTCCTAATTGGCTACTTATCTTATTTCCTCCACTATATTGTGAGATTCCTGAGGGTACAAACCATGTCTAATTGATGCTCTAAATTCTTCTTAGCACCAAACACAGAACGCTGCACTCAGGCTAAATGGAATCACCACTCAGAGAGATTCCAGGATGGCTGGCAGGGCAGACTTAGCTGAGTCTATGAGTTCCAGGCAAGTCTGTCTGTTCCAGGGCAGCTTTTCTTTGAGCTCTTTCCAGCTTTCTCTGGGAACAGCTGCTGAGGGATGGTCAGAAGGAGGCAGTTAATCTCTAATTGGTTCCTAAGATCTGCAATTTCCTTCTTGATCTGTACATGATGGAGGGACTTTTACATGAACCCCAATTCTAAATCAGTATGTAGAGAGAAAAAAACAAACTTATATTAATTAAGAGACATTCTGAATACAGCTGTAAAATAAGGATCATTTCCACAAACCTTGGTGTGTTTCCAACTTCGTAGTTTATGACATCACATTTGATAGTTTCTCTCTGGTTAGTTCCTGCTCAGGAAAATGTACTAAGCTATCATTGACATCATTTAGACCAAGTGAATAATCAATAATTTTTAATTTCTCATCTTAAAGTGCTTGTTACAGACCAAAAGTTTTAAACCATATTTCATCCCTATTCTCTAAAGTTTCAGTTCCAGAAATCAAATCCAAAGTCTACAACTGCTACAACCATATAAAGAAAACCCTGTATGCAGTTAGCTGTATACACACACACACACACACACACACACGTTTCTGGTAAACTCAAACAATTATAGATGGAAATGTTAACCAGGAAGTATGTTTTCTTTCTGCTTGCATAGTCTCTTATTTTCATATCATTCTTCCATAAACCATAGAATATGACAGCTATTTATAGTGTGTTCGTTTTAGGTGGTCAATTGCTACAGAAGGATGTATATACAGTATCCATGGGATTGTCATTCAGGGTTTACTGGCACTAACTGTAAATGATAGCTAAGATGTCCGCATATTGAGGGTACAGTCTCAATGATGTTTATAATTTAAATATTTAGCAAAGGGAAAATATATCATAAAACATGTTGAAGAATAACTGCACAAAAAGGAAAGTTTTTATAGTTATTTATTTTATTGTATGTATATGAATGTTTTACCTATATGTACATATTTGCATTATACATGTGCATTACCTGAGGAGGTCTGAATAAGGTTTTTAATTCCTTGGAACTGAAGATTTAGATGATAGTTTGTTACTATATGGGTTCTAAACCTGGGTCTTCTGTAAGTGCAACAAATGTTCTTAATCACGAAGCCAACTCTCAAGATTCAGTTGCTTTTTATTTTTAATAGCCAAGAAAAAAATTTCTACTGATAAATAAAGTAATATATTCAATAATAAATATTTGTTTGTGCCAGGAATTATATCAGGAGGGCAGGGTGAAAAGATTCTGAAAGGCTATATCTTAAATAGAGAGAAAGAATTAATTAATCATTGATGAGGACTAGCTGGACAAGTAGGTGATTTTAAACATTTTCCTTAACAACTGTGGTAAGGAACCAAAGCACAAACAAGAAAAGGCCTTCAGACCCAGGCTCCATTTTGTTCTGAATATGCCAAAATATTTGTGACATTTCTGTCTCATTTTCTTTACCTGTAAACAGGAAGACCTGATGCATTTCACAAGTTATTGTAGGATTGAATTAAACTATGCTGTAGGAATGGGAAACTGTTACATTCACTAAACATGACATGACGAAATTTAGCCATCTTTCAGATGTCAAGCCTCAGACTTGGGAGAATAGGAATAATATAACCCATTATCTCATGTCATTTGGAAGCATAATATTAGAAATAATAATAAGAAGGTGAGGGAGCCATCTTGGCTCCCGAGTCCCTCAGAGACCAGTCTGTGCAGGTCAGCTTGCAGACTGGAAGGGTAATCTAGCAGACTGCAAAATCAACACAGCTTCTGGGACAGACATCCCCCAATCCCCACCCCCGTTTTAGGCTCCAGACATCCAGGCACCTTCCCACCAGAGTAGAAGTGCCCACCCAGGAGGGCTCTGACTGCCTGAACAGGTGAGGGATCCATCTTGAGTCTGGGGTCCCTCAGAGCCCAGTCTGTGCAGGTGAGCTTGCAGACTTCAGAGGCAACACATCTTCTGGGACAGGCCCTGTTTCCAGCCTTCATCTTCAGACAGTAGGCAGGTCTGAACACCAGACCTCTGTGCACCTTCCCTGCAAGAGGAGAACTTGCCTGCAGAGAGAACTCTGACCACTGAGACTCAGGAGAGAGATTGACTCCCAGGACTGCTGACAGAGGCTAAAAAAATCACAGGAGGAACAAGCTCCAACCATAGACAACTATAACAAATAACTCCAGAGATTACCAGATGGCAAAAGGTAAACTTAAGAATGTTACTAACAGAAACCAAGACCACTCACCATCATCAGAACGCAGCACTCCCACCTAAGCCAGTCCTGGATACCCCAACACACCCAAAAAGCAAGACTCATATTTGAAATCATATCTCATGATGATGGTAGAGGACATCAAGAAGGGCATTAGTAACTCACTTAAAGAAATACAGAAGAACAGTGCTAAAGAGGTAGAAGCCCTTAAAGAGGAAACATAAAAATCCCTTAAAGAGCTTAAGGAAAACACAATCAAACAAGTGCTGGAATTGAACAAAAACAATCCAAGACCGAAAAAGGGAAGTAGAAACAATAAAGACAACCCAAAGTGAATCAACTCTAGAGATAGAAACCCTACGAAAGAAATCAAGAGGTTTGGTTCGAGGACTCCGCCGAAAAGTAGTCTGCACAGGTGAGAGTGTATACACAGAAGCTGACAGCTTCTGGGACAAGCAGGAGCCACAGAGCTTCTGAGGCAGCGCCCTTTTTGGGCTCCAGACATCAGACCACCTCCCCAGCCGGAGGACAGGTGTCCACCCAGCCCAGAAGGCTTTTGCCTCAAGAACGGCTGGAGCCATCTTGGTTCTGGGACTTCACTGAAAAGTAGTCTGCACAGGTGAGAGTGTGCACACAGAAGCTAACAGCTTCTGTGACAGGCCAAAGCAACACAGCTTCTGGGAAAGGTTCTGTTTTGGGCCTTTATCTTCGGCCAGAAGGGAGGTCCGAACGCCAAATATCTGTTCAACTTCCCTATAAGAGGAGAGCTTGCCTACAGAGAGTGCCCTGACCACTGTAACTCAGAGGAGAGAGCCTGTCTCCCAGGTCTGCTGAGAGAAGGTAACAGAATCACCAGAGGAACAATCTCTAAACAGAGACAACTATAATAACTAACTCCAGAGATTACCAGATGGTGAAAGGTAAACTTAAGAATCTTACTAACAGAAACCAAGACTACTCACCATAGTCAGAACCCAGCACTCCCACTTCACCCACTCCATGGCACCCCAACACACCCGAAATTTAAAATCATATCTCATGATGATGGTAGAGGACATCAAGAAGAACCTTAATAACTCACTTAAAGAAATACAGGAGAACACTGCTAAACAGGTAGAAGACATTAAAGAGGAAGCACAAAAATCCCTTAAAGAATTGCAGGAAAACACGACCAAACAAGTGATGGAATTGAATAAAACCATCCAAGACCTAAAAAGGGAAGTAGACACAATAAAGAAAACCCAAAGTGAGGCAATGCTGGAGATACAAACCCTAGGAAAGATATCTGGAACCATAGATGTGAGCATCAGCAAAAGAATACAAGAGATGGAAGAGAGAATCTCAGCTGCAGAAGATTCCATAGAGAACATCGGCACAACAATCAAAGAAAATGGAAAATGCAAAAAGATCCTAACTCAAAACATCCAGGAAATCCAGGACACAATGACAAGACCAAACCTATGGATAATAGGAGTAGATGAGAATGAAGATTCTCAACTTAAAGGGCCAGCAAATATCTTTAATAAAATTATAGAAGAAAACTTCCCAAACCCAAAGAAAGGGATGCCCATGAATATACAAGAAGCCTACCGATCTCTAAAGAGTTTAGACCAAAAAAGAAATTCCTCCCTACACATAATAATCAGAACAACAAATGCACTAAATAAAGATAGAATATTAAAAGCAGTAAGGGAAAAAAGTCAAATAACTTATAAAGGCAGGCCTATTAGAATTACACCAGACTTCTCTCCAGAGACTATAAAAGCCAGAAGATCCTGGACAGATGTTATGTGGACCCCAAGAGAACACAATTGCCAGCCCAGGCTACTATACCCAGCAAAACTCTCAATTACCATAGATGGAGAAACCAAAATATTCCATGTTATAACCAAATTCACACATTATCTTCCCACAAATCCAGCCCTTCAAAGGATAATAAAGGGAAAACACCAACAAAGGACAGAAACTACACCCTAGAAAAAGCAAGAAAGTAATCCTTCAAGGAACGTAAAAGAAGTCAGCCGCAACAAAAGAATCCCAACTTTAACAACAAAAATAACAGGAAGCAACAATTACTTTTCTTTAATTTCTCTTAACATCAATGGACTCAATTCCCCATTAAAAAGACATAGACTAATAGACTGGCTCACAAACAGGACCCAACATTTTGCTGCTTACAGGAAACACACCTCAGGGAAAAAGACAGACACTACCTCAGAATGAAAGGCTAGAAAACAATTTTCCAAGCAAATGGTCCGAAGAAACAAGCTAGAGTAGCCATTCTAATATCGAATAAAATTGACTTCCAACCCAAAAATATCAAAAAAGACAAGGGGGGGCACTTCATACTCATCAAAGGTAAAATCTACCAAGATAAACTCTCAATTCTGTATATCTATGTTCTAAATACAAGGGTAGTCACATTCTTTTAGTAAAGCTCAAAGCACACATTGCACCTCACATAATAATAGTGGAAGACTTCAACATCCCACTCTCACCAATGAACAGTCTTGTGAGTGCCAGACTCGCCAGCAAGAAAGACGCTGCAACAGGATCCTTCTGCACACATTTATTGGGAGAGCTTGATTGCAGAGGCAAAGAGACCCCAAGCCCAGAACTGGTGCTGCTTATATAGGCCTAGGAGAGGCATGTCTCACACCCGGATTGGTTGTGCTTGGGTTATGCTTACCACCTCATTTGCATGCCTACATCTGATTGGTTAACTTCTCTCTCATCTGATTGGTTAATTTTGGTTAATTCTCAAAACCTCATCTTGGCAAAAAAACTTTACTGCCTATGTATGCGTGGTGGCCAGCGGAAGCCAGCGCCACCCTGCAATGGCACATGTGGCTTCCCACAGGACAGATCCTGGAATCAGAAACTACACAGAGACACATGAACAATAACAGAAGTTATGAAACTGGCCGGGCAGTGGTGGCACACACACTTGGGAGGCAGAGGCAGATGGATTTCTGAGTTCGCGGTTAGCCTAGTCTACAAACTGAGTTCCAGGACATAGAGGGCTACACAAAGAAAGCCTGTCTCAAAAAAAAAAGTTATGAAACAAATGGATTCAATAGATATCTACAGAACATTTTATCCTAAAACAAAAGGATACACTTTCTTCTCAGTGCCACATGGTACCTCTTCCAAAATTGACCATATAATTGGTCACAAAACAGGCCTTTACCGATACAAACATATTAAAATTATCCCATGCATCCTATCTGATAACCACAGACTAAGGCTGATCTTCAATAACAAAATAAATAATAAAAAGCCAACATTCACGTGGAAACTGAACAACACTCTACTCAATGATTCCTTGGTCAAGGATGGAATAAAGATAGAAATTAAAGACCTTTAGAGTTTAGTGAAAATGAAGTCATAACATACCCAAACTTATGGGACACAATGAAGGCAGTCCTAAGAAGAAAACTCATAGCCCAGAGTGCCTCCAAAAAGAAACTAGAGAGAGCATACACTAGCAGTGTGACAGCACCCCTACAAGCTCTAGAACTAAAGGAAGCAAATTCACCCAAGAGGAGTAGATGGCAGGAAATAATCAAACTCAGGACTGAAATCAACCAAGTGGAAACAAAAAGAACTATTCAAAGAATCAACCAAACCAGGAGCTGGCTCTTTGAGAAAATAAACAAGATAGATAAACCCTTAGCGAGACTAACTAGAGGACTCAGGGACAGTATCCTAATTAACAAAATCAAAAATGAAAAAGGAGACATAACAAAAGAACCTGAGGAAATTCAAAACATCATTAGATCAGACTACAAAAGGTTATACTCAACCATTCTAGAAAACCTGGATGCAATGGAAAACTTCCTAGACAGATACCAGGTACCAAAGTTAAATCAGGATCAGATTAATGATTTAAACAGTCCATTTCCCCTAAAGAAATAGAAGGAGTCAACAATAGTCTTCCAACCAAAAACAGCCCAGGACCAGATGGGTTTAGTGCAGAGTTCCATCAGACCTTCAAAGAAGGCCTAATTCCAACTCTCCTCAAACTATTCCACAAAATTGAAACAGAAGATATTCTACCCAATCCATGCTATGAAGCCACAATTAGTCTGATACCTAAATCACACAAAGATCCAACAAAGAAAGAGAATTTCAGACCAATTTCCCTTATGAATATCAATGCAAAAATACTCAATTAAACCTTCACAAACTGAATCCAAGAACACACAAAAACAATCATCCATCATGACCAAGTAGGCTTCATCCCAGGGATTCAGGGATGCTTTAGTATATGGAAACCCATCAACATAATGCACTATAAAAGCAAACTCAAAGACAAAAACCACATGGTCATCTCATTAGATGCTGAGAAAGCATTTGACAAAAATCTAACACTACTTCATGATAAAAGTCTTGGAAAGATCAGGAACTCAGGGCCCATACCTAAACATAATAAAAGCAATATACAGCAAAACAGTAGGCAACATCAAAGTAAATGGACAGAAATTTGAAGCAATCCCACTAAAATCAGGGACTAGACAAGGCTGCCCACTTTCTCCCTACCTATTCAATATAGTACTTGAAGTCCTAGCCAGAGCAAATTAAGAACAAAAGGAGATCAAGGGGATACAAATTGGAAAGGAAGAAGTCAAAATATCTCTATTTGCAGATGATATGATAGTACATATTATGTGCCCGCAAAAATTCCACCAGAGAACTCCTAAACCTGATAAACAGCTTCAGTGCAGTAGTTGGATATAAAATTAACTCAAACAAGTCAATGGCCTTTCTCTACACAAAGAATAAATAGGCTGAGAAAGAAATTAGGGCAACAAAACCCTTCTCAATAGTCACAAATAATATAAAATACCTTGGTGTGACTCTAACTAACTAACATAGTGAAAGATCTGTATGTTAAGAACTTCAAGTCTCTGAAGAAAGAAATTGAAGAAGATCTCAGAAGATGGAATGATCTCCCATGCTCATGGATTGGCAGGATTAATATAGTAAGAATGGTTATCCTGCCAAAAGCCACCTACAGATTCAATGCAATCCCCATCAAAATTCCAACTCAATTCTTCACTGAGTTAGAAAGGGTAATTTGCAAATTCATCTGGAACAATAAAAAACCTAGGATAGCAAAAACTATTCTCAACAATAAAGGAATCTCTTGTGTAAGCACCATGCCTGACATTAATCTGTACTGCAGAGCAATTGTGATAAAAACTGTGTGGTGCTGGTACAATGACAGACAGGTAGATCAATGGAATAGAATTAAAAACCCAGATATGAGTCCATACACCTATGGTCACTTGATCTTTAACAAGGAATCTGAAACCATCCAGTGGAAAAAAGAGACAATGAAATTTACAGAGTGAATGCCTCGAAGATATGGGCACAGGGGAAAAATTCCTAAATAGAATAGCAATGGCTTGTGCTGTAAGATCAGAAATTGACAAATGGTACCTCATAAAATTGCAAAGCTTCTGTAAGGCAAGACACTGTCAATAAACAAAGAGGCCATCAACAGATCCCGAAAGGATTTTTACCAATCCTAAATCTGATAGTGGACTAATATCCAATATATACAAAGAGCTCAAGAAGCTGGACTCCAGAAATCCAAATAACCCCATTAAAAATGTCATATAGAGCTAAACAAAGAATTCTCAAAGGAGGAATACAGAATGGCTGAGAAGCACCTGAAAAAAAAATGTTCAACATCCTTAATCATCAGGGAAATGCAAATAAAAACAACCTTGAGTTTCCACATCACATCAGTCAGAATGGCTAAGATCAAAAGTTCAGGTGACAGCAGATGCTGGCGAGGGTATGGAGAAAGAGGAACACTCCTCCATTGCTTGTGGGATTGCAAGCTTTTATAACCACTCTGGAAGTCAGTCTGGCAGTTCTTCAGACAATTGAACATAGTACTACTGGAAGATCCAGAAATACCTCTCCTGGGCATATACCTAGAAGATGTTCCAACTGGTAATAAGAACATATGCTCCACTATGTTCATAGCAGCTTTATTTATAATAACCAGAACCTGGAAAGAACCCAGATGTCCTTCAAGAGAGGAATGGATACAGATAATGTGGTACATTTACACAATGGAGTACAACTCAGCTATTAAATAAAATAAATTTATGAAATTCTTGGGCAAATGGTTGTTACTAGAGGATAACCTCCTTAGTGAGGTAACCCCATCACAAAAGAAGTCATTAGATATGCACTCACTGATAAGTGGATATTAGCCCAGAACTTAAAATACCCAAGATACAATTTGCAAAATACAAGAAAATCTAGAAGAGGGAAGACCAACGTGTGGATACTCCATTCCTCCTTAGAATAGGGAACAGAATACCCATGAAATGAGTTAGAGACAAAATTTGGAACTAAGTCGAAAGGATGGACTATCCAGAGACTACCCCCACCCCCACCCCAGGGATCAATCCCATAAATAGCCACCAAACCCAGACACTATTGCATTCACCAGCAAGATTTTGCTGAAGTGTCCCTGATATAGCTGTCTTGTATGAGGCTATGCCAGTGCTTGGCAAATACAGAAATGGATGCTTACAGTCATCTATAGGATGGAACACAGGGCCCCCAATGGAGAAGTTAGAGAAAGCACCCAAGGAGCTGACAGGGTCTGCAGCCCTATGGGTGGAACAACAATATGAACTAACCAGTACCCACTCCCTGGAGCTCATGTCTCTCGTGAGTGCCGGGATTAAAGGCACATGCCACCACATTCAGCTACATTTCTTTCAGTAATCATTATCAATAGCCTCAACTCTTTAAACAGCATATATAGGTAGCTCAATGGACTAAGAAACAAAGCAACAAAAATTCTACCAGACCCTTAAGGATCTAAAATCAATACTTCTTTAATTATTCAAAAGAACAGACAGAAAGACAGAAAGAAAGGAAGAAAGGAGGAAAGAAAGAAACAAAAGACCATACCCCAACTTTTTCTGCAAGGGAATATTACGCAAATACCAAAATCAGGTAAAGACAGAACAGCAATAACAAAACCCTACAGGCCAATATTTCTGATGAGTATAGAAGCAAAACTCCTCAATAAATAGTAGCAAACAGAATACAGTCACTTATGAAGGAGATCATCCACCACCAAGTCAGTCCTGTCCTAGAAGAGACATAGGGACGGCTCAGCATACATGGACTTAAAGATCCAAGTGTGAATTCTCATAACTACAGCCATCTGATATTTGACCAAAAAATGCCAAAAATATACACTGGAAGAAAGACAGAATATTCAACAAGTAGCATGCGAAAATCCACATGCAGAAAAATGAAATTATTCTGGTATCTGTATCACACTGCATTAAAATTAACTCCAAAGACCTCAATTTGAAACCTAAGGTGCATCACTAAAACTGCTAGAAGAAAACATAAGAAATGCCCTACAAGACAGATGTAGGTGTAAGAATGGACTTTCTGAATATCAGGACACCATTTACCTGGGACTGAAGGCCAGCAATTGGTCTTCAATTCAGTGAGAGCACAGGAAACGGAACTGCTTGTGTGCAGCTAAAGTCACAATCGACTGAATGAAGAAAGCCATAGAACAGAACAGAATCTTTACCAGCTGCACAAATTTGGAAGAAGGGATTCTGTGCACTCACAGAATCACTCCACAGAGATCCAGTATTACTGTTAAATTGATTTTGCCATTTAAACTCAGAGTCAGGATCTGATGTAATTCACACATTTGAAACTTGAGGTTAGATTTCAACTTACAGGCTTATATTGGGATGCCTGTGTGATGAGTTAAAATGTGTGTTCGAGTACTATATCGAGCTGAAAATTTCACGGTAATAAGTGAAAACACAACAAAATATTTGCTGGAGAGATATTTATTGGGTCTATTTAAAATGAAACATGGGACTTTTCTTAACTTACTATGACCTTTCTTCAGTGTGTTGAATGTTAAAATCTCAGCAGTTAAACTTTGAAGGTGTTTTGTTAAACAAATATAAGATCAACATAGGAGCATCATTTCTACACGACATGGTAAATGCTATCTGAAATTAAACATGCAAAGTTATCTAGTGAATGTATGCTATATAATATACAAAGCTATCCAGTATTCTACCAGTTTTTGTTTGTTTGTTTTTGTTTTTGTTTTTGTTTTGTTTTGTTGTACAGCACATGGTGAGTGTATACTGAAGAAAACAAGAAGAAAGATGCTTCTCTTCATTGACAGTACCATTTAGTGATGGGTGGTAAAACATGATTAACATATGTTCACAGAAATGAGAGCCAAATTCCAATTGCATATGGATCCCAGGGTAAAGGCAGTTTCCAGAAGTTCTGGTTGTTCAGCTGTTTCTAAGTATGCAGGGCAGTCGGTCAGATAACAACTTGTAAATGTTCCTTGAAATGGTGATGTACTTGTGATTATAGAATCTTGTAAAAGATAATTGTAAGGAGTCTTGAATGTGGCAGCCAGCCTGAAGAGTACTGAAGATAGGGAGAAAAAGATCTAGGTATCCTATTTCTACTACACCAGGATTTTAATACAGGAAAGCTACAGGGGAAGATCCCAATCAGCATATGAGTCTATTGTCAGGTTCTGAGAGTAGTTAACACCCTGCTCTAAAGAGTGGGTTATGCACATAAACGCTTAAAAAGTTCATGTTGAAATATTTAACTTCTCAGAGTGTGTTTGTCAGAGTGTAGTTGTCATTTTGATGGCACATAGAACTTTGGAGAATAGTAGTCCTAGAAACACCACTTCACAGTGTTTAATGGTGGTATATCATAAAGAAGAACAATCTTGGCCCATTTCAGGCTAGTTAATCAGGTGCAGAATTCTTTTACTAGTTACACACACACACACACACAGACACAGACACACACACACACACACACACACACACCAGAAAAGAAAGACAAATAGTTTTATGATTTAGATCCTATATGGGCCACAAATCAAATGGGCATGTTAAATTGCCTCAAAGCACCTTTAGATCCCATTCTATCTCATGTGGTACAATAATCAAGTGTGTTTAGTTCAGTTCTTTGCCTTTCCCAACTCTAATGGTCAACATCCAATCTCCTTATAAAAACTGGCCTACATCTCAGATTTAAGAAGTAGAAAGCCTTGTGATCTACATATATGTGAGAATGAAACTATGTTAGGTTTCAAAGTTCTGAGTTCTGCTATGAACAACTCTCAATTTCACTCTGAAACATTTTTTTTGTATCCAAGGAAACCTGCAAGTAAGCTTCAGAGTTATGCCTTAATATTATTATTAAAGTGAATTTTTCACTTGGTCTGTGACCTTTCAGAGCTTGCTCAGGAGTCTTGTAAAGACACCTTGATGTCATCCTGATTCCTCATGGTCTCTGTACTATAGTCCCCTTGAGCATGCCAAAGTAGAAATGGTCATGAGAGGTTAAAAGTAAATGGTACCGAGAGACAGAACAGCAAACTCTGGCTCCTATTAGAGTGATTTCATCTGTTCACTGTGTGAATGTCAGTGTTGGGAAGGATAGACAGACTTACTTATTTCACCTTGCATGGTTTCATGCTTTTTGATTATTCATTTGAAGTTTCTTGAGCTTGAAAACACAGGAAACAAGAAGAAAAGAAATATCTGTTTTTGTGAATTTTCCTTCTTCCAGCCCAAAGGCCTTGGCATGCACAACTCTCTAGGCACAACTCTACAGCTTTTTAGCATTAAAGTTGCAGCAGAAAGAAAATGTGACCTTATTTTAACCATAGCATGGCTCATACTTCCTTACTTAAACTTTGTGGTTTTTATTTTTTGAAGAAAAATATAAATCTTAGACATTTGAGAACTGCAAACTTTCTGTAGAAAGACTGCACAGAAGGTAAATGCTCTTGCCGCATAAGCCTCACAACCTGAATTTGATAATGAAATTCCATGAGGAAAGAGAGAAACCACTGCTGAAACTTGTCCAATGACCTCTTCCTTAAATGCATTTTGGCACAAGTACTTCTGCACATACACATGTATGCATGTGCACACATGTGTGTGCATGCACACACAAACACTATCATCTATCTATCTATCTATCTATCTATCTATCTATCTATCTATCTATCTATCTATATCATCTATATCTATCAATTGAAAATATAAGTTAATAGTACTAAAAGGAAATCAGTGTGTCAATGTTATCCCCAACTGGCTTGTCAGTCTTGTTGTCATGTAATGTAAAAGCCAGGACATTAAGGGTCATCAAAACCAGTGACAAGAATATTTGTATTCACTCCAAAAATACATGGATCAATGGTGACAAATACTTAATATTTTAATTTGGAAAGAATATAGTGTAGAAGAACGCAGAAAGGACGAAAATAGAAATATTGTGTTAGATGTTGTGACAAAACCATATTGTCTTCTTTACTTACATACACTTTGAAATTTAATAAAAGGAGACATAATGAACACAAAGGAAATCTGAACACATGCACCTTGTGCAAGATGGGTGGCTAGAGAGTGCAAGGATACATGATTTATGCTCTACAAAAATCTATTTATTTGGTAAATGAAGCTGAATGACAGTTGAAAGTAATTTTAATTCCCACTGATGCTTTGAAAACAGAGGGAACCAAAGCAAAATCTATTCATCTAAGGCAAAAAGATGTAAAGGAAAGAATTTCTGTACCGACACCTCCAGGCTGACATTTCCATTGGCAGTTGTGTGCTAGCTCAATTAGATAAGACAATTGGCCAAAGAAATGAATATATACTAGTACAACTAGGAGCAGGGCTTAGAGAACATACCTGTCTGTTCTTCATCACTAATTACCTTACTACACATATTTAATCTACAGATATCTTTATAATTTAGTCACATTGTCAAATAATTAATTTGGAAGTTTTGGGTTAAGCACTAATCTTTTTCTTTTTAATTTTTAATATTTTTTATTACATATTTTCCTCAATTACATTTCCAGTGCTATCCCAAAAGTCCCCCATAGCGCCCCCACTACCCTACCCACCCATTCCCATTCTTTTGGCCCTGGCATTCCCCTATATTGGGGCATATAAAGTTTGCAAGTCCAATGGGCCTCTCTTTCCATTGATGGCCAACTAGGCAATCTTTCGATATATATGCAGCTAGAGACAAGAGCTCCGGGGTACTGGTTAGTTCATCATGTTGTTCCAACTATAGGGTTGCAGATCCCTTTAGCTCCTTGGGTACTTTCTCTAGCTTCTCCATTGGGAGACCTGTGATACGTCCAATAGCTGACTGTGAGCATCCACTCCTGTGTTTGCTAGGCCCCTGCATAGTCTCACAAGAGACAGCTATATTTCGGTCCTTTCAGCAAAATCTTGCTAGTGTATGCAATGGTGTCAGCGTTTAGAAGCTGATTATGGGATGGATCCCTGGATACGGCAGTCTCTAGATGGTCCATCCTTTCATCACAGCTCCAAACTTTGTCTCTGTAACTCAGTCCATGGGTGTTTTGTTCCGAATTCCAAGAAGGGGCACAGTGTCCACATTTTGGTCTTCATTCTTCTTGAGTTTCATGCTTTAAGCAAATTGTATCTTATATATTGGGTATCCTAAGTTTTGGGCTAATATCCACTTATCAGTGAATACATATTGTGTGAGATCCTTTGTGATTGTGTTACCTCACTCAAGATGATGCCCTCCAGGTCCATCCATTTGGCTAGGAATTTCATAAATTAATTCTTTTTAATAGCTGAGTAGTACTCCATTGTGTAAATGTACCATAATTTCTGTATCCATTCCTCTGTTGAGGGGCATCTAAGTTCTTTCCAGCTTCTGGCTATTATAAATAGGGCTGCTATGAACATAGTGGAGCATGTGTCCTTCTTACCGGTTGGGACATCTTCTGGATATTTGCCCAGGAGAGGTATTGCTGGATCCTCCATCTTCTGAGAACTTCTATAATTTCTTTTTTCAGAGACTTGAAGTTTTTATTATACAGATCTTTCACTTCCTTAGTTAGAGTCACGCCAAGATATTTTATATTATTTGTGACTATTGAGAAGGGTGTTGTTTCCCTAATTTCTTTCTCAGCCTGTTTATTCTTTGTGTAGAGAAAGGCCATTGATTTGTTTGAGTTAATTTTATATCCAGCTACTTCACCGAAGCTGTTTATCAGGTTTAGGAGTTCTCTGGTGGAATTTATAGGGTCACTTATATATACTAACATATCATCTGCAAAAAGTGATATTTTGACTTCATCTTTTCCAATTTGTATCCCTTTGATCTCCTGTTGTTGTCGAATTGCTCTGGCTAGGACTTCAAGTACAATGTTGAATAGGTATGGAGAAAGTGGACAGCCTTGTCTAGTCCCTGATTTTAGAGGGATGGCTTCAAGCTTCTCACCATTTACTTTGATGTTGACTACTGGTTTGCTGTAGATTCCTTTTATCATGTTTAGGTATGGGCCTTGAATTCCTGATCTTTCCAAGACTTTTATCATGAATGGGTGTTGGATCTTGTCAAATGCTTTTTCTGCATCTAAGGAGATGACCATGTGGTTTTTGTCTTTGAGTTTGTTTATATACTGGATTACGTTGATGGATTTCCGTATATTGAACCATCCCTGCATCCCTGGGATGAAACCTACTTGGTCAGGATGGATGATTGTTTTGATGTGTTCTTGGATTCAGTTAGCAAGAACTTTATTGAGGATTTTTGCATCAATATTCATAAGGGATATTGGTCTGAAGTTTTCTATCTTTGTTGTGTCTTTTTGTGGTTTAGGTATCAGAGTAATTGTGGCTTCATAGAATGAGTTGGGTAGAGTACCTTCTGTTTCTATTTTGTGGAATAGTTTGTGAAGAACTGGGATTAGATCTTCTTTGAAGGTCTGATAGAACTCTGCACTAAACCCATCTGGTCCTGGGCTTTTTTTGGTTGGGAGACTATTAATGAGTACTTCTATTTCTTTGGGGGATATAGGGCTGTTTAGATCATTAACCTGATCTTGATTCAACTTTGGTACCTGTTATCTGTCTAGAAACTTCTCCATTTCATCCAGGTTCCCCAGTTTTGTTGAGTATAGCCTTTGGTAGAAGGATCTGATGGTGTTTTGGATGTCTTCAGGATCTCTTGTTATGTCTCCTTTTTTATTTCTGATTTTGTTAATTAGGATGCTTTCCCTGTGCCCTCTAGTGAGTCTGGCTAAGGGTTTATCTATCTTGTTGATTTTCTCAAAGAATCAGCTCCTTGATTGGTTGATTCTTTGAATAGTTCTTGTTTCCACTTGGTTGATTTCGTCCCTGAGTTTGATTATTTCCTGCCGTCTACTCCTCTTGGGTGAGTTTGCTTCCTTTTGTTCTAGTGCTTTTAGGTGTGTTGTCAAGTTGCTAATGTGTGCTCTCTCTAGTTTCTTTTTGGAGGCACTCAGAGCTATGAGTTTTCCTCTTAGAAATGCTTTCATTGCGTCCGATAAGTTTGGGTATGTTGTGGCTTCATTTTCATTGAACTCTAAAAAGTCCTTAATTTTTTCTTTATTCCTTCCTTGACCATTGTATCATTGAGAAGAGTGTTGTTCAGTTTCCACGTGAATGTTGGCTTTCTATTATTTATTTTGTTATTGAAGATCAGCCTTAGTCCATGGTGATCTGAGAGGATGCATGGGACAATTTCAATATTATTGTATCTGTTGAGGCCTGTTTTGTGACCAATTATGTGGTCAATTTTGGAGAAGGTACCATGAGGTGCTGAGAAGAAGGTATATCCTTTTGTTTTAGGATAGAATGTTCTGTAGATATCTGCCAGATCCATTTGATTCATAACTTCTGTTAGTTTCACTGTGTCCCTGTTTAGTTTCTGTTTCCATGATCTGTCCATTGGTGAAAGTGGTGTGTTGAAGTCTCCGACTATTATTGTATGAGGTGCAATGTGTGCTTTGAGATTTACTAAAGTTTCTTTAATGAATGTGGCTGCCTTTGTATTTGGAGCATAGATATTCAGGATTGATAGTTCCTCTTGGAGGATTTTACCTTTGATGAGTATGACATGCCCCTCCCTGTCTTTTTTGATGACTTTGGGTTGGAAGTCAATCTTATCAGATATTAGAATGGCTACTCCAGCTTGTTTCTTCATACCATTTGCTTGGAAAATTGTTTTCCAGCCTTTCATTCTGAGGTAGTGTCTATCTTTTTCTCTGAGATGAGTTTCCTGTAAGCAGCAAAATGTTGGGTCTTGTTTGTGTAGCCAGTTTGTTAGTCTATGTCTTTTTATCGGGAAGTTGAGTCCATTGTTATTAAGAGATATTAAGGAAAAGTAATTGTTGTTTCCTGTTATTTTTGTTGTTAAAGTTGGCATTCTGTTCTTGTGGCTGTCTTCTTTTAGGTTTGTTGAGGGATTACCTTCTTGTTGTTTCTAGGGCGTGGTTCCTGTCCCTTTATTGGTCTTTTCCTGTTATTATCCTTTGAAGGGCTGGATTCATGGGAGATAATGTGTGAATTTGGTTTTGTCGTGGAAAACTTTGGTTTCTCCATCTATGTTAATTGAGACTTTGGCTGGGTATAGTAGCCTGGGCTGGAATTTGTGTTCCTTTAGTGTCTGTATAACATCTGTCCAGGATCTTCTGGCTTTCATAGTCTCTGGTGAAAAATCTGGTGTAATTCTGATAGGCTTGCTTTTATATGTTACTTGGCCTTTTTCTCTTACTGCTTTTAGTACTCTATCTTTATTTAGTGCATTTGTTGTTCTGATTATTATGTGTTGGGAGGTATTTCTTTTCTGGTCCAGACTATTTGGAGTTCTGTAGGCTTCTTGTATGTTCATGGGCATCTCTTTCTTTAGGTTTGGGAAGTTTTCTTCTATAATTTTGTTGAAGATGTTTGCTGGGCCTTTGAGTTGAAAATCTTCATTCTCATCCACTCCTATTATCCGTAGGTTTGGTCTTCTCATTGTGTCCTGTATTTCTTGGATGTTTTGAGTTAGGATCTTTTTGCGTTTTACATTTTCCTTGATTGTTGTGCCGATGTTCTCTATGGAATCTTCTGCACCTGAGATTCTCTCTTCCATCTCTTGTATTCTGTTGCTGATGCTCGTATGTATGGTTCCAGATTTCTTTCCTAGGGTTTCTATCTCCAGTGTTGCCTCATTTTGGGTTTTCTTTATTGTGTCTACTTCCCTTTTTAGGTCTAGTATGGTTTTGTTCATTTCCATCATCTGTTTGGATGTGTTTTCCTGTTTTTCTTTAAGGACTTCTACCTGTTTGATTGTGTTGTCCTGTTTTTCTTTAAGGACTTCTACCTGTTTGATTGTGTTATCCTGTTTTTCTTTAAGGAATTCTACCTGTTTGATTGTGTTATCCTGTTTTTCTTTAAGGACTTGTAACTCTTTAGCCATGTTCTCCTGTAATTCTTTAAGTGAGTTATTAAAGTCCTTCTTGATGTCCTCTACCATCATCATGAGATATGCTTTTAGATCCGTGTCTAGCTTTTCCGGTGTGTTGGGGTGCCCTGGACTGGACGAAGTGGGAGTGCTGGGTTCTGATGATGGTGAGTGGTCTTGGTTTCTGTTAGTAAGATTATTACGTTTACCTTTTGCAATCTGGTAATCTCTGGGGTTAGTTGTTATCCTTGTCACTGTTTAATGATTGGAGCAGACTCTGTGTTCCACTCACCCGAAGTCTCAGAATCCTGTGGCGGGTGTCGTGGGTAGCTGGTGTGTGTCAGCCTACCCTGCGCTCTAGCTACCCCGGTGCTGGTCTGGCTGGAAGAGGCCTGTGGCCCTACTCAGGCTGGTTTTCTGCTTCCCTAACTAATGCAGTCTCAGGTCCCGCGTGCAATTGGATTGGAGCAGAAGCTATGTTCCACTCACCAGAAGTCTTAAGATCTTGTGGCGGGTGCTGTGGGTATTTGGCGAGTGTCAGCCGATTCTGCGCCCTAGCTACCCCGGTGCTTTTCTGACCGGAAGAGGATTGTGGCCCTACGTAGGCTGGATTTCTGCCTCCCCAACCAGAGCAGTCTCAGGTCCCGCGTGATTGGACTGGAGCAGAAGCTGTGTTCCACTCACCAGAAGTCTCAAAATCCTGTGGCAGGTGTCGTGGGTAGCTGGCAGGTGTCAGCCAACCCTGCGCTCTAGCTACCCTGGTGCTGGTCCGGCCGGATGAGCGCACTAATCTTTTTCTATTTCAATGAAGTGCGATTTAATAAATTTACTGTCACTCACCTTAGGACTGAAAATACACCTGAGCAATGGGGCCACTATGAGTGTTTAACTATGTGTGTATTCACATATATATTTCTGTATTTTGTGTATGAAATTACACAGACTATGTGTAATATTATATATGTACATATTTCACAGAATCAAACCATATTGCAGGGTTGAGATGGGACACCACACCACTAAGAACTCAGGTAAAATCCCTTGTAACTGAAATTGTACACATGACGTATTAGAATTTGTTGTCAAACAAAAATCTAAGGTAAGCTTAGCAGTGTGTACTTTTTCATCATTTGTACTAAATTAATAACTTCCTTAGTATTACAGGCAAGCAATAATTTTCCTATTTACTGTCCTGTGTAGTTGCTGGTTTTGGTGGTTCCTGTGCTAAATTCTGACATTCTCAAATGCTAACTATGCTGACAAATCATTCCCTAATGTCCTTTTCATGACATGTTTTTCAAAAACACACAGCAAGCAACAGGCTTCAAAGTCATAATTTTCAGCATACAGGTTGTAGAGTGTTTTGGAGCCCTTTGTGCAGGTTTATCATTATTATTGATTTCTTGATTTGAAATCAAATCCCTTTTAAATAAAAGGCAAATTTTTTAAACCAAATTGATTTTTTTTCTGATGTAAAATCAAGATGTTTATTTTTCAGTGCATTGGGGATAGCCCTCAATCAGACCCTCGATATGAGTGATGAAAAGGTGACCACAGATGTCTATTACAAGCTGTTTTATAAGGGCAAAGGTTACATCAGCAAGGTTCCAGTTCAAACCTATTGGCTAAGCATATTGACCTTAAAATCTATTGGCTAGCAAGCATGACACACATTTGAACTCTATCTGAGACTTTCCAGAGGGTCAGGTGACTGTCAGTACATTCTGAGAATCTTTTACTCAAGAATGTTCCTATGGATGGAGAATGGAACTTGGCCTAGCTTTGACCCCAGGATGGAGGGAGAATCTGGAAGGAGGTTGTGGGACTGGAAAACCCCTTAGGGTCCTTCATTCCCCCCTTTTTCTTGTACAATGGAGCTACGCTCAGGGGTCTTCTTCAGTAAGTAACTCATATTCTTCAGGTCCTGTTCTAATGGTCTCATATTGTTTGTGCAGGACCATCAGCTGCTCTGCTCCTATTTTCCCTTTTATGAAGGCTATAAGCTTGTTAAATATGTAGGGTCCAAAGGTTCTCCAATAGCAGGAGAACAATTATGGGACCTAACAAGTTGGATATAAGGATGGTTAAACAAGGGGAAAAGTTAATCCAAGACTTGAACCTGCCTTAACTCTGTTCTCTTTCTCTCTTCTGCTTGGCTGGCCTTTATCTCACCTTGGCTATTGAATCCTTAACTACCCCTGGAATGATCTCCATGCTTCCCAATGTTTCACACCCCCTGTTAGCACAGGAAAAAATGGTCAACCCCCTCCCCCCACTGATGGACCTGTTGCCAGCTTCTCCCATCTCGGGGTCACACATATATGGGGGTTTCTCAAAGGACACTCCTCAACTTCAAATGTCTACGCCCTATGCCCCACCCTCCAAGGCCACTTCTGGGACACAGTTTAGATTCGAAAGTCCCTTGTCCATTGCATTCGGGTAATCCCTCCCCATGTGCCTCTAGGGTGCGGATATTCCAGGAGTCAAAGACCACTGCTAACTTACAGAGATCAAAGACAAGGTGAGGCTACCAGGTATAAGGTGGGTGTTCCTCTGTAGTGGACCACAATCCATCTCCAGTAACAGATTACTTGCCAAGTCATTTTGATACAGTTGTGAGGGTTGCTGAGTCTCAGTGCCAGAAGATACTATAGCCATCTCATCATTTCTCTGGCCTTGTCACTTTTCTTTTATCATCTCCCTTTCATTTTCTTCCTTTCTCTTTCTCTGTTCTTTCTCTTCCTTTGTCTTACGGTTATGGTAGACTTTCTCAGCAACCTATGCTAAATCCCTCAATGATTACCCTGTAGTCCCTCTAGTCTCTGAAGCTTTTTCTGATATCTCTACTAACCTGGTCTACAAAAGCCATAGTCACAGTAGCTTTTTTTCCTCACTGCTGGGGTCATAGTGTGTATACTGACAAAATGCCTCTATGACTCACTATAGAAAGGCTTCAGGTGACTCGTCTGGTCTCTGCTTAACCTCACATGCCTTGATCAAATTGGTGGGTCATCATCTGCCTACTCCCACCTTGAGACCTGCCAACAGAGCCTGGTAGTAGATCTTCAGGTGCCCCTTTGCTTTTGTTGAATTAAAGTCCCAATCATGTTGAGTCAGTGGAAACCCACTGTTGATGAGAGCCTGGTCAATCAATGGTGCCCCCCCCCCATGTCTGAAGGGACTTTTTTTTTTTATGGCTTCCTGCATTATCCTCTCTCACTCTTCAGTCATGAAAAGCAATCTCATGAGTTATTGGATATCATCATCCCAGGTGGGTTGATGAGTAAATAAAACAGTCTCAGCTCCTTGAGGTTATCTGAAAAGGGGGGGAGGGGGCTGGATGGGAGGTGTTGGGCCTTCCAGTTCTACAAGTTAGCCAAAGAGAAGGGCCAATTTTGTATAACCTAACTAACTTATCATCTAGAGGCCCATATGCCCTCAGTGGGAGAGCCACCGTGGAATCAGGAGAGAAGGCTCTTCAACTTCCAGTCATCATGGGCTCTATATGGGCCAAGAATACTAGGGCTCATACTGGCACTTGTGAGGCCATGGGGCAAAGGGTAGGGGGATATGGAGGAGGAGGGTCTTGGAGCAACAGGTCAGCTGTTGATAGGTCTTGGAGGATCAACTTCTTCTCAGGTCTGGATCCCTTCTCCTATGTTTCCTTTTCCTGATGGCCAGAACCTGTGAGGTGGGTCTTGCGGAAAGAAAGGCTTTTATCCATGGTATGTATAAGGGAGTCCTCCCCTAGATTCTTCCAGGTGAATGACTATATAGGGCACTTGGTCTGAGTGCCCAAGGGATCCTAGACTAAAGATTTTTTCCTCTACTGTTTTGATCACCTGCAAGTTAAAGGTCCCTATGGGTAGCCATGCTACTCTGAAAGTTGGCCATTTGGAGAAGCAGAGAATAACTAACTTGCCCTTGTCTAGTACTACTGACAAGTTTTCTCCTCTTTTCCTAACTTGCTTCCAGTGATTAACTAGGATGCTTAATGGGGTAGAGTAAGTCTGTCCCATGTCGTCCCTGCTCCACCAAAAACAAACAAACAAAACAAAACAAAACAAAACAAAACAAAACAAAACAAAAAAAACCAAAAAGCGGCAGTCCAAGTCCAAGAAGATAGAATAAGATAACACAGAGAAAGACAATCTACACACAAAGAGTTTGCCCCTGCCATGGACTCAGACAGTCCAAGTCCAAGAACACAAAGAAAGAAATCAACACACAGTTTGCCGCTTCTATTGGCACAGGAACCAGGTTGTAGCAAGACTCAGTCCTGCCCATACTATGTCTTGTCATTTCCAAAAGGAACAAAGCTCTCCTGACTTTCCTGTAGGGGTCCTGAAACATCCTCCAGACTCCCCAACTTCACAGTGTTAAGGTATTTCTGCCTGTGGCAATTGACTGCACCAGAACAGAGGCTTTCCAGCCAAAACACAGTGCTCGAGAGCCAAAGGTGAAAGCAAAAGACAGAGAGAACAACACTGACAAACACAAGTTGGTGCCTTTTGCTGAGCTCAGTCTTTTTCTTTCTGAACAGTCTAGTTGGTAGTTACTTGGGTAGCAGGGGGGGCTGTCTCCTCCAATCCTAGATGAAGCTCCCAAACGTAAGACTCCAACCCTCAGTCAGTGGTACTTACATCGAGATGCCCGGACTGTGACACCAAAACACAGATCGATGCAAAAACAAGAGGTTTATTTTCCAGCACATCGTGGATGACCTTCAGTTAGTCTCTTAAGGTGAGTTACTATTCCACAAAATAGAAGTAGAGGGAACTCTACCCAACTTATTCTATGAAGGCACAATTACTCTGATAGCTAAACCACAGAAAGATACAACAAAGATAAAGAAATTCAGACCAATTTCACTTATGAATATAGATGCAAAAATCCTCAATAAAATTCCCGCTAACTGAATCCAAGAACACATTAAAGAAATCATCCATTCTGACCAAGTAGGTTTCATCCCAGGGATGCAGGGATGGTTTAACATATGGAAATCCATCAACATAATCCATTATATAAACAAACTCAAAGACCAAAACCACATGATCATCTCCTTAGATGCAGAAAAAGCATTCGACAAGATCCAACACCCATTCATGATAAAAGTCTTGGAAAGATCAGGAATTCAAGGCCCATACCTAAACATGATAAAAGCAATCTACAGCAGACCAGTAGCCAACATCAAAGTAAATGGAAAAAAGCTTGAAGCAATCCCACTAAAATCAGGGACTAGACAAGGCTGCCCACTTTCTCCCTACCTATTCAACATAGTACTTGAAGTCCTAGCCAGAGCAATTCGACAACAAAAGGAGATCAAGGGGATACAAATTGGAAAAGATGAAGTCAAAATATCACTTTTTGCAGATGATATGATAGTATATATAAGTGAACCTAAGAATTCCACCAGAGAACTCCTAAACCTGATAAACAGCTTCAGTGAAGTAGCTGGATATAAAATTAACTCAAACAAGTCAATGGCCTTTCTCTACACAAAGAATAAACAGGCTGAGAAAGAAATTAGGGAAACAACACCCTTCTCAATAGTCACAAATAATATAAAATATCTTGGTGTGACTCTAACTAAGGAAGTGAAAGATCTGTATGATAAAAACTTCAAGTCTCTGAAGAAAGAAATTAAAGAAAATCTCAGAAGATGGAAAGATCTCCCATGCTCATGGATTGGCAGGATCAACATTGTGAAAATGGCTATCCTGCCAAAAGCAATCTACAGGTTCAATGTAATCCCCATCAAAGTTCCAACTCAATTCTTCAAGGAATTAGAAAGAGCAATCTCCAAATTCATCTGGAATAACAAAAAAACCTAGGATAGCAAAAACTCTTCTCAAGGATAAAAGAACCTCTGGTGGAATCACCATGCCTGACCTAAAGCTCTATTACAGAGCAATTGTGATAAAAACTGCATGGTATTGTTATAGTGACAGACAAGTAGACCAATGGAATAGAATTGAAGACCCAGAAATGAACCCACACACCTATGGTCACTTGATCTTCGACAAGGGAACTAAAACCATCCAGTGGAAGAAAGACAGCATTTTCAACAAATGGTGCTGGCACAACTGGTTGTTATCATGTAGAAGAATGCAAATTGATCCATTCCTATCTCCTTGTACTAAGGTCAAATCTAAGTGGATCAAGGAACTTCACATAAAACCAGAGACACTGAAACTTATAGAGGAGAAAGTGGGGAAAAGCCTCGAAGATATGAGCACAGGGGAAAAAATCCTGAATAGAACAGCAATGGCTTGTGCTGTAAGATCAAGGATTGACAAATGGGACCTCATGAAACTGAAAAGCTTCTGCAAGGCAAGAGACAACGTCAATAAGACAAAAAGGCCACCAACAGATTGGGAAAGGATCTTTACCTATCTTAAATCAGATAGGGGACTAATATCCAATATATATAAAGAACTCAAAAGGATGGCCTCCAGAAAAACAAATAACCCCATTAAAAAATGGGGCTCAGAGCTAAACAAAGAATTCTCACCTGAGCAATACAGAATGGCTGAGAAACACCTGAAAAAATGTTCAACATCCTTAATCATCCTAGAAATGCAAATTAAAACAACCCTGAGATTCCATCTCACACCAGTCAGAATGGCTAAGATCAAAAATTCAGGTGACAGCAGATGCTGGAGAGGATGTGGAGAAAGAGGAACACTCCTCCATTGTTGGTGGGATTGCAAGCTTGTACAACCACTCTGGAAATCAGTCTGGCGGTTCCTCAGAAAATTGGACATAGTACTACGGTAGGATCCCGCAACACCTCTCTTGGGCATATATCCAGAAGAGGTCCCAACCAGTAAGAAGGACACATGCTCCACTATGTTCATAGCAGCCTTATTTATAATACCCAGAAGCTGGAAAGAACCCAGATGCCCCTCAACAGAGGAATGGATACAAAAAATGTGGTACATTTACTCAATGGTTTACTACTCAGCTATTAAAAAGAATGAATTTATGAAATTCCTAGGCAAATGTTTGGACCTGGAGGGCATCATCCTGAGTGAGGTAACACAATCACAGAAGAACTCAAATGATATGTACTCACTAATAAGTGGATATTAGCCCAGAAACTTAGTATATCTGAGATATAAGAGACAATTTGTAAAACACATGAAACTGAAGAAGAACGAAGACCAAAGTGTGGACACTTTGCCCCTTCTTAGAATTAGAAACAATCACCCATGGAAGGAGTTTCAGAGACAAAGTTTGGAGCTGAGACAAAAGGACGGACCATCTAGAGACTGCCATATCCAGTGATCCATCACATAATTAGCCTCCAAGCAATGACACCATTGCATACACTAGCAAGAGTTTGCTGAAAGGACCCTGATATAGCTGTCTCTTCTGAGACTAGGCCGGGGCCTAGCAAACACAGAAGTGGATGCTCACAATCAGCTATTGGATGGATCACAGGGCCCCCAATGGAGGAGCTAGAGAAAGTATCCAAGGAGCTAAAGAGATCTGCAACCCTGTAGGTGCAACAACATTATGAACTAACCAGTACCCCGGAGCTCTTGACTCTAGCTGCATATGTATCAAAAGATGGCCTAGTCGGGCATCACTAGATGGAGAGGCCCATTGGACATGCAAACTTTATATGCCCCAGTACAGGGGAACGCTAGGGCCAAAATATCGGAATGGGTGGGTAGGGAAGTAGGGGGGAGGGTATGGGGGACTTTTGGGATTGCATTGGAAATGTAATTGAGGAAAATACGTAATAAAAAAAAAGTAGGTGAGCCCAAGTTTATTACTGATAAATGGTCAGTAAAGTGAACCAACTACTTTAAACCATTCCAGGTTTTTATTTTTTTTCTTTTTAGAAGGCTTTTGGAAATGTACTTCCAGTGAATGATTCTCCTATTGTATATGCAGCTATAGTTGATCAGCAGCCTACCCATAAGCTCATAGAGTAAGATTCAGTAAGAATTCACCTTTCTTGCAATTCCCTACCACTCACTGCTGTATAATATATTCCTAGATTTTGTTCTTTCTCCTTTTGTGTTAGGCCTCAAAAATGACTTATAGACTGATCTGGTTGCCAGTCTCTCACCTTCCTAAATTAGTTAATTAAAACTTAGAACTTTACAAAAGGAATGAGAGGAGGAAAGACATATAGAAAGAGGAGGGAGGGAAGGAGGAAAGGAGGAAAGTAGGGAGAGAATGTACAGATGTACTTCTGCAAATAAAGGAAAATAAAGGCATGGGCTAGTGTTTGTGTTGCCACAAATTATGAAGAGTTTCATGGAGACATAACCTTGAGTCTCAGTGGCTTAGAAATCTCTGTGAAATTTCCCTTTCTTTTCAAGAAAAATAATCATTTGTTTCACCCTGAAGTAGTTTTCTGATGCCTGTTATCAATGAAAATCTGTTTGATTTAGCTTTACACAGATTTGTTTCTGGAATTACTCACACTTGCTCTTCTCTATTATACCCCAATGCATTCTCTAGGCACATCCAGAATGACTTTAGGCTTTATTAATTCAGCTTTTATGTATGTGTATATGGACATTAGTACATGTTTAGAATTAGGGATGAATATATTTGTCTGTGGAGACAAAAAGCATCATCAGGTATTGTTTCATAGGAGATCTATGGGCTCTCATTAGCTTGAGACCCCCCTCCCCAATGTTTCTATGCTGATTACCCAGCAAGCCCACAAATATGCCTCCCTCTATCTTTACAGTTGTACTTACAAGTATTTATCACAGTGTGTGGCTTTGTTAAGTGTACTCTAGGAATTAAACTTATGACCCCTCCACATACTTATGTGGGAAGCCCTTTACTGACAAATTAGGAAAATATCAAAAGCAGAATGACCTTTGTGCTATTTCCAATTTTTAATAGTGTTTGCTTTCTACATGAAATTGAACTGAAGAAATGAAGTCATGATACAGATCTGCTTCTGCCTTAACTCTCTTAGCACATCTTCCCATCACAAACTTGTGCCATTGCAGGCACTACGGTAGCTTTCAAAAGGAATCTGTAGCATCAGCCACAAGGCATTTGTACTGTCTCTATATGTAAGATCTCTACAATTCTTTGTATGCAAAAAAAAAAATCTAAAGGAGGTTGATAAAATCTAAATTTGTATATTTTACAGATTCACAGATATTATTAAATTTCTCCTTGAGAAGACTACAACAATTTACAGACAAACTATAATGGTATTTATTTCCTAAAAGATGTAGTGACATCAAATGCTAAACTTCTTAAACACTGCTGATATTTCCTACTTTATGCTGTTATTTGTCTATTAAAAAAGCAGTACCTTGTCCATCTTTACTCATCTTCCCTTTTAGTTTCATATAAACTTGGTGTTCGTTCTGTCTTCCAGTTTTTCATAGAAAGTATTCCTTGTTCCTAGATGAACACCTCCAACCACTTTTTGCCTTTCCATATTCCACTGCAGCTCTTCACCTTACTGAATCATCAGGAGGAATTTTCCTCCAGCACTCAGGTCAGGTATGCCCAACTGAATTTTCTAGAAACTTTTTTTTCCTGAAGGAAGAGGGAAATAAGAGACCCTCTGAGGCAAATCCAGAGTTTGTTGTGCTTGGACCACTGTGCTCAGCACTACAACAATTACCCAATTCCAGGCAGACATGTGTACAACCCATAGCAGACTGTGTGCTCTACTGTCTTCTGTCTTCTTGCTATTTCTGTAGGAAGCAATTGCATTCAAGATAGGTAGAGGGGGTAGGTCACTATCTGCCACTGAGAAACTCACTCTGACTTTCTACTTTTCATGGCAGCTGAAACCTAACACTGAAAGGAAAATTGTAGTAGGTACAGTGACTGTGTACTGACTGCTTCTTATTTGGCAGACATTTGTTCAATTGCTTTATGTGCACTGTCTCATCAGCCTTTATACTTTCCTACACACTGACCTCTCTAACAATTTCTATGGTAAAGATGAAAGAAATGTGGGGTTCTAGAGCTACAGAACCTTTGTAAGATATAAAAGGTAGAGAAAGAGTTTCCACAAGACTCAAGGCTGTGCACTGTGTTTTTGAGCTATTATGGCTATGTCTTCTGTGCATGAATAAAATACTGGATTCTTTAAAAATGTCCTTCAATTATTACTACACACAGAATCCTCCTGGCAGCATACTTGAGACTTACTGATTTGGAGTCTGTTGCATGAAATATTTAAAAAAAAAACTGACACATTTCCATACTACTGCCAGACAATGACAGGCCACATGTCTCTAGCCAGGAGATTTCGACTACATGGCCTCTCTGGACTGGTGGGTGCTCCCCAGTTCCCTTTGTGGATTACTGCCATGCCAGCCCCACACAATGATTGTTCACCCTGTGGTCAGCTGCCACACACCCAGCAACCCAGTCCCAGCAACCCAGTAGAAGCAAAACGCTTGATGACCAGCAGGCTTCCCACACTACTGCCAGCAACACTCTGCCCCATGGGCCTGGGCAACCATGCACTGGCGGAGAATGGCTGACCTGTTTTTAATTTTATGAAGACTCTGACTTACAATTCCAAAATCTCTCCACCCAGCTCCCTAGGTTCCCACTGGCAGGTTGTTACCACAACAGCCCCATGCTTCAAAGCCCCCACGGCCTTGGAGGTACACATCAGGCAAACTCACACTTTGCTGTCATAAGTTTCTCTCTGAAACCAGTTGAATCACCACAGTTGAATGCTGTCAGAAGCAGACTTGTCTTAACAACAGGTGAATAAATAGCATTAAATGTCACATTCGATGGATTTCTGACATTTTTGAAAACCAACTATCTATGTAAAGTAATCGGACTCTTCTCCATTAACTACTCTCAGCTACTTCTAATTATAATATCAGAAAACACCCTAATAATAAACTCAGAGCTATGAATTTGCTATTTGGCCCTTAACACAAAGGCTTATATATCTAAGATCAATTTATAATAATAGTTATAGAAGGACTGGGTCTAAGCCATGTACTTTTAATTTTTTTCTATCAATAGAAGAAATTTATACCAATAAAAACCTCAATTTTGCATCAAAATGAATTCTTTACCAAAATGAGAAATTATGACTTCAATTTAGTAACAATTAAAAGATTTCTACCAAATGAGATTATGACTATGAAATCAATTCTAGATATTCCTCCTTGGTCCAATTATGGCCCTTTCTACATTCCTTAGAAAGACAACCTATAATAAGCCCTTACAGCCCCAAAGTCCAGGGAACTAGGGCGATGATTCCTCATAACTTCTTCAAGCTGAATGTGGATATTAAGAAATTTTGAAGGGTGGGGGGGGGAGGGAAAATAAGGGAATTAGTTGGCCTTCAGAAGGCCACACCAACGATTGATTTAGTCTTTGATGTTTCTGTTTTGACTGGATTCTGCTGAAAGACCAAGACTTGCAGAGTTCAACTGAAGACTCACCAAGGCTCTATATTCTGCAATATACAAAACTTATTAACAAAATTTTAGTATCAACAAGATGTATTTTTTGTTTGATTCTCAGGAATCTAGTCCTCTGGGGGGTCTCCTTTCATCATATCTGATCCATAGAACTCTGGAAGATGTTAAGATCCTAATCACCTTTTCTAAACATACAAAGACAACACCTCTCTTCCAAAATAGAATATCCTTCAGTCAGCAACCAGGAAAGCTTGTGTCTGGCCCCCTCTTCCAGAGGAATAATAAAACCACAAAACTCAAAATCATACCCCCCCAACCCCCAAAACAAATGAAGTAAACTAAAATAACATATGTGCTTATTCTTAGGCCTTGTCTGTTTTGCAAGACAGGATAAAAACCCAAGATTCCAGTGGAGACAACATTAGACGGATTTTTAGTATCCTGTGAAGCATATAAAGCAATCTTCATATCATCTTATTGTTCATCTCTCTGCCTAGAGCAGTCATCTTGTTATACCATTTTTCTGTTTGTCTCTCTGCCTGGAGCCACAGACATATTTTATTAATACCTGAGAGAGAGAGAGAGAGAGAGAGAGAGAGAGAGAGAGAGAGAGAGAGAGAGAGAGAGAGAGAGAGAGAGCCACAGACAATTTTTAATACCTGTAAATAGCAGGCAATTATCATCACTACCTATTCCCCACCTGATTTGGACAGAATCTCTATATAAATCTATTCTAAAAGCAAATAATCCCAATTTTAGTTTCACAGTTCAATCCCTCTGCCCTAAATAGTAGGTGATTTCTTTCTTCTCCTAACTCAGAGCAGCCTGCAATTCCCCACAGCAGGCAACCTCAAGGGATGCTTTGTTTCAATTCCCCATGCTTGAGTCAAGTGACTCATCTAAAGGTGTGGTGGAGCACATCTTTAATCCCAGCACTTGGGAGGCAAAGGCAGGCGATTTCTGAATTCAAGGCCAGCCTGGTCTACAAAGTGAGTTCCAGGACAGCCAGGGCTATACAGAGAAACCCTGTCTCAAAAAACCAAAACCAAAACAAACAAACAAACAAACAAAGCACAGCAAAGCAAAACAAAACAAAACAAAACAAAACAAAACAAAACAAAACAAAACAAAAAAGTGACTTATCTAGAGCCACCTTTCTCCCACTTAGCAAATTAAACTTTAACCTTCAAGCTACTAAACTTAAATTTCTAGTGGATTCGTGCCCAACATGGTGGTTCTACACCTGTTGTGGGAAATATTAAAAATGACTGGCAAGGTTCCTGCACTACAGTCAACTACTCTCTGCCCGGCAACTCTCTGGCAGGGTTGGAGCTCCTAAGTTCCTTTTGCTGCCACACAAGCCCCACCAACTACTGTCCACCCCACAATCTACTGCCACAATACCCATTTACCCAGTAGAAACAAAATTAACAAGTCAGATTTATGTATCAATGAATTCTCAGTTCACACAATGCCAATACAATACTTTCAGAACCAACTGATAATGGTAAAAGCTGCCTACCTATATTAGACAAATTATCCCAATTATTCTATCCTTTATGATATCATGACTACCTGTGGCTATTTAAAGCCATGCTGGTTCAGGTTCTTCTTCCTGTCCATCTGCTTCCATCTTGGCTTCCCTTCTCTCCCAAGATGCTCTCTGTCTCTTCAACTCTTAGCTTTGCCTCACTTTTCCCTATATAATCACAGGCTTCTTGTTGTACTAATATTTTAATGTGACTGGACAGGAAAGCATGTTATGATTCTTTTTCTTTTTCATTTATAACATTTTACCCAGCCTAACTGTTTTATAAGTAGAAAAACAGAATAAGGAAGAGAGCGTAATTATATTACACTATCTAGTAGAAGATACTACCACATTACATGTAAACTCCTGGGTAACATTAGCTAAAAGCAAGAACTAGCCATTTCTGGCACAAAAGGTGAATTCCAACAGTAAAGAGGGAGAGAAAACTGTCAATTATTCGTGGTCAAATGGCTATGTCCTATCGTATAAGGGACATACAGAGAAGGTTCTACAACTTTGCAATCTGATAATAAAAATAAAGCCAACAAATGTGACACTGTTGGCCTTAATTGCAAACAGCCATTTTATCATTAATAAGGACCAAAATATCTTTAACTGCAAGAAAAAAGTAGCATTTAAGCTCTCAAAGAAACTTTCAATTCATGGTGCGTAACAAAGTTTACCTGTTATGTATACCTACCAGATAGAACAATGTCACAAAATATCTGCCAACTTGCAATTCCAATGTCCTGAGCATCTCCTGCCTCTGTTAATACAAGCTCCTCAGCTCTGCCATGAAAAGCAATAGTCATAAACAATAGAGATACTTCAGAAATTTTCTGACAAACTTCCAGAAAATAAAGCTGAAATCAAGTTTAAAATGGAACAATTAAAAATTTCTCAAGATAATATTTTCAAACTTGTCTAATATTGAGAAGAGTGGAGGAGTTAACGCCACAGGGGAGATATTTGTAGTTTCTTTGAGGTCTTCCACAAATCACCCAAGGGTATCAAAGCCACCAATCCCTAATTTCCTGATAATTTGCCTTTGATGAGAGAAACTTCAAACTTCAAGCTCAAATATACAAGTAAATTGGACGCACTTACTAACCTACAACTATATATATTTATACCCTATCCCCAATTATTTCTGCCTGTAGAACTCAATGAAAGAAGTTTACTAAAACTCTTGGACTCACCACATAAATATGCCTCTTAAAGTAGATGTTGCGGCTCTTGAAAACTATCATTTGCTACATACATCTGAAAGAGGGGTGACAAATTTACTGAACAAAAATTAACCTAACGAGCAATGACAAGGAGATTAGAATGAGGGGGAGGAGGAGGAAGGAGGAGGAAGGAGAAAAAGGAAGAGGAAGACAGTGACAACTATGACAATGGCGATGATAACAACAACAAAAACAACATCAACAACAAGGAAACCTACCTTAGAACTATAAACCCAAAGTAACACTAGGTAAAGAAAGGTGGATACCAATGCAAGAATATTCTTACTACCTAGGAAAAAAAAAGGGGGGGATATAAATGAACCGGACTGGAAAGCACAGAGGGAGCAACTATGGGAATTTCTTCTGTATTAGACACCAGAAAAAGTATGAACAGAACACCTACTTCCCCTGCCAGTGTCAGAACAATAACTGGCCCTAAAGTAATATCATATCCCCAATGCACTACCATGTAATAACAACAAAAACAGAAGACACAGAAATCAAAAGGGTTAGGTATTAAAATGTACTTCTTGCATCCTGATTTTAATCCAGAGCAAGAAGCCTAAAGTTCCCTCTTCCATTGTCAGAAAATAATTTCTTGCACTTTATATGGGAAGTTCCTCAAACTGCCTAGTCAGGTTGAGCCTACTTGCATCAAACAGTTTTGCACAAATTATGAAACTAAAGATGCCTGAGTGCTAGACACATTCTCTAAGGTTTCTCAGAAATTAAATAGAATGTTCCTCCTGTTTTGACTAGTGAAAAGATGTGCATTCCTTTCAAGTCTCATCTTCAATTATATATCAGCATGCCCTGGGACATTAAATATGGAATCTTCTGAGCATCCCAAGTATTTTGTTAGGATTATCCTGCTATGAAACTAAAAATATCTTACAAGAATACAGTGTGTTTATTTAAATAAGTGGCCAGAAAGACTCAATCTCTGAAGTAGTTTTAACCATAAGTTCACCATCCTGTGATACTGAAATTGTGGCTCCTTTCACTTGTATGTATATATATATATATATATATATATATATATATATATATATATATACATACATACATATATATATATATATATGCATCTGACTCCTTTGTATAGCACTCCTGTGCTATATTCATTTTTAGATTATTTTAACAGCTTATTCAACTTCATTAAAGATATCAAGGAAATATATAAATGTTATACACACTTGATTCTCAAATCAGTCCTTTAAGGGAAAAGGAGTTTGGGTTTCTTAATCAGTACACTTACTGGCCAATATTAATAATCTGAGCTTTGACTTCTCTATTTTAAGATGAAACAGTATTAGGCAGTATTGATAGTAACAAGAGCATTTGGCCCTATAACTCAAATGGTATCCCTTTCCTGTTATGGGATCTGACTTTTCTCCTATGTGGTTTGCAGCCCCATTGTGGTATAAATTTTCTTTTTGTCTTTCTTGCTTGTAAGCTGCTTTTACACTCAACAGTTATGAGACACACATTAGGGTGCCTTTCCATATTTGTTATTCATTTATGCCACCCAAGATACCATTTATTTCAGGTTTTTATTTTCCTGTGATTAGATTACTCTATCATTGTGAATAAAAGTGTTGCTGTGTTTGAGCATTGAAGAATAAAATTAATAAAAACTAATAGGAATGAATCTGTAATTAAAAAGAAGTATGAAAGCTTTAATTATTCTTTGTAGAATATATGGATATTCACATTTCATGCAGTCAGAAGAGTGTAAATAATGAGGGTTAGGATTATAATGTAAATGTAGAAAATTTTCAATTTTCAACTCTCTTCTATCTACTACAATGAAAGGATGAGAAGCAGAAAGAGTCTGAGACTAGAATGCTGATATTTAAATTATTATATGCAATAGTTTTGAATTTTCCTGCTCATATGAATCTTTTAGTGCTACAGAAATTGTGAACTATACTTTCTTGGAAGATAATACAGAGGTATCTGCTTTGCAAAAGCTATGTGGGTTATCCTTGGCATCTCTTGTTTCCCACTCAGTCATTTATATAATAGGCAGAGTTAACTCATAACAGAAACTCACTGGCAGCTCTTGCAGTTTTAGTTAGTGGGAATGGTCATCAAAGCAGCTATGGTTATAGTATAGTTGTAAATATTAAGCAGTGAGCTAGAAGCCATCTCTCTCTCTCTCTCTCTCTCTCTCTCTCTCTCTCTCTCTCTCTCTCTCTCTCTCTCTCTCTCTCTCTCTCTCTCTTTCTAGCTCTCTTTCTCTTTATTTTGAAATAATTTGTCTTAGATAAAAGCTATAAGAATAATAGATCTTGACTCCATGCACAGATTCACCAATAATTAACATGTTCCTCTTCTATGCTTTATAGTTCATCCAGGGTATCTATATTTACTTGTCTACCCAATCTTAAAACAAAAGTAAAGTTCCAGTTATCTCAATAGGAATATATGAAGATGTCAAGCTCATATGCCTCAATGAAAAGGGAATAATGAAGGGATCCTAGCCAGCCCCAGCCTGGAAAACCTGGCTCTAGCAGGCCTTGACCATCTTTTCGATTCCCTCTACCTCACTAAAAAATCTATTAGATTACATTCCTAAAGCTAGCCCCTAAGTTCCTTTACCTTATTTGGCCAATTCCTCCTCCTGAAGTGGACTGCCAAGGTCCAGCTATCAAAACATTGAAGTCCAGTAATCAAATCCCCACTTTTATCGAGTCCCGCGGGAATCAGTTATTCATGGGTATGAGGGGGGCTGCAAACCTGGGAGAAAATGGGAGGAAGGGAAAAAGGAGCTGGAGACCAAGTAGAGGGTCCTATCAAGGTCTCAGTTTATTAGGCTGAAATGCCGTGTTTTAAAGCATACATTGAGGGGAACAGGGAGGGGATGAGGGGGAATTAACAAAGAACAAAGAAGTGAGCATCAGGAGACACAAGGGCCGAAGTCAGAGGCCAGGCAGTGGACAGTCTGCATCTTATCTCCGGAACATAGATCCTCCTTAACAGTGTTGGGTGTCAGGCCAGGCTCAGCGTGTAACTCATGTCCTTGGAAGTCATGGGAGTCAGAAAGAGATAAGGAAGTGGGGACTATAATTCAGCTTTTACAGCCTCAGGTGCCAGGAAGGGAACAGGGAGAAGGGAGTGACGACCGGCTCCTAGCACAAGGCCATTAGGCTTGTCAGGGTGGGAGACAGTGAATGGCTTTTTCTCACAGTATGGTCTCCAACACACTTTGGCTCACCTAATTAACATGCCAAATTAAAATTAACCATCTCATCTTAACTGAGTTTCTCCTTCACCTTTATAGATCCCCATTTTCCTATAGGCCATGTTTGTCTCCTCTTTATCCAGAAGCAGTGCTTTATTCCCTTGTGGGAAAAATTCTCCTTCTCTATCTTCCTTGCTTACCTCCCCTACCTTGTTCCTTTCCACTTCTACTTTTTCCTCTACCTTCTTGCCCTTTTGTGCTTCCTCCCCTCTGTCCTTCTGGGGAAAGTAAATATCCCTTCTGCTCAGATATACCAGTAATCTCATTTGCAGAACTACATAATGTTATTCAAGTGGTATGTGTGTTGTAGGGCCTGGAATCTTCAGAAGAGAAGAGGAATCCCTGTTGACAAAGGGAGTGGGTTATTATCCACCCCCTCATGGCTTTCCTATATTGTCAGATTTCAACCTTAGGAGCAGGGTTTCCTGAAACTTTGTCCCCTTCCTGGGACAAATACCCCTTCAACCTCTTTTTTCCTATCTCCCTTTTTCCGATCTCCATTGTTCCTTCTCCTTCTCCATTATCCTCTCTCTTCTTTTACTTTATCCCAGCCCTCTGTCCCTCTAGGACAAGTAAATCTCCCTTGTGCTGAGAACATGGTCTTGGTTTATCTTGAGCCAACTCCAGGTTACCTACAAATAATAACTGTATGAGACAAACCATTAAAATATGTTCAGTTTCTCAGTGAGAAGATGGCCATCCATCATGAGCAGCAGATGAAGAATAAGATGATAACCTATGACAAGCTATGATCAGCTACATCTTAAAGGATTACTTTAACCCTTTGTAATTTTGTGGTAAAGAGACTAACAATGTCTCAAAGAAAATGAATAAAAATAGGATGAGTTCATAAAGGAAACTAATAGATTAAAGCAGATCAATTGTGGTCTGTAGGACCATGTCTCCCATTCGTATAAGCTTAGTGGTACACATGTGTGAACCCAACACTCAGACAACTGACATAGAAGTATCATATGTTCCAATCCAGTCTGTACTCCTTAGTAACACAATTTTTCCAATTAATTAATTAACTAATTAATTAATTAATTAACTAAAACAAAATTATCCCATGTTTCCTAATCTGAAGGTCTAGGTCAACAATCTCCTTGCATTTGCACAACCATGACTAATTCTTAACTGTGACTGGAGCTCACCTCATCTCTTTGCCTTCTTCTGTATGACAAACCTATATTCAGACTCTTCAGTGACCATGCCCTCCACATAAGGAAAGATTTGGTCTTATCCTTCACCTCACCTTTTCTGTGTTAGATTTCATCTCACACATCTTTCCAGAATCCCACCCCAGAATAAGAATCACTATTCAACAGACAACAACATTTATCAGTATGAATTAAAAATGTGTGTGTGATTAATAAACATCTTCTCTTTCTCATTAGGTTGGGGACAGAGTGGATATGTCTTTCAAAACTGAGTTCTCCAGCATAGCATATTGCCTGGCATATGTAGAAGCTCAATAAATATTTATTGATTTAATAAGTAGAGGAAGGAGCATCTTGCTTTTTAATGAGCACACTAAAATTCTTTAAAATGTTAAGTTCTATTTAACAGGAATATGATTAAAGTGTGTTATCCTTCTGATTATTCATAAATGATTATTCATAAAACATTTCTCACTTTATTATGACCTTAACATATCTTGGCCTTAATCTCTTTAAATGTTTAGTTTTGCTTTTATTCATGATTCTTATATTACTGTAAAACTACTGGTAAAACATTTCTCTAAAACAAAAACATTGGTATGTGCTACATTCAGAATGTGTCTAAGATAGACAAGAATAGAGTTTGACTGTATTACTATTAAAAAACCATATAAGAAATTAAATAAATGTGTAGCTTTTCAATAGGACAGTATAGCTATGAAAAATTATTCATTTGATCACTATATTTCTTTTTTTCACAATGCAGAGTATTTTTTCTGTCTTTTTATTGTTATTCTTTTTTTTATTATTTTTATAGACCCATCTTTACCTACCTCGTGGTCTTCCCTCCAACTGTTGTTTCTCATCCCATTTCCCCATCTCCAAGAAGATGCCCCTACTCCCCAACCCCGTCCCACCAGACCTCCCCACTTTCTGGAGCCTCAATTCTCCCCAGCATTAAGTGAGTCTTCTCTCACTGAGGAGAGACTAGGCAGTCCTCTGCAGTATGTGTCAGGGGTCTCATATCAGCTAGTGGAGTCTGCTTGGGTGTTGTCTCAGTGTCTGAGAGAACTCAGGAGTTCAGGCTAGTTGATATTGCTCGTCTTCTTATGGGCTCGCCCTCCAGCTTTTCCATAATCCAACCACATGGGTCCAGGCTTCTGTATATTAGTTGAGTGTAAGTATTTGCATCTGACTCTTTCAACTACTTGTTGGGCCTCTTAGAGAGCAACCAAGCTAGGCTCCTCTCTGTAAGCACACCATAGCATCAGTAATGGTGTCAGGCCTTGAAGCCCCCCCTTGAGATGGATCCCAAGTTGGGCCAGTCACTTAACCTCCTTTCCCTCAACATAGAAAATATAAATATTACCTTAGAGAAAAAAAACTGAAAAATATTTTGCATTATTATATAGTTTTATTAAGCTTACTATAAATTTATGAATGAATTAATTTTGCATAAGCCAATTTTCTGTTACTATCAAGTTACTAAAGAATGCAAATACAATTGTAAAATATGTTTTTTGTTTTAAAAAAGCAGAATATGTGCAAATGTCATATCTGTAAGAAATGAATTCCACAGCCCACACATGTGACAATTACAGTTGCCCCATCAGTTTTTCTTTTTTTTTTTAAGTACATCATGTTTATTGCTGAAATATATTCTGCTTTGTCAATAGATCACAGTTAAACCATTCTCTTGCTGATGAAATACAGCCCTTTCCTTATTTCAGCATTCTAGGATGCATACCCAGTGGGCTCAGCCTCTGTTAACAGGGATCAAAACAGATGACCACTAATTGAACACTTCCTTCAATTCCACAGAAGAATGTCAGATCATATTTTCTTTTCTAAATAAACTTTAAAGTATGCATGTCAGATACAAACTTATCAGCCACATACAAAAATCTGTAAGTATCAATATTAAATATACTAAATTGGTTATTCAAAAAAAGTTATCATATCTGACATCTCACACTAGTGGGTGTGTTGATTGTTTCTGCAAAGTGTGGATGCCATGCTCACATGGATCATAGGTCCCCACTATTTCATAACTTCTAAACATAATCTGAAATAATCATAATCTAATCTGCTAAAATATAGCATCTGTTCATAATCTTAATTTTTCTCACTTACTGGCTACCCCAGCCATTTGTAAACATTTGTCTGTTTCATCTATTGCCTTCTTTAACTCCTGATTTATGAAACTTCTCCATGTACTGTGAACCTGCCTTTTGTTATTCCTGGGTTTCTTCTATGTTCTCAGTGTTTGACTTGCTTTTTTTCATAAGTATTTTATTGATTTATAGTGAATTTTGCATCATGAACTCCAATCCTGATAATTTCCCAGTCCTTCTTCATCTGTCCTCTACTCTCATAACCTCCCCTAAAAATTTAATTTAAAAAATACAAAATAAAAATTGAAAATAAACAAACAAACAAGCAAAAATGGCTCACTAAAGAAACTGTGGGCTGTCATGTAGTATATCCTTTTGTCCAAACAACATTGGATGCAAATGTTCATTGTAATGAGTCATTGGTCAGGTTTAAGGCCTCTGGCTTCTGTTATAACGTCAATATTGTATCCTCAAGACTTCTTTCAGATATCCTGCTATTGCCCTGAGTCATGGAGATGCTAAGGCTCTGGTTCTGAAAGACTAGCCTCTTCATGTGCTCCAGAAGCCCAGAGGTGGGGTGGACATCAGCTCAAAGCCCTGGGTCTGGGCCTTTCTGGTAGCTGAATAGGTCAGCTTACCAGCTCTAATACACCTAACTCACCAGGACCAGTGGCACCTCTCCTGCACTTTCCCATTGATGGGCAGGGCCAGTTCTCCTGAGCACTTTACCTCCGAGGAAAGAGGCAAGGTCAGCTCAGTACATGCTCTTGGACATCAACATGGCTTCCAACATCAGACCCAGACCACAGACATCCAGGCATTTGAATGGTCTTTTGGGGTAACATGGGCCATGGACATGTACACAGACCCCTTCTCTGGTAGGGCCAAAACCCCAGATATGTCCTTCAGCGGCAGCTTGTGCCTAGACATCAGCATGGTGTCAGGTGGCAGCTCAAGCCTCTTATATCAGGTTGTTCCTCACCACCGTTGTGTTTCCAGTTCTGCCTCTCTTTATAATACACATACCTTTCTACTTCTCTTTCTCTCCCATCTCTTTACTACATACTTGCTTATTGGCCAGTGCCATGCAGTGGCAGGACCTGTGCCCATCAGTTTCTTAAATTAAGTCCCAGTAGAAGTGTTGTTCGGTTAGTTTGAATCTCAGTACATGCTTAATAGGGAGTGGGTAGGTGGAGGAACATCCTCATAGAAGCAGGGAGAGAGGGGATGGGATAGGAGGTTTCTAGGGTACAGGGAAAACTAGAAAAGGGATAACATTTGAAATGTAAATAGAAAAAGTATCCAATAAAAAAGAATAAAGCAGTAATGTAAATATAAAATGATATCTACCCAGATTAAATGATTAAAAATTAACATCTTATAAACTCATTCATATTTCAAAAATCCATTAGAAGGTATATATTATTTCCAAGGCTTTCTTATGAATTAATTTAACTGTTTACTTTATATCTCAATAGCAGCTTTCCTACCCCCCTCTCCTCCAAGTCCCTTACACAAGAGAAGGGGAAGCCTCCCATGGGTGTCAACTCACCTTTATTACCAAGGATTTTAAGAGCAGGCTGAAGAAGAAATCTGGCCTACCATCTGCTTATGGCCCCTCAACTAAGAATGGCATTTACCTTTTGAAGTAGTGAAAAAAGTTCAAAAAGAAGATGTTTTGCAACATGGGAAAAAGTACATGAAATTCTATCATTATCACAAATGAAGTTGCATTGGAATATAGAATGTGCATTCATTTGTTTGCTGTCTGTACTGACTTTGCCTCATACCTGCAGAACCAATTAGCTTTCACCAAGACTTCATATCATAATATATTTTGTGCCTGATACTTTACAGGAAGGCACTTGCCAACAGTAGTCCTAGCATTTTAACTTTTTCTGCACTTTGATATCACTGAACTCATAGATTTATGAATCCTGCACATTTTTGCATGCTGATATGCTCTGACTTTAGACTTTACTCTTCCTCTACTGACTAATGATAATTCAATTTACAAAATTCTTGGCTGTTCGTCATTACCCACCTAACATACATCTTCATCAGTTGCTTCCCACACCTTGTTAACTCCATACTGCCACCATGTCTGTCTTCAGTCTTGTCTTAGGTATCTTCAAGCTCATTTTGAACTGTGATCATTTAAAAACTTTAATAAATGTGCAAGTAAAATTACATTGTGAAGCAGGCACAGAATTGACAAGAGACAGCTGAGGAAATTAGATCATAGGCTTGGATTTATGGAAGAGATTCTGCATTAAATGAAGCATCAAGTCAACATGAAGACATATACAATCACACATGAACAGTTAACTCATCAAAAACACACTTTAAGTCACAAATTCTTTTAAATAATGTTTTTTGTTTATTTTTGAGAATATCATATGATATATATATATATATATATATATATAGATATAGATAGATCATTTGGCCAAGGAAGGAAAGAAGAGAAGAAAGAAAGAAAGAAAGAAAGAAAGAAAGAAAGAAAGAAAGAAAGAAAGAAAGAAAGAAAGAAAGAGAGAGAGAGAGAAAGAGAGAGAGAGAACGAAAGGAAGAAAGAAAGAAAGAAAGAAAGAAAGAAAGAAAGAAAGAAAGAAAGAAAGAAAGAAAGAAAGAAAGAAGGAAGGAAAGAAAAAGAATTTTTTATCTCCTAGTAATTACTAAATAGCAATACATCCACAGTAGTCAGGGATGGAACAGGTCTCTATGTTGAGGTTTTGCATGGTTTGAGCTGGTGAATATCTTGTGTGTGCTCTAACTATGTTTTAAATACTCCCTTGCAGCAGAGAGCCTGTTTCCTTGAAAAATGAACTATAAAAATTCTGGTTCTCCTTTTAAAGGGTTAAAAGATAGTTTAATCTGGATTTCATATGTGGATCTGTCCTGCTCTATCTGGAAAATACTGTTTCCTTAAAATCATCCACCACTCTGGTTCTTAAAGTCTTTCTGGTCCCTTTTATGTGTAGATCTCTGAACCTTGAATGGGACAGAGTCATGATATAGACAGCCTATTTAGGGATGAGCACTGTGAAGTCTCTTCATGTTGGCCAGATGTTTGGGTTTGTAAATGCCATGTACTTCATGACGTAATGTCTCCTGATGAGGGTTGATCAATCAATATAACAATATGTCACTGAGACCCATTTTATTCCTTTGTCTGTTCAGCAGAACAATAGGAGAAAGTTTTCTCCTAGATGCCATTGCATATCTAGGCTCCATTTCTTGGTTTCATTTACAGAGTAAGGTATGTTTTCCAGTTCATAGGGCAGGTTTTAAGTCCAACAAAAACTCTACATATCACTGCACGCTTAATAAATTAGTCAATCTCTTTTCAGGAATTTTTCACATCCCCCACGTAGATTCTCAGTTTTACAGTAATATGTATATTTTACTTCATGGCTGATTCAATTGTAGGCATAGTTCTGTAGGTAATGTATGATAACAGTAGCCATAGCATTGGGAAGAAAATTTCAAATGTAAGAATGAAATGTTTAGAAGTTAGTCAAATGAAGATCATTGTGATGTAGAGGCAGAGGCTGGGAGTATATATTATAAATTTCAAATAGAAATTGAAGCAGTTCTATTAGGAATGTAAGATGTGATCAGAATAAAAACAACTTAAATAGTACTTCAAGCAAGTGATCAAACTAATTTTGCTCTTTCTCATTGAGATATCCTAAATGCTATTGCTACAATTATAGACATTAAAATAATTATCCAGAGTAATTTCAGAGAAACTTTAATTATTTTCCTCTTACTTTGCACCTATTTATAAAATAAATCAATGACCATTAAAAGAAACATACATAATAACAAAACAAGTAGTTTTGAAAAAATGGAAACTGCCTCTCCACATTATCCAAAGCACACATTATACCTTCTAAGTTCTTTGTGACAGTATTGTAAATTAATTCTTGTACTTCAAATTTTTACAATTGAGTTAATAAATACTTTTGTTTTACCCAATGAAAATTTAAACTAACATATATTTATGCTAGAAAGAGATTCAATATAATTAAACATGTGTCCCAGCCCAGTAGGAAACCAAGAGTTTAAAGCAGCCCTGATAAGGTACTTGGCATACAAAATGTCTGATTGAATTGTATGCTTAATGTAGATTTTTTGAAAGCTGTAAAATTCCACTGCATACTAATACTAAATATTTCCCCTGGAATGTCTACAGAATCTTCAACTTGAGTTGTTTGGAAAGTTTCCAGAATTCTCTTACAGCAGTACTTGTGCATAAAAGAGGAAACATAATATACACAAATGAGAAAACTCAATTATTCATGGAAAGCAATGACTTTTTCTACAATGTTCCATGTCTCCATGGCAATTTTTAGAATCAAAAAGTTGGGAACATTTTATATTTCATCATCAATTTTATTTTTATATTCATTTATTAGTAAATTATATCATCTACCTTTATCTGAGTTTGTGTGCATGTGTGTGTGTGTTAGTATTACATGATACAATCTTTTGCAGTTGATTTCTCCCCAAATTGCTATAGCTGTCCAAATTAATACCATCTTTCATAGTTCATTTAGCATAAATAAGTAAGATATCAAAACTGTAAAAGCATGTGCTAATCCAGGCACTTTAGCCAATTTTCATTTTATTTCTTTTTTTGAAAATAGTCTGTTTTCAGATGAAACAACTTATTCTGACTACAATTTTTCACCCTTCAACTATTTCTATTTCTTTACCATCTTCTCTCCAAATTGGATCCAAACTCTTTGCTTCTCATTAGAAAAAAACAAGCATCTAAAGAATAATAACAAAACAGAAAATGATTTCATTTTTGTTTTCTTTAACAAACAGGCTGACATAGGAAAAACAGAACAGTAAACCAAAAAGTACTAGAAATACATACAAGAGCAGAGAACATATGTTCACATATACAAAATCAGGATGCAAACCACACACACATGTGTGTGTGTGTAATGTGTGTATATATATATGAACTCAAAGATGAGTTCATTTTGTATTGGCCATTTACTGTATGAACCTGGAGCTTACCCTTAACAGAGGTTTAGAGAAGGAGAGTGTGAATGGAAGGAGGGATTGTGTATGGGATGGGGGAACTGAGGTTGGGGCCAGGGATCAGAATGTAAATGATGAATGAATGAATGAATGAATGAATGAATAAATAAATAGGAAAGAGTGCTTTGTTTTTCCCAGTGAGATTTCATTGCAGAAAAGTAATTTTTCAATTGAAAGTAGTTATCAATTGGAGCTAGTTTATGGGTTAGGGATGAGGACACTGTTTTCAGTTCTAGGATGCCATCTGGTACAAACTCATGCAGTTTCTTAGATTGTTTTCACAGTATTTATGAGTTCATATATGAATCAGTCATGCTGCTTAGAAGGCTATGTTTTCTTGATGGTCTCAGGCTCCTCTGGCTCTTATAATCTTTCTACTTCCTTGTACACAGAGTTCCCTGAGCCCTGGGAAGAAAGATTTGTTGTAGATATATCATTTAGTCCTGAATGTACAAAGGTCTCTTAGTCTCTGTACATTATTCAGTTATGGGTCTGTATTTATTCCTATCTACTTCAGGATTAAGATTCTTTGATGGTGGTTGAGCATGAGACGGATCTTTGAGTATAGAAGGATGTCATTAGGGATCATTTTACTGGTAGGTTCCTTTAGCAAACGGTAATATTTTGATTTCTCCTAGAATTATGATCTATCTAGTCTCAGGATTTTAGTCACACAGCAGCATCAGGTATGGGTTCTGTCTCAAGGAATGGTACTTGAATCCAGTCTGACAATGCTTGGCTAATGGAAATGTACATTTTATTTGCCAGATGTAATTGTCCTCTGTTGAATAAGCTCACCTTTTCTTGTTCTTTCTGAACTCTGACTGGTTGGTGCAACTCAGCTGTTCTGGCTCAAAACTATTTTCCACACTGATTAATTCTAACTGGCTTATCACTGAATTGCTCTGCTTTACCTCAAACTCTCTCTGGAAGTCTGTTCTTACACTGGCATCTAGGCATCTGGGCTTAGGATAATTATAGGTCTAGGTGCATTTTTCTGAGTTTGTTTTTGTTGGATGAATGTTTGGTTCCTTGGTTTCTGTTTCTTCTTTGGTCTTCTGGTGTTTGTGGCTTGGATTTATGTTGTACAACATGACTAGTGGTCCAGTAGGGAGTCTCCATTAGGGTTTGAGATTTTATTTCTGGTGGCTATCTTGGACTTTGGTACAGAAGGGAGTTGCATGTGGTTTCTACCCAAGTTGTGGTCATGGACACAGTGGTGAGGAGTGGTGTGGGGATTGGGGATATTGTGTGAGAGCAGTGAGAGAGTGGAGAAAGCCTGAGGGTTGCCACATATCTGTGGTTCTTGCAGCTGTTATGATTTGTCCCTGGTCCATCAGGGAGTTACTATATGATTTAATCTATCAGTGTTTTCACTGACATGGCATACACTTGTTCTTCAAACTGTTATTCTGGGTGGGATGGCCTCAGGAATTTGTTTTCACATTCAGTTTATTTGGTGATCTATATGCTTGTATCTCTATAGGTGCTCCCTTCTTTAGGTTAGGGAAATTTTCTTCTAGGAATTTGTTAAAAATATTTACTGTGTCTTTGTCCTAACTGTTTCTCCTTCCTCTATTCCTAATATTAATATATTTGTTCTTTCATGGTGTCCGTTTTCTGTGCCTACATTTTTTTTTATTTTTGTACATTTGATGTTTTCTTTGACTGAGATCCCTATGTCTTCTATCTTGTCTTTTTCCCAGTTCTAAATGTCTCTTTTAAAAAATATTTTCTTTGTTTGCATTTCGAACGTTATCCCCCTTCCCTGTCTCTGCTCAACAAACCCCATATCTTGTCTTAAATGCCTTTTCTTTAAAGAGTCTTTTTTCCATCTCTTGCATTATCTTGTTGAAACTTGACTCTGAGGTGAATGATTGAGTTTTTAAGTTTTCTGAGATTTCATTAATAGGTTTTTTGATATCCTCTTTAAAGAACTCTATCATATTCATAAAGGCTATTTTTAAGCTATGCCTTGTGTTTCAACTATATTACTGTAGTAATGTGGCTGTAGTGGAGACATGTTTTTCTGGTTGTTATTGATTGTTTTATGTTGTTGTCTAGGGATCTTGGTTTGGGATAATGGGTAATTATGTTATGTCACCTTGTGTTTATTGAGTGGATGTTCCATTCCTGTTTTTGTTTCCTCTCTGTTTTGTAGGCTGGTATGGTAGGTGTGTGTTTCCTATTAGGGAATGCCTTTGAGATCTGAGATTCTGCTTGTTGTGGCAATTGGGGATTTCAGGTAAAAGGAGTTTGTTGGAATCAGGATCTGACATTTAGGAATGAGAATAATTAGAAAGGGTCATAGGAATGATGGAGTGCATGTGAGTTGGGAAAGCTGGGTGTGCCACCAAGATCTGCATAGTACCCAGGGAATGCAGGCAGGGAGGATAAAAGACACCAAAACAGGTAGTTTGTTACAGAGTTAGAGAAAAGACAAGGGAAATGGATTGGATGAGAGAAGGGAAAGGGAAGATTGCTTACCTTCCCTATTGTACATGGTCAAATAGGACAAGGGAATTCCTATAAAAGTTGGCAGCTGAGAGAAGGGGTTAAGGTTGTGAGGAAGGCAGTAAGAGATAATCTCATGGTCAGCTTCAGATGGGAACAAAGAGGAAGTCGTCATTTTCAATTATTAACTAAGAGATTGAATGATAATTTTCTCATTCTTTGAATTCAAGGTTCAAAACCATACAAGGTCTATTGTATTGAAGATAGTGCATTCAGCATGAGGAGTAAGTTCAGCACAAGGCAGTATTTCAGGATATCTTTAAAGACTGAAATACAACTTATGAAAGTATGTGTACCTGGACAGATAGACCAGACTCAGCAAACTATTATAAGATTCTTAATATTACTTCTTATTACTCTGCCCTCTTTGCCTTCACTAAACCCATTATAGGTTACTCAAAGTCATGGGAGTTTAGATATGAGTAAACTTCTGGGGAAAATAGCCCCATTTTGCTCTATGCATTAGCTGTGAGGAATATACACTGGCTGTTGGTAAGTCTTAGCACAAAGAGAAGCCTTCCTTTCTTTCAAATACAAAGCTCAGGAGGCTACTAGGGCAGGGATTACAAGACCAGTAAAATAAAAAAGTTCTGGTTCATGGTGTTTTGTTTTCACATAGCATAATAAAGCACATGTGATAGGAACATCTAACAGGGAAGGGTCCAAAAGCCTTGTTCATAAAAAAACAAACAGAACTCAGTAGTATTTATTAGGTTTTTTTTGTGTCCATAAGACATTAATATGAGTGGATGATATGAATATGGCAAATGTGTTCATGCCCAGATCAAGGTTCTGATCATACTTCATTTGCACTGACTTCATTCCATAGTTGGAGCAAATAGACATTTTCATTTTATCAGACTGATGTTTATAAGACACACTGTGCCCTGAAGGAAGTTAAAGGAGTTGAATCTTGTGTACATATTCCCTCTGAACTAAGCAGCATCTCAAGTGTTAAATATTAAATCAGGGGTTAAGCAAACTTTGTCCAAAAGACAAACTTTCAAGTTAAGCCCAAGAACAGAACATTGCTTTTACTTTTTTGTTGTTTTGTTTCGTTTCGTTGTTTTTGTTTTTCTTTTTAAGACAGGGTTTCTCTGTGTAGCCCTGGCTGACCTGGAACCCACTCTGTAGACCAAGCTGGCCTCAAACTCAGAAATCTGCCTGCTTCTGCCTCCCAAGGGCTGGAATTAAAGGCGTGCACCACTACTGTTCAACTTATATTTTTAATTACTGAAAAAAATCTACTTTTCAATAAACTTGAGAGATCAAATTAAGTTCTAATTTTCCTGACCCTAAATAAAATTTTACTGGGAAACAATGAAACACTTGTGATCACATATTGTCTGTGGTTGATATTTGTGTTACAAAAGCAGAGCTGGGTAACTAACAGGAGACTTCATAGTTCACTTGGCCTGCAATATGATTATATGGCTATTTATAAAAAAAAATTCACAATCTCTGACACTAAGATGGCTTTAAAAAGCGTAGGCTTTGTGTGTCCTGATTTACTTTGCAGTTTCTATTGGAACTTCCTGGAATTCATGTTTTGCTTTTGTGTTTTAGACATTAAAAAGTGAAGAATGAAAAAAAAAATGAACTTCCTTCTGAGAAGACAAGAAATGTTATGGTTTTCTTTCTTTAAACAACAGAAATATATTGTCTCACTACTATGGAAGCAGGAAACCTAATGTATTAATGGGGTTAAAAGAGTTGGTAAGAAAAGATATCTTTCAGGTCCTTTATGATTTGCTTTGCAGTGCCTGTCAGGCAATTCATTGTGCCTCCTACTATCATTCTGCCCTCTGCATGTCTATCTCTTTGTCCACACATTCAAATTTCCTTTCTTTCTAAGTTCACCAGTAATATTTGATAAGGGTCTACCCCAGTGATCACATCAATACAAATACCTTACGACACTTTTGTTACCATTCTTGTTGTCAGAGGCAACCTGCAAGAGTAAAGCCTAATATGAACAGATCAATGTCTCATGCAAGAGCAACCTTTACTCTGGGTAACAAACAATTTGTATTCTGAGGCATTCGGAAGATTCAACAAGTTTATGAGCAAAGTTCAACCCATGTTTGGAAACAAGCTAAAAATAAAAGTAAGCAGCAGTGTGTAATCTGAAGCAAACATACTCCTATTGACTATACCAAAGAAGGGTACAAAACACATTCCAAAACAAATCAAAGTTATATTGGAGAGAAGTTATAATACCTTTGTCTAGTTTACCTAGAGTTTTCTCATGAGCTATCAGAAATCTTGTCACACAGTCTCATTCTTAGACCATGTATCAAGAACTTCTACATGAAGTTATATTGTAAGGTACTGCAGAATTAATTGAAGCCTCATCTCAAGAATTATTAGGAACACAATTCAGTTCAATGGTAACATCTCTGAAATTAACTTTGAAATCTCTCGGCATCCTTTTGGATAATTTCTTATAGTAGAAGGTAGCAAAAGGCAGTTAGTATATGCTGAGTTAACATTTTGGAATATTTTGACTACCCTAAAACAACATGAATATATGTACTGGTGTGGGAGATTGAGTCAATTTAGGATATTTTGCAATCTATGATGTATCTATATCTCAACAGTTATTTCACTATTTTTCTTCATCAAAATATGAAGTAGCAGGTTTCTTCATTGCATTTTTAATATACATGTGGTCTCTCTGGATCCTTCTACAGACCTCAGCTTTTCCCACAGCTTTCTGCTCCCATTCCTGATTAGCCACTCCCACTCTTACTGTATGACCTTTTAATTTTTGCATTTCACATGTTTACTCACTACCCAATTATTTAACTGATAATTTTCTATACTTGGGCAACATTCAGATATCTAATTCAGAATATTGACCTGTAAGAAATTTCTGTATTGATAGGACAGAAGTAAGATTTTTACAAAGAGAAGTTGGTGAGACTTGAAATGCCATCACTTTTCAAGGTACAAGACTAACAAAAACAGAGCACCATCTCCATCAGACTCTTGGAAGATGTTTCATGTCATCATACTTGAAGCATCAGATAAAACCCTATAAACCAGAAAGAGTGATGTTTTAGGCTGGTGTGACAAGTCAAGTGCATCTTCTTATGAACTTCTTATTTGTCAGTTTATATATTTTCTACACTTTTCCATTTGTCACACAAAAGGAAGAAAAAAATTCTCTTGATCCTGAACTTAGGTATCAAAACTTTTGGCCCAAGTCAAGCCTGGCCACCTATTTTCAATGTGCCAATAGTTCAGATTAAAAGTAGAAATAAAAAAAAAAAAGTTTAATTTCAAGTGGTTCCATTGGAAAGAGGAAATGAGAGATCCAGAGAAACCTCCAATGTGTAGTTAGACCCACCATTGACCCAATGTTATCTGGGTTTTCATCTCACTCTTAGTTTGACAAATAGAACTGTGTGAAGTTTCTTTTCTGGAGTCAAGTTTCTTCCCTGCCTGGTACCTTTCCTCCTAACATTAGGTTCATGACGAAGATTTTTATTTCTTTTGAGTTTTTTTTATTAGTCTGATAGGCAAAATTGAGAGACAGTATTTGAAAGAAAAGATACACTTTAAAATACTGTCATTTTTGCCAGGCTAGTTACACTCTGTTATAGGTAGTTTAATTTGTTAATGGCCTAATGAGATTCATTATGTTAAAAAGTCATTTTATGTGCTGTGTTGTGAAACAATTAGCATACTTTTATATGCTGAAGAAACAAAATTTAACCTATACAGTACTTCTTGAATGCTTTCTGGGAGTATTCTTATTTTTTTTCCTCTCTTTCTAATAACCAATCAAGTTCTGAACAGATGGACCAAATCTTTTAAGATTAGGAACATGTGATTCCTAATGATGACTCTGATATGGCTCAATATTTGGCCAAAGGAGATCTACTCTGCAGTAGTGAGTAAGACACCTGGGGCTAAACAACTAACTTATAAAAATTTATATTTTAAACATTTATTTATGCTTTCCTACATATTATGGAAGAAACATGGTTCATGCTAACTTCTGTCTTCTTTTTCTCCTCCAACTCTCAAGGTTCAAAGGCAAGTGCTATTATCACATTTTCTCAGTGAAAGTGAATATTTTGGAATGGATATTTTAAAATTGTAAACATTGGAGTCCATAAGAATTTCACCTTTCTCATATTATTTTCGCATGTTTCTGAAAGCCAGACTACACTTTTACTGTCTCCTCAGATGTTTCAAGTGTTCCCATGTTCCCAGGGCCTTCATGATCCCAGAGCTTTGTAAATCTATGACTCAAGATCCTCTATGCTGATAGCTGTTCACAACACAAAGTAAATAGGTATTCAAATTAAATATTTGCTATAAAAACTCATAAAGAAATTCATTTAAAATTATTCTTTGTTAAATATGTTTCTTTTCCATTCATTAGACATAAACATGTTAAGAAGAAGGCTGTGCTTCTTATTTTTACATGAGATATAAAATTTGACTGAATATTTGGAATTAAAAGGCATAAAGCATGTTCATTTTTCAGAGTTAATTGATAGGTTGATTATCAAATAATCAATGGAAATAACATGTCAACAATAAACATATAGTGCAAAATGGCATGTACAGGTCTAGGATCATTTCAGAAATTGTTCAAAATCATGTCTGAATCTCCAAATTCATTTAACAGTTCTTATGAACCATTCCTCATTAAGGAGTGGTTTTAAAAATCAATTATTATCACATGCTTAAAAAGAAAAATAAGTGAATTTGAAACTTATATGTTAAGGAATCATAGTAGGAAAATATTCAAAGTTCTCTTTTCTATAATTAAATTTCTATGTTTATGAAAGATCAAAAAAGTTCTTGTAAAGAGTTTAAAAATGTAGCAGTTTCTAAGGTATATTAATAGTTTTTTAATCTGAGACAACTTCTATTGATGGGAAGGGGCACTGTCCAAAATGTGCACACTGATCAGAACAAAGGGAACAGCAGAATCATGCAACATAACATGGGTGAGCACTTCTATAAACAACTCAGAACTTTCATGCACTTACTTTTAAACAGTTTTGCTTAGAATATAACTTCTTTATGCAAAGTTTTGGTGATGTCCACTTTCAGTAGTGTGAGCCATATGAGATAAAGAAACTGTGGTCTCACCTGTACTATGGCACCGCTTACTATAGAGATGAATGACTCAGGTGTTTCTCTTATAGATAATGTTTTTTCAATTTCTAGCTTTAAAATCACTTTCCATGTAATATCTATTTCATCTTATTGTGCATCATAAATTATATTTAGCATTCACACAGTTCTATATAAGGACTCTTCTAATATGAACTCCTTTCAATGATATTAAATCCTCCACTCTGTTGGTTTCCAAAATGCCTTACATTGATTTTTATTTTAATGTTTCATATAAAATGTTTTAATTAGCTAAAGGTTCTCTTTAAGTAGCTATTCATTGGGATTGAGACATTCCCTAAGACAGGGAAGTATAGATGCTTACCAAACTCACAAAAGTTGCAAAACTCATGATATAATTACAAGAAATCATAAAAACATTTTAAAACACATAAGCTAATTCTGCTTAACAACAAACATATTTAAAGAAAAAAAAAACATTGTCACTTCATTAGATGCTGAAAAAGCATTTGACAAATTCAACATCCTTTCATGTTAAAAGTCTTGGAAAGATCAGGAATCCAAGGTACATACCTAACTATAATAAAAGCAATATACAGCAAACCAGTAGCCGACATCAAACTAAATGAAGAGAAACTTGAGGTAATCCAACTAAAATCAGGGACTAAACAAGGCTACTATCTCTCTCTCTCCCACTCTCTCTCTCTCTGTCTATTCAATATAGTACTTGAAGTTCTAGCTGGAGCATTTAGACAACAAAAGGATGTCAAAGGAATACAAATTGGGAAAGAAGTCAAAATATCACTATCTGAAGAAATGATAGTATACTTAAGTGACCTCAAAATTTACACCAGAGAACTCCTACATCTGATAAACAACTTCCACAAAGTGGCTGGATATAAAATTAACTCAAACAAATCAGTAGCATTCCTTTATACAAATGATTAAAAAGCTGAGAAAGAAATTAGGAAAACAACACCCTTCATGATAGTCACAAATAAAAATATCTTGGAGTGACTTTAACCAAACAAGATCTGTATGACAAACAAGATCTGTATGACAGGAACTTCAAGTCTCTGAAGAAAGAGATCAAAGAAGATCTCAGAAGATGGAAAGATCTCCCATGCTCATGGATTGGCAGGATTAATATAGCAAAAATGGTCATCTTGCTGAAAGCAAATAACAGATTCAATGCAATCTCCATCAACCTTCCAACTCAATTCTTCATAGAGTTAGAAAGAGCTATCCTCAAATTCATTTGAAATAAGAAAAGGCCCAGGATAGTGAAAATTATTCTCAACAATAAAAGAATATCTGGGGGAGTAACCTTCCTTATGCTCAAACTGTACTACAGAGCAATAGTGATAAAAATTGCATGGTATTGGTACAGAGATAGAACAAGTAGATCAATGGAATAGAATTGAAGATTCAGACATGGAACCACACACTTATGGTCATTTGATCTTTGACAAAGGAGCTAAAACCATCCAGTGGAAGAGACAGCATTTTCAACAAATGATGCTGGCTCAATTGGCGGTTAACATGTACAAGAATGCAAATCGATCCATTTATTCCCTGTACAAAGCTCAAGTCCAAGTGAATCAAGGACCTCAAACTAAAACTAGATACAGAGAAACTAATAGAAGAGAAAATAGTGGTGTGTGTGTGGAGGGGGAGGGTAATGTCAAACACATGGGCACAGAGGAAAAGTTCCAGAACAGAACACCAATGGCTTATGCTTTAAGATGAAGAATCAAAAAATAGGACCTCATAAGACTGCAAAGCTTCTGTAAGGAGAAGGACACTGGCAATATACCAAAATGACAACCAACAAATTGGGAAAAGATCTTTACCAACTCTACATCTGATAGAGGAATAATATCCAACATATACAAAGAACTCAAGAAGTTAGACTACAGAGAACCAAATAGCCCTATCAAAATATGTGAAACAAAGTTAAACATAGAATTCTCAACTAAGGAAACTCAAATGGATGAGAAGCACCTAAAGAATTGTTCAACATCCTTAGTCGTCAGGGAAATGCAAATCAAAATGACCCTGAGATTCCACCTCACACCAGTCAGAAGATCAAAAACTCAGGTGTCAGCAGATGCTGGTGAGGATGTGGAGAAAAGGAATACTCCTCCATTGCTGGTGGGATTGCAAGCTGGTACAACCATTCTGGAAATCAGTCTGGTGGTTCCTCAGAACACTGGACATAGTCCTACATGAGGACCCAGCTATACCATTCCTGGGCATATACCCAGAAGATGCTTAAACATGTCATAAGGACACATGTTCCACTATGTTCATAGCAGCCATATGTATAATAGTAAGAAGCTGGAGACAATTCAGATGCCCATCAACAGAGGAATGGATACAGAAAATGTGGTACATTTATACAATGGAGTACTACTCAGTTATTAAAAAATGACTTTATGAAATTCACAGGGAAATTGATGAATCTTGAAACCATCTCAAAAGTGAGTAATGTCAGGCACAAAAGATGGTATGCACTCACTGATGAGTGGATATTAGGAAAAGAGTGTGCAATACCCATGATACAACTCAAGGACCATATGAAGCTCAAGAGGACAGAAGACCAAAGAGTGTATACTTCAGTCCAACTTAGAAGCGGGAACAATATAATCAACAGAAGTAGAGGGTTGGAGGGACTTGGGATGAAGATAGGAAAAGGAGCAAAAAAAACAGGGCCAGAATCAGATATGGGAGGCTATAGAGGTGATGTACAAAAGGTCAGTAAATTGAACAAAAGTGTGTAGCAATGGGGGATGGAGAAGTGAGGGGTAGCAACTAGAAAGTCCCAGATGCCAGGAATGCTAGAGCATCCCATAATGCCTATGACAGCTGAAATACCCTACAAAGAGGAGAGAGAATCTGTTGAGACCATATCCAGAAATTAGGCCTGGCCTCCAGGTTGAGGGACAGGGCCACCCCCTCCCTCAATCTCCAAAAATTTAACCCAGAATTGCTCCTATCTAAAGGAAATACAGGGACAAAAAGTGGAACAGAGACAGAGGAATGTCCATCCAGAGACTGCTCCACCTGGGGATCCATTCCATATACAGACAACAAACTGAGACATGATTGCTGATGCCAAGAAGTACTTGCTGATAGGAGCCTGATACAGCAGTCTCCTGAGAGGTTATGCCAGATCCTGACCAACACAGAGGTGTATGCTCACAGCCAACCATGGGACTGAGCACAGGGACTGCAATAGAGGAGTTAGGGGAAGATCTGAAGGAGCTGAAGGGGCCTTATCTGGCATGAATGGAAGGATCCTGTGAAGGCTTGATGCCCCACTGTAGAGGAATGCTTGGTTGGTGAGGCAGGAGTGGGCGTGTGGGGAAGCATGCTCATAGAAGCAGCAGGTTATAGCATAGTAGGTTTGCAGAGGGGAAACTGGGAAAAGGGATACCATTTGAATTGTAAACAAATTAAATATCCTATTTAAAAAAACGAAATCTGGCTGAGCAAACTATGAGAAGCAAGACAACAAGTAGTAGTCCTCTATGACCTTTTTATCAGTTCCTGTCTCCAATATTTTGCCTTGAGTTCTTGCCCAGACTTCTTTTGATGTTGAACTACAAGCTGTAGGGATGAAGTAAACCCTTTCCTAGTCAAGTTGGTTTTGGTCATGGTGTATTATCACAGTTATATTTATTATAGAAACCCTAGCTAAGACAGTTAATTCCCATTTGAGCCCATATCCCCTTCTGAAGCATCATGAATGGACCCACATTTGTTTCAATATTCTGATGTTCTCAAATATCTATTACATGACCCATTAAAACTATGAATAAAACATTTTAGTATTTTCCTAGGTTAAAGTTCCATAGTTCTTGACATTCCTGCAAATCAGCCCCATGGACCAGAAAACCACAGAGTTATCTTCCTCACAGCAACAGCTTACACTCCCTAAGAACCATAGGCTCAGGTTTCCTACATCAATAGCTACAAGAGGCTAAGCACCATAGGATCAGCTTTACTACAACATCAACCACACTTTGAGTACCGACTTTCGATTAGTTACTTTTCTCATATCTAAACAAGATACTTGGAAAAAGTAACTTAAAGAAAGAAGGCTTTAGTTTTAGCTCATAATTTTAGGGTACATTCCATCATTATAGGAAGTCATAATGACAGAAGAATGAATCAGCTGGTATCACTGTAGCAATCAGAAATCGGAGAGATGAATTGCTGATACATGTTGCTGCTCATAATAAAGGTGGTTCTTCCCTCCACAGTTAAATATTTCTGGAAACATTCTTATAAACAAACCCTTTGGTAAGTTTTGATGATGTTGCCATCATTCCAATCAAGTTGTCAATGAAAATTCATAATCAAATTGCCCTTTTGCAAGTCATATCTTGAGAGAGTAGCACACTCTTTCTTCCCTGAGAGGTGAATATAATGACATTTAAATTGTTTGATTTTTGATCCTTTGGAAGCTTCTGACCAAGAAGGGATCTTGTAAATAAAATTCATCTAGACAGTGGGAATTTTCTCTTTATCAGTCTCACAGAAACAGCTTCACAGAGTGTTTTATCTGTTGCCCTAAAAAAGATGCTGAGGAAGTTCATCAAAGACAAGCAAAGACTGGGATGAGTTGAGTGTCCTATCACTTGCTCCTTGATGCATCCATAGATTATTTATTACTTTAGTAGCTCGGTGGAAGGCTAATGCCAGACAGGACTTCTAGATTTTTCTGCCACTTTTTCTTTACAAGCTGTGCTTTTAGAAATACAATGAGTTAACCAGCTTTAAAGGACCAGTGGATGATAATCTTACTAAATCCCAAACTGAAGTATATGACCTATTTCTCATAGCCCACATTAGTGTTGCATATAATATTATTCCGTCTTTCCAGGAACAGTTTAAAAATTGCAGTATTTCATGTCTTCATTTGAGTGGTCTGATGGCTGGTATTAAATATCAGTTTGACAGAATCTAGAATTACTTAGAAGACAAGCCTCCAGTCACACTTCTAGAGGATTTTGTAGCCTCTGGGCATGTCTGTAAGAGATTACATTGATTATGTTAAGTGAAGTAGAGAGACCCACTCTAAAACTGGAGGACAGCATTCCCTGGGCTGGCGCACTAGACAGAAAGAACAGGAGAAAGATAGCTGAGCATAAACATTCGTTGTTTCCCTATCTGACTTACTGGATGCAATGTGACGAGCTGCCAGAAGCTCATGCTGCTGTCAAGGTTACTTTCTTAAGTTGGTTTATGATGTTTTCCTGCTTGTTTTTTGTTTTTTGTTTTTTGTTTTTGTTTTTGTTTTTTTCCAAGACAAGACTTCTCTGTGAAGCTCTGGCTGGTTTGGAACTCATTTTGTAGACCATATTTAGCCTTGAACTTATAACAACCCACCTGCCTCTGCCTCCCAAGTACTGGGATTAAATGTGTGTACCACCACCAGCTATTTTATCATAGCAGCTGAAAATTAAATAAAGATAATTGATTAAAATATTTGTGCCCTTGCTAGATCTGCTATACTTTTATGTCAGCCTTACATTGACACTGATTTCATTATGGTATTGAAGTACTTGTTTGAAAAGTTGCCAAGTAAGATAGGTATTATACCTCACTTTAAATATTTGTGCTCACACTGAGTGAGCTTGATCTAGACACATAATATCTTTGAAAGTCAGTTTTCTCATTCATAAAATGGCTTTCAATATTAACTTTGGAGAGTCACCAAAACTGACATTCAAAGACTCAATGATTTATCCTTTGTCAGCCTAATTGAATGACTAGCTCCAGAATCTACTTTTCACTCCTTTTATTTCCTTCTTCAGTTCATACCCTTTTAAAGTTGCTTATTAGCTTCATTTATATAAATCAAACACTAAAGACTAAAGACTAAAGACAATGTTTGGAAATTCCAGGACCAAATATTCTATCTTAGATCTTAGTCTGTAACTCAGTGTATAAGCATATAAACAGGTTACCTGAAAAATATCAGTGATAGCTTATTTTTCCAGGAGTATAACTGATTACATCAAAATAAATAATAGTTCTCTTATTTACTGTGAAGAAACATGTTTATTAGTTTCTCCCAAATATAAGCCATGGGTCTATAGTTTAAAATACACAAGTATTTATAGGACTTAGCAACAAGGGTCTTGAACAGGTAGCAGTTGGGAAAAATTCTGATACAATTATTATCAAAAAGATTTCTGAGAAGTGATAGGAAAAGTCAGGACCATTTACTATAAAATTATCTAAACTGTGTGAGGACTTGAAACATCCACTCAGTAACAGAGCTGCCACAAGGATACAGGGAGAAACAATCTAATGAAAAATCTGAACTAAAAAATGAAGATCTCTTAGTGCCCATTTCAGTCTTTTGTCTGGGTCCATTGTTCAGTATTTTGCTTTTCTCAGGATTTAAATGGCAAGACATTTACACGGTGAACTTCTGGGTTAACACTCCTATGTTCTCTCCTCTCCCTTTCTTCCCTTATCTGCTGTGCTTTTCTTATCTGAGTTGTCTCCCTCTTATCAGAGTATTGGTATTCTGTTACTTCATGTGTAATTTATATCCACGGATAGCCTTAAGTTCCTCTGTATATACCTCTGCTCCACATTTTAGAGATATGAGCTATCAGGTAGGAGAGAATTCAGTTCTTACTTTGTACTATGCAAGGTTACAACTCATTACTAACTTCAAATATAGTCATACATCTGCATATTTACTACTGTAGATAAAATCCTGCTGCCAAGTATCTCTGATAATCATAATTCCTAGGTCTGTTTTAAGACTTAAATGAAAAACACTGTTGCTTCTTTGTGGACTCTTGAATCTCAGGCACTCTTTTTGAAATGTTGCTTTTTCCTTGGGTTATTAAAAAGCAAAACGTAATGTCCTTATCTAAATAGTACCCATTTAAATAATATATTATTTCTGCCTCAAGCATTACAGTGGTTTTATTTTTACTTATATGTATAAATGAAAACAGTAATTCTAGAGGTCAACATTTTATATTTCAAATGCCATAATATTTTATAAGTTCTAAACATAACAGACATGATTAATTCCCTCATTTACAAATCAAATATGAATATTACGTTCTTTAAGTGTTACAATGTTTAAAAGTGTTTTATTTTAAAGTTTCATTCATTACTTGAAAAGAAATACTTGTAGATGAAAAGACCCTTTGCTGAATACATAACATACTTTAGTTGAAGGAGATAGATAAATCTAGCTGGAGTTTATCTGAAAAGTTTCTCCCCAACAGCTGGCTAGCTTTCTTGGTACTGTAATGTGTGAAATGTATTATTAGAGAAGAAAAGACATCAATAGTAGTACTCAGTGTTAGATGCTGAATGCTACAGTAGAAACCTGTCAGGGTATATGTGACCACTGCTACAAAACTGGCATGAAATTATAGGGATAGTCAACATCTTTCCATTTGACTATGAAGCTTGCTCCGTAAGCAGGAACTCATGCTTTTTACTGCTAATATGTTCTAGAGCCCATACCTTAGGAGATTATAGGCCCTATTGAGCAAACTGCTACTACTCTTGTGCTTAATTGGATATACTCTCTGACTACTAAATATTGAAGCTTATGACTACAGATTAGTGTTTCTCTCAACCTTGACTAGGAAGGTTTTTTCTAGCAGACTAAAGTAAATATACTCATAAATGCTAAGGATAAGGGAGTGTTGAGCACTTACCTCAAATGTGTTTTTTTGTCACCTGTCCCCTTCCCTAAATCTCAGAAAACAACAATGGGGATAGAAAAAAAATGCAGGAAGAGGTGGAGTGTTGTGAAATACTGCCTAATAAACATCAGTTAAATATAGTACTTGTAAACTCACAGCAGCTGTGGTTACCTGTACAGGAATTACTGAAGGTTAAGCTAGAAAGATTAGTCACCATTTCAGTAAGGAGCACTAACTGAACTCAGTGAATTAAAATAAATCAGTAATTTACTCATTTGATAGGAGACAGAGATTATGAGGGTGGGAAGAGGATTGTTAGTGGTGTCTTGGGGAGTATCAAGAAGTGCTATATGTGGATATGTTCATGAAGCATAAGTATATGTATGTATATATACAAATATATACATATATGCACACTACTAAGTTGCCAAAGAATACATAAAGAGTTCTTAAATTTTCTTAAAAACAAACAAAAAAAAAAAGAACTTGTCATTCTGTCCTGTCAATTTGTTGTGAGAATAGAGACAGATTGATGAAGACTGAGTGAAGTCAACTGACTGACATTGGTAGTTTTTCACTTAATACAAACTTGAACATTTCAATTTGGAGTTTAAACAAGGAGTTCCACCACATTTTCACATCCTACTGAGACTCATAAATTATATAATGTGGTAAATTGCACCCCATACCTTGCACTCAAATTCCCACCCTCACAACTCTAGGCACGTTACAGAAGGCCTGCCAGCACTAGGAACACCAGGTAAGACCTCCCCTAAGCTATTCCCTGCCCACTTCCCTGAAAACACACGTAAGAGCATTAAACTACACAGTATATCCTGTGCTCCATTGCAAGCCTTGCCTGCTTACCCAAGGCCACACAGGGATTATGATCCCAGGCCAAATCATACAAGGCACACCTGGGACAACTTTAGTACCCCAAACCCCAAAGGCCGTGAAGGATAAAAATCCCCACTGGAGACACCCTATAGCACCTAAAGCCTCAAACAAAAACAAACATGCAAGAAAGCACTCATCAAAGATAATTTCACAAATCAGCATCTAAACTTATAATAGCCACAAAACTCAGATGGCTAGAGGCAATATAATAACACAATCAACAAGAGCTAAAGCAATATGCCACCACTTGAACCCAGATAACCTTTTACAGTAAGCCCCGGATATCCTAGCACTGCTGAAGCAAAAGAAAATAACCTTAAAACCAAATTTATGAAGATGATAGAGGTCTTGAAAAAGAAATGAATCTGTCCCTTAATGGAATAAAGAAAACTAAAATCAAACAGGTGAAGGAAATAAATAAAATTGTGCATGACATGAACATGGAAATCAAAACATTAAAGAAAACAGAAAGTGAGGGAATCATGGAGATGGAAAACCTACATAAAAAAACAAAAACTAGTTCCATCCTTTTGCCTGCAAAAGTGAGGATGTCCTTGTTCTTAATTGCTGAGTAGTATTCCATTGTGTAAATGAACCACATTTTCTGCATCCATTCTTCTGTCATGGGACATCTAGGTTGTTCCCAGCTTCTGACTATCACAAATAAGGCTGCTATGAACATAGAACACATACCCCTGTGGCATGGTGGGACATCTTTGCAGTATATTCCCAAGAGTGGTATAGCTGGATCTTCAGGTAGATCTATTTCTAATTTTCTGAGGAGCCTCCAGATTGATTTCCATAGTGGTTGTACCAGTTTGCAATCCTACCAGCAATGGAGGAGTGTTCGTCTCTCTCCACATCCTCACCAACATATGCTGTTACCTGTGTTTTTTATCTTAGCCATACTGATTGGTGTAAGGTGGAATCTCAGGATGGTTTTATTTGCATTTCCATGATCACTAAGAACTTTGAACATTTCTTTAGGTGTTGCTCAACCATTCAAGATTCCTTAGTTGTGAATTCTCAGTTTACTTCTATACCCCATTTTTTTGATTGGGTTGTTTGGTGTTTTTGGTGATTAACTTCTTGAGTTCTTGATATATTTTGGATATTAACCCTCTAATGGATGTGGGGTTAGTGAAGATATTTTTCCAATTTGTAGATTACCGATTTGTCTTATCGACTACGTCCTTTGCCTTACAGAAGCTTTCCAGTATTATGAGGTCCTGTTTATCAATTCTTGATCTTAGAACATGAACTATCGGAGTTGTTTAAGAAATTTACCCCTGTGCCAATGAGTTCAAGTCTCTTTCCCACTTTCTATTCTATTAGATTCAGTGTATAACTCAGACACAAAAGAATATGTATGGTATATACTCACTAATAAGTGGGTATTAGCCAAAACAAAAACAAAACAAATCAATCATAATACACAAGATATAGTCCACAAACTTCAAAAGGCTCAACAAGCTGAAGTGCCCAAGTGAGAATGCCTCAGTACCACTTGGGAGAGAGAAGAAAGAAGTCACAAATGGGGAGGGAGGGAGGGAGAGAGGGAGGGACTTGGAAAGTGGATAGTGTGGAGAGCAGTAGGGGTAGAGGGCAACCTGATCTAGTATTGGGTGAGGGAAAAGTACTGAAACCCTGAGGGCCAGCAGAGAGAATGGAAACAGGGAAACACAGGAAATGGGAGGTTGGGAAGACCTGTCAGAATGCACCAGAGTCTTGGGGGGTGAGAGACTCCCAGGATTCACAGAGAGGGACCTTTGATGAAATGCCAGACATTAGGGAGAGGGGAACTTATAGAGCCACCTCCAGCAGGAAGACAGGCCATCAAGTGAGGGATGGGGTGCCATACCATAGTCATACCTCTGACCCATAATTGTTTCTGTCTGAAAGAATTACAGGGATGGAAATAAAGAGGAGCCTGAAGAAAAGGAGGTCCAGTGACAGGCCCAAAGTGGGATCCAGTTCAAGGGGAGGTCCTAAGGCCTGACACTATTACTGAGGCTATGGAGTGCTCACAAAAAGTGATCTATCAAGACTGCCCCCCAAAAGACCCAACAAGCAGCTGAAATAGTCAGATGCAGTTATTTGCACCCAACCAATGGACAGAAGCAGCTGACTCCTGTTGTTGAATTAGGGAAGGCTGAAAGAAGCTGAGGAGATGGGCTATTCTGTAGGAGGACCAGAAGTCTTAATTAATTTGGGACCCCAAGATCTTTCAAACACTGGACCACCAAACAGGCAGCATATACCTGCTGATATGAGGCCTCCAACACACATACCATAGAGGAATTCCAGGTCTGTGTTCATTCAGAGATGATTCATCTAACCCTCAAGAGACTGGAGGCCCCAGGGAGTTTAGAGGTTAGGTGGGGTGGGGAGTGGGAGAATCCATGTGGAGACAGGAATGTGGTGGGGAAGAGTAGTGGGATGTGGAGAAGTCAGAGGGTGATATTTCACATACATGCTCCAAAATTTTTCAAACATACAATAAGAGATATCTATGAACATAAAAGCTTATATAATATTGAGAGATTGGAACAGAAAAGACAATCTTTCTGCCACATAATAATCAAATCATTAAACTTACAGAAAAAAGAAAGAATATTAAAAGATGCAAGGGGAAAAGACCACATAAAATGTCACAGCAAACCTATCAGAATTACACCAGACTTCTCAACATAGACTCTAAAAGCCTGAAAGCCAGAAATATTTGAACAGATATCCTGTTATCTCTAAGAGACCACAGATGCAAGCCCAGACTACTATACCCAGGAAACCATTCAAATACCATAAATGGAGAAACAAGATATTCCATGTAAAAGCCAAACTTAAACAATATCTATCCACAAATCTAGCCAAACAGAAGACATAAAACAAACAAACAAACAAAAACTTTAACTCACAAAGGTTAACTATACCCATGAAAACACAGGAAATAATTTCATACCAGCCAAACCAATGTAAAGGAAGCATACAAGCACATGTACATGCACAGGAACACACATGCACGAGCACACACATACACATAACATCAAAATAACAGGAATTAACAATCATTGGTCTTTAATATCTCTTAACATTAATGAACTCAAATCCCCAATAAAAAGACACAGACTGACAGAGTGGATGTGAAAACAGGATCCATCATTCTGCTGCACATAAAAAACACACCTCACCATCAAAGATAGTTAATACTTCAGTGTAAAGGGCTGGAAAAAGAATTTTCAAAGAGACCCAAGAAGAAAACTGGTGTAGCCACTCAAATATCTAATAAAATAGACTTCCAACCAGTTAATCAAAAAATATGGGGAGAGATAATTCATACTTATGAAAGGAAATCTCCACCAAAATGTTGTCTTGATGCTGAATATATATGTTCCAAGTGCAGGGGCACCCATATTTGTTAAAGAAACTTTACTAAAATTTACATTGCACATTGAACCACTCACATTAATAGTGGGAGACTTTAGTGCCCCACTCTGACTAATGGGAAGGTAATCTAGAAAGAAACTAAATAAAGAAATGATAAAACTATCTAATGACTTGAATCAAAAGGACTTAATAGATATTTAATTCAAACATTTAAGAATATACTGTCTTCTCAGCACTTTTCAGAACCTTCTCCAACATTAACAATGTACTAATCAGTTACAAGGCGGGTTTCAAACAGATTTAAAAGACAAAAAAGCAAAAACTGAGATAGCCCCTCTATTTTATCAAACTACAAACTACCTCAGATTACATTTGTATTTTAACAACAGTAATAACAGAAAGCTTTTAAGCTCATGGAAACAAATCAACTCTTGACTCAATTTTCAGTGGGTCATGGAACAAATACAGAAGAAATTAAAGAATTTAAAAATTAAATGAAGATGAGTGAAGATCATCCCCAAACTTATGGGGCACAATGAAAGAAAAGCTAAAAGAAATGTTCATAGCATGAAGTGCCTTCATAAAGGCATTTAAGAGACCTCATATTAGTAACTTATCAGGCCCCAGAAAGTTTTAGAATAAAAGGAGGCAAACATACTCAAGAGGAGTAGATTGCAGAAAATAATCAAACTCAGGGCTGGAATCCATAAATTAGAAAAAAGGAGAACAATGAAAACAATCAACAATACCATAAGAACACTGGTACACTGAGAAAAATCAACATGATACAGAAACTCTTAGCCAAACTAAAAGGCAGAGAAAAAAATCCAAATTAACAAAATCAGAAATGAATAGGAGGATATAACAACACACACCAAGGATATCCAAAGAATTTTTAGATCTTACTTCCAAAACCTGTACTCAACAATATTGGAAAATCTAAATAAATGAGACATTTTTTCTTGATAAATACTACTTACCAAAGTTAATCAAGATCAGTTAAACAATCTAAATAGACATATAACCTCATTAAAATGTCTTCAATCAAAAAAAAAAAAAAAACCTGGTGAAAATGGTTTTAATACTGAATTATACCAGATTGTAAATATCTAATACTAATACTCTCCCACATTATTCCACAAAATAAAAACAGAAAGAAGATTGCCAAATGCTTTTTATGAGGCCATAGTCACCTTAATATCAAGACCATACAAGAGAATTTAGAACACTTTTCCTATAAACATTGATGCAAACATCCTTAATAAAATACTCACACAGAGAATCCAAGTCTCTTTAAAAACATCATCCACTATGACCACATAGGTGTCATCCTAGAGATGTGGGGATGGTTTAACATACAAAAACCCATCAATGTAATCCATATAGACCAACTGAAAGAAAAAATACATTATCATTTCATGAGGTGATAATGAAAAAGACCTTTGAAAATATTTGACATCACTTCATGATAAAAGTCTTGGGGACACCAGGGATACAAAGCACATATTTAAACTCAATAAAGGCCATATACATAAGCCAGTACTCAACATCAAATACAATGGAAAATCAGGGACAAGACAAAGCTATCCACTTTTTCCATATATATTCAATATAGTATTTAGTTTTTGCTATAGCAATAAGAAAACTAAAACAATCGAGTGGATATAAAATTAGAAAACAAGATAACAAAACACTACTCACTACATATATATGATACGATGGTATACATAAGTACCCCCCAAAATTCTACTAGGAAAATTGTACAGGTGATAAACACCTTCAGCAATGTGGTTAGATACAAAATTAGATTAAAAATAACTCATATATATATATATATATATATATATATATATATATATATATATGAACATTAAATAAGCTAAGAAAGAAATTGGATAAACAACACCCTGTACAAATAATGTAAAATATTTTGGTTTATCTCTAACTAAGCAAGTGAAAGACCTATATGAAAAGAACTTCAAGTTTTTGGAGAAAGAAATTAAGGAAGATATCAGAAGATGGAATGATTTCCCCTCCACATAGATCTGTGGAATTGACATAGTAAAAATGATTTTTTTATCAAACGAAATCTTCAGATAATGCAATTCCCATCAAAATTCCAACACAATTCTTACAGACCTTGAAAGAAAAATATTTCATTTTATATGGAAAAACAAGACAAAACAACAACAACAAAAAAAAAACAACCAAACAGAAAACCACAAGAGAGCAAAAACAATCCTGTACAATAAAACAATTTCTAGAGGTATCACCATCCCTGATTTCAAGTTGTGCTACAGAGCAATAGTAATAAAAAAAACAGGCAGATTGATCCAGGGAATCAAACTGAACACTCAGAAGTAAATCCATACATGTATGGACACTTGATTTTAACAACAAAACAAACCAAAACTATCCAGTGGAAAATGGAAAACATACTCAACAAATTTTACTGGTCTTATTGGATGTCTGCATGTAGATAAATACAAATAGGCCCATATCTATCACCCTGCACAAAGCTCAAGTCCAAGTAGATCAAGGACCACAAAATAAAACTGAATATACAATATAAATCTGATAGAAGAAAGAGTAGATAATATTCTTTTTTTTTTTTTTTTGAGTTTTTTGAGACAGGATTTCTCTGTGTTTCCTTGGCTGTCCTGGAAGTCACTCTGTAGACCAGGCTGGCCTCGAACTCAGAAATCTACCTGTCTCTGCCTCCAAAGTACTGGTACTAAAGGCATGTGCCACCACCACCCGGCGAGAATATTCCTAAATGCATTGGAACAGAAGACAACTACCTGAACAGAATACCAACAGCACATACACTAAGATCAACCATTATTAAATGGGACCTCATAAAACTGAAAAGTTTCTGTAAGGTAAAGAACACCTTAAAAACGAATAGCTGGCAGGCTAGAGAATGGATAATGTTCTTTATCAACCATATATCAGACAGAGGGTATGCACTTTGGATATTTTTATATCCAATATATGCATAAAAGGAAACAAAGTAACTCAAGAAACCAGAAGTCAAAAACCAAATAACTCAATTATAAAATGGGGCACAGATCTACACAGAGAATTCTTGAGAAAGGTTCACTAATGAGTGTGAAACACTTAAATGTTCAACATCCTTAATCATCAGGAAAATGCAAATCAGTGCAACTCTGAGATTTCATTTTATGCCTGCCAGAATGGCTAAGATCAAAACTCAATCAACAACACATGCTAGCAAGGGAAACACACCCTCATAGGTGGTGGGAGTGAAAACGTGTACTTTGAAATCAATTTGTGTAGAAGGAATGGCAGTGTTGCCTTTATACGTTGGGGACCATGCAGCTGCAGAAGCATCTCCTGCAGGAGGACCTAGTTGAGAACTGTCTGAGAAAGCGAGGATTGCTAGAGCAAATAACGCCCTCCAATCAGGAACTTCTGTTTAGAATAGATATTTTCTTAGGACCAATGGATTTAGAGGGTTTCAACTGAGCTTGCTGCAGTTCTCAGATGAGCTTGCTGCAGCATTTCTCACCTGCTCCCCTACTCTCTGCCTTTGACTCTGCAACAACTTGTCCCCAACCCCCAAGACCAGGTAGGGTCAGGCAGAGAGCTGTCCAGGGCACAGGGTGGTTGATGGACTACTTCATTGTCCTTGTTTGTGGCTGCTTTTGAACTTCTTTTCTGGGAGCTTGTTTTTGCCTGTTACTGCAAGGATTGTGCTTGTGGTTTAGCCTGATCTACTCTTCTTCTTGTGGTACTGCTGCTGTGCCCCCTTTGGTTGCTTCTTTGGTGAGTTGGCCCCTTAGTGTTTTATGTTGTGGGCCCCATGAAGGTGAGCTCGTGGACCTCATTTCTGTCTTCTTTGTCTTTTCTGTCTATTGATCTGGTAATCTTGTTTTTGCCTTGGTTTGGTTTGAGGGTGAGCATGAAGCAAGCATGAGGCAAGCATGCAGTGAATGTGATGCAAGCATGAGGTAAGTGTGCAGTGAGCTTGTGGCCAGTGATTGTTGACCTTGCAGCAGATATCTTTTTATTTTTCTTTGTCTTTGAGTGAGCGTGCTGCGATAATCATGCCGTGGCAATTTTTTCTGTCTTCTTTGTCTTTTTCAATTCATTTTCACTTTCAGTCTGGATTCATCCTGGTACCTGACACAAGGGCTGTTTTCCCAGGTGGTGGTGGTACCAGGGATCGGCTCCTGAATGCCTTTTCCTTTCTGGGTACACCATCAAGGCATAAGCCCTTTGAGCTGCTCCTGAGGGAGTCCCTTGACTAGTACACCGTGACTTTCGTCACCTCTTATGTCATATTTGCCATCTATGTTTATAGTTTGTTTACTTTGTGCTCATCATCATGTGTTTTCTCCCCTCTGCCATCTAGGAACCCCAGATTAGGGTTCTGACCCTTCTGGTTACTCATGGTCGCAAAGTTAAGACTCATGACCTGGACTGATTTTTGGAGGAGGCTGCTATATTGGTCCCCTGGATATCCCCGAAGAACATGTGGGTCCTTGAACTCTGGATGCCTGTTCTCTTCCTTGCCCACAAGTACAAGGTACAGTCTAGGATTATCTTTCCCTTGTTCTTTGTCCCCATCCTCCTTGCATTTTTTTCGATTTTTTATTAGATATTTTCTTCATTTACATTTCAAATGCGATCCCGAAAGTCCCCTATACCCTCCCTCCACCCTGCTCCCCTACCCACCCACTCCCACTTCTTGGCCCTGGCGTTTGCCTGTACTAGGGCATATAAAGTTTGCAAGACCAAAGGGCCTCTCTTCCCAATGATGGCTGACTAGGCCATCTTCTGCTACATATGCAGCTAGAGACATGAGCTCTGGGGGTACTAGTTAGTTCATATTGTTGTTCCACAAATAGGGTTGCAGACCCCTTCAGCTCCTTCGGTTCTTTCTCTAGCTCCTCCATTGCAGGCCCTGTGTTCCATCCAATAGATGACTGTGAGCATCCACTTATGTATTTGCCAGGCACAGGCATAGCCTCACAGGAGACAGCTATATCAGGGTCCTTTCAGCAAAATCTTGTGGGCATGAGTAATAGTGTCTGCGTTTGGTGGCTGATTATGGGATGGATCCCCAGGTGGGGTAGACTCTGGATGAGCCATCCTTTCATCTTAGCTCCAAACTTTGTTTCTAACTCCTTCCATGGGTATTTTCCCTATTCTAAGGAGGAATGAAGTATCCACACGTTGGTCTTTCTTCTTGATTTTCTTGTGTTTTGAAGATTGCATCTTGGATATTCTAAGTTTCTGGGCTAATAGCCACTTATCAGTGAGTGCATATCAAGTGAGTTCTTTTCAATCAAGTGATTGGGTTACCTCACTCAGGATGATATCCTCCAGATACATCCATTTGTCCAAGAATTTCATAAATTCATTGTTTTTAATAGCTGAGTAGTACTCCATTGTGTAAATGTACATTTTCTGTATCCATTCTTCTGTTGATGGATATCTGGGTTCTTTCCAGCTTCTGGCTATTATAAATAAGGCTGCTATGAACATAGTGGAACATTTGTCCTTCTTACCAGTTGGAACATCTTCTGGGTATATGCCCAGGAGAGGAATTGCTGGATCTTCCAGTAGTACTATGTCCAATTTTCTGAGGAACTGCCAGACTGATTTCCAGAGTGGTTGTACAAGCTTGCAATCTCACCAGCAGTGTAGGAGTGTTCCTCTTTCTCTACATCCTCACCAGCTTCTGCTATCACCTGAATTTATGATCTTAGCCATTCTGACTGGTATGAGGTGGAATCTCAGGGTTGTTTTGATTTACATTTCCCTGATGATTAAGGATGTTGAACATTTTTCAAGTGCTTCTGAGACATTCGGTATTCCTCAGGTGAGAATTCTTTGTCTAGGTCTGAGCCCCATTTTTAATGGGGTTATTTGAATTTCTGGAGTCCAGCTTCTTGAGCTCTTTGTATAAATTTTCCAGAGAAAGTGGTGGTTGCCCCTAAGAAACACTGCCAGGATCAGGCTAATATTCACCTTTCTATTATTGACCCCATCCCACTTTCTCCACCTCTACTCCAGTCCTCCAGCCATCACACTCCAAGCTGTCCTTACCATGACTGCTCAAGGTCCCTCACTCACTAGCCCATATGTTCCTGCCCCACTGGAGGTACACCCATCTTACTCCTGGCATAATTTAAGGGGACTTTCATGGTAATCTAACTTACAGAACCATGTTAGGCATGGAATGTCATGTTCCCCTTACTGATTACAAATCCCCAAAGGACACCCTCAAGCATATCATGTCCACCCCTGCCTCACATTCCAAGGGTCCCTCACATGCCTACTTTTGTGGGATTTCCTAGCCCTTGGGAGAACCTGCACTAGGTGTAAAATTTTCCAGGGACTACTGATGTTGTCATCTAACCTCACACTTTGTATGTGGAAGTTTACCTCACATAATGCATCCAATATAACTCTATAAGTTTGCATGGATCCAATTAGAATCTAATATGACACCATTATGAACAATTAGGATTTATATGGCCCCTCTGTCTTAATTTATGACCCCTTACTCTACAAACATGTGGTTGTCTCTTTAATGAGACAATAGTAAGAGGCTGTTTGACCCCTCATGGATAGCCACTTATGCCATGAAGAGAGAAATGTTCATAACAATGATTATTTTGTTTAAATGTCTCCACAGCGTATCTCCAGGAAACATTGCATAAATAAGGTTCTAGGTGCTGATGGCTCTCAAAAATCATTTTTGAGGCCCTTCCTAAGGAAGTGATAAAAGCATAGATGGCAGAGATCTGTAAGACCACCATGTAGGCTGTTTCTTGTCTCCCCCTTGTGAGACATGCCTCCTCTTTGAGGGCTGGTAGTCAATGATGGGTAAGATCATGGAAGACACAGCAACCTTAGACAAGCACAGAGCAGTATACTGAGAATCCTCCAAGGTGGGGTCAGCAATGTTGATTCAATGCCACCATGGCTTCCATTGGGCTCTCAAAATCTAAAAACAAAAGGGTGGATATGTAGCAGGAACTATAGGGCTGCCACTATGTAAATACTGGGGGCAATGAAGTTGCAGAAGGACCTATCTGAGGACTGCCTGAGAAACAGAGAATTGCTACTGCAAATAATGCCAGATAATCAGGAACTGCTATTTAAAATAGATATTTTCTTAGGATCATCGGTGACGTGGGTGCAGGGTATTAAAGGAGCTTGTGAGCTTGATTCAGCATTTCTCACCTTCTCCCAGAGTCTGTGTCATTGACTTGAGTCAACTCACCACCAAGCCCCAAGACCAGGTAGGGTCAGTCAGAGAGCTGTCCAGGGCACAGGCAACTGATTTGGTGGTTTCTCAGATAATTAGGAGTAGTTCTACCTGAAGTCTCAGCTATACCACACCTGATCATATACCCAAAAGATGTTCCACCATTCCACAAGGGTACTTGTTCATCCATCTTCATAGCAGCTTTCTTTCTTTCATGATAGCCAGAAATTGGAAACAACCTTGCTGTCCTTCAACTGAAGAAAGGATTAAAAAATTATGTGGTACATTTATGCAATGGAATATTACACAGGTATTAAAAAGTGACATCATGAATTTTGCAAGCAAATAGATGGAACTGGAAGAGAACCAGAAAAATCAACATGGTATACTCATGCATTCACTTGCAGGTAGATATTAGCCACAACGTACATGATAATCTGCTACATTTTATAGAACCAAAGATTCCAAGTAAAAGGAGATCATAATAGGGTGAGGAGTGTGCTTGAATCTCACAGAGAAAGAAAAATATAATAGACATCAGGGGGTGGATGGCTGGTTGGACAAGGTGAAGGAAGTGTATGCAGAAGAGAATAGAAGCTATCAAGTGGGAGAAGTATGGAGGGAGAGACAACTTCAATGGACACGGGGAAGGAATCTTTGTGATGAGCTAGAAGTATAGGGCAATGGAAGGTCCCAGGAATCTATGAGGGTGACTATAGGTTAGATTCACGGCAGTGAGAGATATGAAGCCTGAACTGGCTATCTCCTTTAACCAGGTAAGACTTCCAATGGAGGAATTGGGACACAAACTGTCTTAGTTAGGGTTTTACTGCTGTGAACATACATCATGACCAAAGCAAGTCTTACTAAAACAAACAAAAACATTTATTTCGGGCTGGCTTACAAGTTCAGAGGTTCAGTCCTTTATCATCAAGGTGGAAGCATGGCAGTATTCAGGCAGGCATGGCACAGGCAGAGCTGAGAGTTCTGTCTTCATCCAAAGGCTGCTAGTGGAAGACTGACTTCCAGGCAACTAGGGTGAGGGTCTTAAGCCCATACTCACAGTGACACACCTATTCCAACAAGGTCACACCTATTCCAACAAGGCCACACCTCCAAATGGTGCAACTGCCTGGTTCAAGAATATACAAACCATCACATTCCACTCCCTGGTCCTCATAGACTTGTTCAAAGACATGAGTCTATGGTGGTGGTGGTGGTTTGGGGGTGGCAGCATTCTAAGAACAAATCAGTCAAATTGGTTTTCAGATCTTCACTCCTTTTTCATCTTTGTTGTCTGCAACAAACTGCTTTCTCCTGGGCTGGTTCCACTCCTTGTTATCAGCTTTCCTCAGCATGCTTCCCATGGCTCTGGCATCTTTAACATCTTTGAGTCTCCAAGGCAATTTCAACGTTACAGCTTCTTGTTTCAGTGTCTGGGATTCCACTTGATCTTTTGTGCTATTCCTAAGGGCTGGCATCACTTCTTCAGCTCTGCCCTCTGTAGCACGCTAAGCTCAGGTTGATCCACTCCATTATGGTTGCTGTTCTTGTTGATCATTCCATGGTACTGACATCTCCAATACACTGGGGTGTTCCACTCCAACTAGGCCTCAGCAATAGCCTCTCATAGGTTCTCTTCATGGTGCCAAGACTCAAACCCTTTGCATGACCCCTTCAGTCCTGGGTCATCAACAGCATCTGTGGCTACACCTTCTTCAGTGGCCTTCCATGACCTCTTACAGTGACAAGCTTCAGCTGTTCTTCATGACTCCTTCATGCCTTCAAAACCAGTACTCTTATACATAACCAAGTCCAGCCACAGCATGAGGTACAACCTTGGTTATCTCTGGAACACAGCTTCTTTGTGCTCACAGAAAACAATTCCCAGAAGATTTTACCTCAGTAATGCTGGTCTCTTCTTAATCATTGCTAATCTCTTAGCTCCAGCTAACCAGCATCAATTGTTCCAGTAGTTTCTTCCATTCTTAAATCTAGAGCCAGAGTCACATGGCTGAAGCTGCCAAGTTCTGCTGCTTGTAGGAACTAGAACATGACCCCCTTGTACTATTACATTATCGCTGGCTTTATGTTTTCCAAATTCTTCACTACCTAAGCTTGGCTGTCCTGGATCTTGCTCTGTAGATTGACCTTGAATGCAGAGATCAGCATGCCTGTCTCCTGGGATTATATGTGTGTACCACCATGCCTGGATCTAAATTTAGCTGGGTAGGATCTTTCCCCAAAGTCCTGCTCCCTTAGTCTGTTATCTCCTAGAACACAGGATTTTGTTCCATTTCACTTCTTGGTACCTCTTTAATACTCGAACCATATATTTTATATTTTTCCTTTCTAAGCTTGCTATGCTTGTTCAAACTTCTCTTCATAAGACTTAACCAGAGAACAAACTCTCTGCTGGGCTTTTTTGAAACTTCCTTTGTGAATGCAATTAATCTGAGTCTCTTCACCTTATCGTCAGGCAGACATTTCAGAGAAGGGCAGAAAGTAGCCCCATTCTTACCAAAATACCACAAAAACAGTCTTTACACCACATACTGAAATTCTTCTCCTTTGAAATTTCTTGGGCCAGGTCAACACACAGTTCAAATTACTCCCAGCAACAAAGTCTTCCATATTCCTACTAGGATGACCCATTAATCCCCATTTAAAGCATTCTATTGTTTTCCAAATGCAAAGTACCAAAATCCACATTCTTTCAAATAAAAGCATGGTCAGGCCTATCATAGCAATACCCCAGTTCCTGGTACCAACTTCTGTCTTAGTTAGGGTTTTACTGCTGTGAACATACACCATGACCAAGGCAAGTCTTATAAAAAACAACATTTCATTGGGGCTGGCTTATAGGATCAAAGGTTCAGTCTATTATCATCAAGATGGGAGCATGGCCATATCCAGGCAGGCATGGCACAGGTAGAGCTGAGAGTTCTATGTCTCTATGCACATGCTGCTAGTGGAAGGCTGACTTCCAGGAAACTAGGGTGAGGGTCTTAATCCCATGCCCACAGTGACACACCTATTCCAACCAAGTCACACCTATTCCAACAAGGTGGTACCCCAAAGTGGTGCTACTCCCTGGTCCAAGAATATACAAATGATCACACCAACCCAGCCACAAAACCTGTTATCCTGCCTACAAGATGTGCAGGGATAAAGATGGAATAGCACTTGAGGAAATGTTCAGCCAATAACTAGTCCAGCTTGAGACCCATGCCATGAGTGAGAGAGAGCCCATCCCTGACACTCTTAATAATATTCTGGTATACTTGCAGACAGAAGCCTAGCATAACTGCTACCCGAGAGGCTTTAGCCAACAACTGATGAGAAGGGATGCAGAAACCCAAACATTAGGCAGAACTTAGAAAATATTGTAAAAGAGGGTAAGGACAAGCAAACCAACAGAACAAATTAACATTGGCCCATAGGGGTTCACTGAGACCGAACAGCCAGAGTTCATGCATAGGATTGAAGTAGCATTAATGTATCAGGTGTGTAGCTTTGTCTCCATGTAGAAATCCTAACAGTGGGACTAGGCTGTCTCTGACTCTGTTGACTCCCTTTGGTCATTTTGGGACCTTTTCCTCCAACTTGCTGCTGTATTTAACCTCAATAGAAGTACCTAGTTTTCCTGTAACTTGATATTCCAAGGATAGTTGATACCCATGGGAAGTCTCCCCTTTTCTGAAGAAAAAGGGAGAAGGAATGGATTGGGAGGGGATAAGGGCACTGGGAGGAGAGGAGGGAGAAGAAACTACAGTTGGGATGTAAAGTAAATAAGTAAATTAGTTAATGTTTAAAAAATTACATGATGAATCCTGTCGACAGTAAGATCTGTAAAATACTCTCAGTCCCTGTTAAAGATGTCTCATCTTGCAAAGGGCCTTTTCTGTAGTACTAAGATAAACAATGAACTCCTTGAGAATATTGCAAATCCATACTCTACTATGAAAGGGATGATATCTTAAAGTCTGAATATAAAATTAGAAAAAACAAATCAGAAGCAAATGAACAAGAAATAAATGCTAATGTGTCGTTTGAAACAGATAAAACTCTATTGCTCTTAAAAATGAATATAGTTTGGTAATACCCTTGTGATGTGAACCATTCAGACAAGACTTTCTAAATTTGCGGTTTTAGTGGATACAAATGATCTTAAGTAAAACAACACTTGGAATTTAACTTTTTTTTCTCTATGTTATTGTAGATGTGCCACAGGGTAAAAATAAAAAGGATACATTTTATCTTATACTTCTACAAAGTAGAATCTGAAATTGTTCAATGCCACAAAAATCATAATTTTGTCTACACGGCAATCAATAGCCAAGTAAGTACTGTGTGTGGTATCAGAAATTATGACAGACCCTCTCTTTGGCTTTTAGATGATGGCAGCTGAATTTGGTTTATTTTTTTCTGTAATTGAAGACCTCTGGAACTTGTGCATTCCAAGCCAGGAGAGTTCTTGAACATTCCTAAATATTCATAATAGCTAAGTATGTTCTTCCTTATTTCCCAGTGTGGCTTTGTCTAGAATTAGGCTCAAGGTAAGCAAACCCAAATCATCCTCACTGAAATTAAAAACTGGCAGGAGCAGAGAGAAAATAGAAAGAGAGCAAGCAACACTCCTGTGTGAGTCTGTCACTCAGCAGGGACAGTAGTCACTCTAGCTAGACAGTCAAGAAAAATAAATAGAGGCACTGAGGAAGGGCAGAAAGAATGGGTAGAGAAACAAAATAAAGCAGGGCTACTCATCATTACCCTTATAGAATCAAATCTAAAAAGGTTATTAATGAGGAAAAATGAAGTAGATCTTATTTCATATACATGAAAATTGGTATGATGCAACCATCCATTATTAATTTGGGGACATTTTAATAAATGAGGGTTATATAAATAAAACAGCATTAAATGTTAATAGCTTTATCTAGATTAATGCATTAATATTTATATCTTCAATTTTTCCATTTTATCTTCTTAGTTGATTTTTAATAAAACAATGTCTTTTAATCATAAAATACAGGCTATTTTTCTCTTTTAATTTTCTAAACTTCAGTTGTTAACAAATAGGGCCTAAGTGCTCAAAAAAATCTGTTTGAAACTCAAGCACATTTTATTGTACATCATGTAATTATTACCTAGCAGTAATTTCTCTTAGTTCACATTTAATATTTTATTGACATTTCTGTTGCATTTTCAGAAAAAAATGCACAGAATACTGAGCAATAATTTTTTAAAGTGCTGCATTTACAGTACAAAAGAGAAGTAAGTATACACAGCCTGAATTGCCATTTCTTATAATAGTGTGAGGAACTGGAAAATAGGGAGGGAGCCAATGTTCCAAAATGTTAAGTTTTAAAAGTAAAATTTTTATTTTTTACTTAGTTAATATTTTCCTCTGGCAATGTTAAGTTGTTCAATGTGATATATATAAATAATAACCTTTGGCTGAAATGGGCTCCATGTCTAGAGGGGCCCATACATTTGAATGAGACCTTTCTTAGTTTTCTATTGCTTTGATAGAATACCATAACCCCAAAACAGGTTGAGGAGGATAGGGTTTACTTAATCTTATATTTCCCCATTGCTGTTCTTCACCAAAGGTTAGGAATTCATTCAGTGCAGCATCCTAGAGACAGGAGCTAATAGAGAGGCTGTGGAGGCATTCTGCTTACTGACTTGCTTCCCATGGCGCTTGCTCAGCCTTCTTTATCATGGAACCCAGAACAAGAAGCCCAGGAATGGCACCAACCACAATAGGTTGGGACATACCCCATTGATCACTAATTGGAAAATGCTCTACAGCTGAATCTCATAAAGGTAATTCCTCAACTGAGGCTCCTTTCACTCTGATGACTCTACTTTGTGTCAAGTTGGCATAGTACCAGTGAGTAGAGCCTCTTTAAAAATATCTTAAAATTTTTCATTGTCTGAGACTATTTGTGCAATCAAAATAGTTAGCAGCACATCTATTCATAATAGATCTGGAGATACTCTTATTACAAGGGAAGATAACCTGGATTCAAAGGAAAACAAACAAACAATCCTTTAAGAGTGAAACAATTATAAAAGACAGAAGATAAGGGAGATGACATAGTATCAGTAAGGGAAATAGTAAAAAAAAAAAAAAAAATCACATTGAGATCACCAACTCTGTATGGTGAAGCCAAGATCGGGAGAAAAATGAAGTGAAACACTAAATGTAGACTCTGATACTTGTTACTCTGCATATGGGCTGCTCATGTCTCTTCATTTCTTGTATTTGTATATAATCAATTCTCAACCTTTTATACTTCAAGTATAAAAACAGTGAAGCAAAACTATGTCCTATTTTTAGAACTCCAGGTAAAATGGTTACCTCCAAACACAGTTTCTCTCCAAAGCAATTTGTTCAGGGATAAGATACACACATTGACCATATTCTACTTTTCTTTTTGCCTTCACATCACAAGGTAACTTAAAACTGAACCAGAAATATTTTAAAATAATCTATGCTCATTCTTAACAATTAGGGTAATCTTAATGATCACTGGGATCTTTCCTTTTTACCTGTCAAGTGATTTCACGTCACCTTTGCAATGATACCTGTGAGTAGACCCGTAAGGGTTTAGTCTGTTTACTGGTGGCTTGATACCATACAGCAGTAACTGCTACAGATGTTCTTTCTAAAGCAATGCACTCCCATCTCACTCTGTCATAATCTCTATGCACCCACTTAAGGTTATAGATTGTAAAATATGTTTAAAGTCTTACTTTTATCAAAGACAGATTAAGTATGTTAGTTATAGTTCTATTTCTAACACCCACAGAGTGAGATGAAATTCTTTAAATGTTACATAGATAAACAATTAACTGCTGTGATGCTATCTATGAAAATATGTCTGAACACCACTATAAGATAATTTACTACTCTACTCATTCAGAAAGTATTGCTTTCTGGGCTGGGTGTAAAAATGGCAAAGTGGGCTTGCTTACTGAGAATGAGAAAGTAAGTTATGATACCTCTCACTAGACATACAGTATTTGTCTATAAAACCAGTACAGTAATGAAAGAGTCAGGCATAACTCCACAATGGCCTCCACATGTACTTATGTACAAAAGAGCACTCCTATGATGCACACGTATTTGCACACAGACACACACACACACACACACACCTACACAGGCATTCACATACACTTGTATGCACACATACATGCATATGCACATGCACACCCACAAAGGACAGAAGTAACTTTTATTGAGAGGCACTGTGTAAACCATCCATTAATATTAAAAAAACTTAGGCAATATATCTTTAAATGAAAATTTTTATACCTAAATTTGATCATGACAAAGTTGACCACAAATTTCCCACAAGAGGTATATTGGTATTTCCTAACAATGATGTACATACTCCAAAGAACTCCAGTTCTACATTGACAAACCAAACCATTTTTACCTCACTTCTCTTTATATTAAATTTAAGATGTGTCATCTAAATGAAATTACCCTAAAGTATTCTTAAAGTGTATTTGTTGAATTTCCCTCTGAAGAATATAACACAAATTATATTCACTTTTCCATTCAAACCTAAACAAAGCATCTATGAGAAATGAATTTAGGCATAAATAATGCAGTTAGTGATTATGTACCGAAAATATAAGATATTTCACCATCATTAATATCATTGTGCATGCCCCATAGCAATCTGATCCTCCATAATGAGAACCCAGCATAAATGCCATGGGACTAATGAAAACCAGGGAACAGATTTACATTTCCACAGAGTACTACTTAATGGGTGAATTTTACTTACAGAAGCATGATTACAGATGCAGCAAGATCAAGTGTATCCCCAGAACTTGGGTCAGAAGGACAGATACGTAGTTTGGGACAAAAGTGATTCCATACTGGATGGAATGACTTGGTTTATCTTAAGCTAATATCAAGGCAGGTATATTTCTATTAGTAGAGACCAGATGTGAAGTTCCAACAGGACTGCTTGTTTTATCTGCTTATCATTTGCTAGGAAAGTATAGAAAAAAACAGAACTGTTGGTTTTCCGGGTGCCAACCATAGACGATATGACTCAATCAGTCTGCAATTGCAAAAAAATATGGTGATAAAAAGAAAAACTGCAATTAATTTTTATAATTAGGCAAGGGGAAGAGAAATGTCCTGGATTGTTTTATGTTACTGTATTAAAGTCCCCAAGAAAAAGAAAATTACGGAAAGGAGTCAATCAAGATAGGAATTTTATACTGCTAATTATGTGATATCCACAGTCATGAAAAGAGAGAAACAAATGCATACAAACTGCCTTGCTTGATTGATTGACATGTGAAGACTTCCTGCCTAAGAATTGGCACTGACTGCTCACAGTGATGGGGTCTTCCCATACTAATTAATTTAATTAATATAATCCCTACAGATGTGTTCACAAGCCAAACTCATGTGGACAGTCCCTCACTGAAGTTCTTTCTAGCTAATTCTAAGTTGTATAAAGTTAACAAAAGTAACCATTACAATGAGAAAACACAGGGAGTCAGGGAGAGTCTTGTTCTTGTTATCGTATAAATTCCACTCCAATTCAGAAATATCCATTTCCTGTAAATTAAAAAAGATTATTATTCTAGAGACAAGCACAGCAGACATTTGGAAAAAATATGGTTTAGTGATTACAATTTAATTTGAAAAATTGCAGATTCATTGTCAACTGAAAACTCGACTAATTTATGTGATGTTAGAGTATTATATATCAGAACTTTCATAATCTCATGGTTCTTAGACTCAAAAATTATGTAAATTGGATCTCCGGGCATTTTGAACTTCTTTCAGAATAAAAATGAATCAAACCTGCATAATTAGAAAAAGAATCTACTGGTATAACTAATGGGGAAATCCATGGATAAGCTACCATCAGCAGATCTAATTCTATGAACATAATAAAAGAAATAATTAGACTAGTTTCTTCACCTATTTTTATTTAAAAATCCCTTCTTAAATTGGGTACTGTGATCCTAAGCTGACTCAGATCTCATTGGACCAAATCACAAAACTGCAATGTGGATAGGAAACAACAGAAAATCCAGAACCAAGCTAACTTTGTTTGTGACCTATTACCATAGCTTGGTAATTTTATATAGTGGTTCTGCAAAAAGGTAGGGAAGGAGATTATAACATCTATTTGCTGCATTTCTCACACAAATAAAGTACTTTGAAATGCCTCTCTCCCATTTACAACATAATTTAATAACATCCTCCTCTTGGTTTGACATACCAAAAATCTAGGCAAAATTAGTACTGTGTATTACACATAAATATAAATCAGATAAATGTATAGAGGAATGTCTGTGATGAAACCACACACAGGTTAAGCTGTCTATAAAATTCTTCTTTGTGTAATAAGTAAGAACTGCTTCCAAAGTTCAACATAGTAGCACAAGTGATAGTTTGTAGGACAGCCTTTCATATGAAATGAAAATTAAAAAATGAACATAATTTGTTCCTAAATTTATATTCAGTAACTCACAAACACCAGAAGAGAATGTGGTATAGGCATCTTAACCTTAGTGTTTCTAGTGAGATACATTAAAACATATCTAGAATACTAGTCTAAATAGATAACAGCTATTCTAGAATTTGTTTAGTTTGCTACATAATGAGATACTCCTGCATTCTCTGACTCAGGCAAATAAACTGAAAAGTAATGAATCCTTGAAATAATATTTTTTTAAAAAAAATTAAAGTCCATTCTCAAAACAAATAGTAATAATAGCAATAGCAGTAACAATATTAATGGATACCTCTTAAATTCCTGGATATTAAGGGTTTTTGAACCGATAGCATTAGAAGATGATTGAATTAGATGATTTATACATTTATGGAATTCTGTATCATTAGCAAGTAATCTCATGTTAATATCATTACTATCAGGAGAATTCCAGCAGGATTCTGTGATGCTAGCAGAAAGCATTCTAAAAGGAAAGCACATCCTAATAATCCAATTTAATAAATTTTAATAAATATTTGAAAAAGCTAAGAATATATAGTCAAATAATAAATTCTTGTATCAGTGCCAACCTGTACTACAATACTAATAAGTACTACTTAATATTAAAATGTGAACTTTCAATATTTTCTAATTCTGACATCCTTTGCAATTCTTCCTTTAAAAAGCTCCAAGAAATGGATGTTACTACTCTGTTATCTGACTAATTTGCTTTTAACTAGTCTTTACCACACTGAACTCATGAATAATTTTTGGTAGAAATATATTTCATTGATGTTTGCATAGAATATGAATGTTTTATATACTGGCATTGAAATTCAATAAGGCAAATTCAGTAAATTTGTTGAGTTGAACTACAGTTAAACATATATGTGACTCTGTATATGCAGGAGCATTGGTTGCAATGTTCATAATTTTAGCTATTCATCTTTAAGTAAAATCTCTATATTGCCTACACTAATTATTAAGTATCAAATGCTGTAAATTTTTCACAGAAATGCATAATATCTAAATCTTTGGATTATAATATAATCTTTATGCTTTTAGAAAATGAATATTGATATTAAATTGTATACACTAATGGCCTGAGGAGAAGTGAAAAACATCATTCATAAATGACTGCATTGGAATTCTTAGCTTTTAGCTAAGTTAAAAGATCATTTTTTATATTTCTAAATATGTATTTATTATCAACTTTTGACAAACTAAATATTACATAGTCAGATTTAAGACAAATTGAGTAAAATTATATACCATGAATAAATTTTCCATGTTCTTAAACTTTTACTTATAGTTTTACAGTTTGGAAATTTTCTTAATGTATATTTTTGTAACTATCAGGTAGTAATTCCAAATAAATTTATATTGAAAACTTAACTTCATAGACTACTACAGAAAGATTAACAAAACTTGGCTAGTACATTGGTCACTACAGGACTGTAAACAGCCCAGCAGTGAGTTATCCAGGCTACTGCCACTGTTTACAACTTTATGTACCCCAACATCACTGCTTGAGAGACTGGCAACCAGAAAACACAACCAGGTGAAACCAGAGCCCAAAGGAAAGTCGCTTTCTTCTAGCAAAATGTAATTAAATATTACAGAATAAGGAGACAAAGTTATTTTGACCACAACTATCTATTGCTGAGTAAGCAGCTTCAAAGATAGTCATATTCCCTTCACAGGCCATCAGGCACAAAGCTACTGGAGATTGAAGGCAGAGATGCCCTAAAACCATCTCAGCAGTCTTAACATAGACCCACTGCTCTTCATCATTACAGCTTTGGAACTAGGGCTAGAAAGGATGAAATTCAACATGCTCATGCCAAATATGAGGCAATCTGCTTTCCTCTTCTCAATATAGAGATTATATTGAAAACTACACAATAGGATATCAATTTAACAGCAATCTAAATTTTTATATTAAGTATTTTGCAGAAGTATGAACAATTCCATTTGTTAAAATAAAAAATCCACCCATGCATAGTAAAGGTTTAAATGTTTGAAGGCTGTTGCCAAGAGTTGAAAACATTCCAATTTCTGCTTAGAGTATGGGTGGTATTCCAGTGGGACAGAGTAATGTAACAATCCTGTAGAGTACTGGAACACAATGTCTCCTTCTGAACACTGACCTGTAAAGGTGACCATGAATTTAAGTAGGTGGCTCTCAGGAACAATGGAATAGTGAAATAGAAACATCTCAAAAATACATTTCTGTTTTTAAAAAAATACTTTTTTACTTTTAAAAATTAATTTTGCATTAACAATATTTCATTTGTAGCTCAAAGTCCTATACAGTTACAGTCTACAATGATCATTTCAGGGAGCATAGCATCAGGCAAGCATGGCATTGGAGTAGGAACAAGAGGCAGGGAGAGAAAGGGAAAGACAAAGAGACAGACTGAGACAGAAACAGAGAGAGAGAGTGAGACAGAGACAGAGACAGAGACAGAGACAGAATGGCATGAGCTTTTGATATCTGAATGTCCATTCCCAATGATGAAAACTTCCCCGATCTAAAGAAAGAGATGGCCATAAAGGTACAAGAAACATATAGAACACCAAATAAATGAGACCAGAAAAAAAAATCTTCTTGCATAATAATTAAAACATTAAATGCTCAGAGCAAAGAAAGCATATTAAAAGTTGCAAGGGAAAAAGGCCAAGAAACATAAAAAGGTATTAGAATTACACCAGACTTCTCAACAGAAACTACGAAAGCCAGAAGAGCCTAGTCAGAGGTCATGCAGACTCAAGAGAACACAAATGCCAGATACTACACCCAGCAAAACTCTCACTCAACATAGATAGAGAAACCAAAATACTCCAGGACAAAACCAAATTTTCACAGTATCCATCTACCAACCCAGCCCTACAGAGGATCCTAGAAGGAAAACTCCAACGCAAGGAAGGTACCTACAACAAAGAAAAGCTAAGATGTTAAGCATCTCACAACAAAGCCTTAAGGAGAGAACCACAAGCACATAAAGCCACATATAAAAACAAATATAACAGGAACCAAGTGTCATCTATCTTTAATATATCTCAATGTTAATGGACTCAACTCACCTACAAAAAGACATAAGCTAACACACTGGATAAGAAAACAAGATACACCATTTTGCTACATACAAGAAACAGCTCAAGAACAAAGACAGTCACTATCTCTGAGTAGAAGGATGGAAAAAGGGTTTCCAAGCAAATGGTCCCAAGAAACAAGCCAGAGTTGCCATTATAATAATAGCCAATAAATTAGACTTTCAACCAAAAGTTATCAAGTGTGATGTAGAAAGACATGTCATATTCATCAAATAGAAAATCCACCAAGAGACAGTCTCAATTCTGAACATCTATGCCCCAAATTCAAGGGCACCCACACTCATAAATGGTGGCATATAATTCTTCCCTTGTATCATTTGTGTGGAATGCCTTTTTCCATAATCTCATCCTAATATATATCCTCTGATAGTGAGGTGAATTTATTGAAGACAACAAACATATTTTTATTTTTAACCCAATACGTATGTATTTTAACCCATAACCCAGTATGTACATTTCGCTGTTGGAATCAATGCATTAATATTCAGAATGAATACTGAAAGGGGTATACATCCATCTCTTTCATAATTATGAAAAAAGTATATGCCACCATTTTAATACCAAAAAAAATATAGATCTTACAAATTAGTCAGCAGAGATGCAGAAGGAAGCAATACATAAAGGGAACAGTACAATTTTAAATACGTATGCAACTAACACGGGAGTGCATAATTTCATAGATCAGATAATGCTATGTTGTGGATAGCCCTGGGGCTAATTATATTTGACAATAATTCCGTTCTCTGTGTGGCTGCAAACAAGGAATGAGTTAGCACTCAGTTGATTTCCTGTAAACCTGCTTCCCACCTTAATTTGTAAAGACAAGGAGAGCTGATGATTGGGCAGATAGAAGGGAAGATGGAGCAGAAGGTGGAAAGAGAAGGAAGAGAAAAAGGAAGAGGGAGAAGACACAGAGGAGGAGGAAGGAGAAGAAAAGGGGAGCAGAAGCACATGGTCTGGAGAATCCACAAGTTCTAAGGAGTCTCATAGATGTGGAAGATGGTAGTGTAGCGGTAGATCTGTATCCCGAGCTTTTGTCCCTGCCGGCAAGAACACACTCAGGACAACCAGAATCTTCTGCAGCAAAGCTTTATTGCTTACTTCTCAGGAAGATCCCGACCCCAGAAAATGGAGTCCCTTATATATCACTCAGCCATGACGTTTCAGCACCTGATGTGGCGTGACAGCTCTTGATTCTTTGCTCGCTCATCACACCACTATTACACCCCAAGAATGGGCAGTGACTAGGAGTGAGTTCACTCTCGCACTTGCGCACAAGGCTTGTTTACTAGTTTGTCACAGCGGAGGCCAGCGCCATCTTATAATGGTGATTGCTCGAGGCACGCACACGGCTCTCCACAGCGATTGCTCGCTGCTCGCTGCACGGCTTTCCACATCTCCCCCTTTTTATTTTATTAAATTGAGGCTGGACTAGGTCTGTGTAATTATGCCCATCCGCTGTGGCTCCTGTCTTAGGTCGTTCCTCCAATGTCACAGCCTTTCCTGTCATAGGGTAACCCTATCGCCACTGGGCCCCGTGTCTTAGGATGATCTGTGCATGAGGAAAGTTGCCCGTCCCTGGATACCGCAGTGCTATGTGACAGTAACTACTAAATGACCTAGGGCGAACTCTACAAAAGAGGCCAGCCATCAATGTCAACTAATTTTTGAGCATAGATAGCCAGATTTCGGGGGAGGCGCCTTGCTCAATGGCAGCAAGTGCTTGAGCTATCACAACCTTGTCACGTGTTTGTTGGGTTCTGAGCTTGCAAACCAACCAGAGCATGAACACAAGTCCACAGCAGGTGGCAACACCAAATAAACCCACCCCCACCCATTCCTTAAAATAAGAAAATGCAGATGAAATCCAGGAGGAGAGGCCCTCTGTCAATGACAGGTCCACTCACGTTGAGTTGATCTTTAAAACTGCCACCCTCAGGGCCTCAAGAGTCTCATCGAATCCCTCAGACCAATTTCCTGCAAGATACAAGGAAAGCTGTCTAGACAGATTAGCTGCATAAGTAAAATTTTCATATTGGACACTGGTAATGCACAGAGCTTCCAGTTTTCTTTCACAACCCAACTGGGCCATCTGGTATAGAACTCCTATCTGTTCTTCTGCCAGGTCAAGGCGCTGATTCAATATCATCAGCCCTCCCTTTAACTTGGTACTAGCAGAAGTTTGGACAGTGATGGCATCAGCCAGATCTGCTGAAAGCTGATTTAATTTTGTGCCTGATTGAACCGTACTAGCCATAGCATACCCTGCAGCTGTAGCAGCAGCTGCACTGGCTGAAATTGCTATGATCATGGCAGCAGTAATTCCAAAATCTCTCTTTTGTCGAAACAGGGATAAAGTGGAGGGTGTTTCCACCGGAACCCGGATCCAACGTGGGATCCGTGCTACCATGGCACGGGTGTTCTTTGTTATGTCCCAACATTGAGAAATCCAACAAGAATCATTGGAACAGTCTTCAAATGAATCATTTGAAAGAATAAACAAGAAAGGGGGGTAAACACAGACTGGGGTAGATGGATAATTAATCTGGTTTACCAAAGTTTTATTGAACCTAGTGATCTCTACACTGGTATTAGTATATCCATAAGAATCCTGGGAGGCAGCATGTATTCCCCAATACTGAGCAAATCTTGAGATGCCAGTAAAAGAAGCCTTTCCAACTGCTCCTCCCTGGATAAAGATCAAAGGATTGAGTTCTGTACAACTGCCATTGACTCCACAAAGCACCCACTTGTGAAAGGGATGCATTCTAAAGTCCTGTATGAAAAGTCCCTCTTTCATAACAAATTCCTTCTCTGGATCATCTATCATGTTGGGAGAAAAGGAAAAGGTTTTACTCTGATCTGCCCAACAAGTGATGGAGGATTGACAATCAGACCAAGGCAGTATTAGCCCTTCATCTTCCAAGCTACAATGAGGGGCTATTTTTGGTTGGTGGGGACGTTCTTTGTCTGAAAAGTTAGGTGGTAGAAATGTACCATTAACCCAAATTGCCTCCTGCCAAAAGGTCCGATTTGTAAAGGTTATATCTGCATTGGAAGTATCTTGGGTTGTGCTTACCCAACCTCCTCAGTGCTCATTAAACTTCCCCAAAGCTCGAGCTGTGAGGTTGATACATTTTCTTGGTCCATTAATTTGAAAACATAAAGAACCCTGTTCTAATAAAGAGCGATTTTCCCCTAATGGTGCTCGGGTGGGATCATAGGGTAGATATGGCAAATCTAATGTTTTATTAGTAGTAAAGAATTTTGGAAAAACTATAGCATTATGGCGAACTGGCATTGGTTTAGGGAAAGTCGAGAGAATGGCCCATCTCTGTTCGCCCCTCATACTAGGAACCTGAGACAAGTTCAGCATTGTTAGGATCAGGAGCAGTCCTCGGGAGGTCAGCATCTTCTGCACCATCCTTGATGAATATCTTGCGGGTGAGTCGTTCCGGAAGCCAAAATGGGTTGTCTTCACTCTGTGGAAAAACACAAACAGCTCCCCTGGATCTTATCAAAATAGGATCCGGGCCTTTCCACAGACCAGTTAAGACATCCTTCCATTTGACCATTTCTTTTGGTCTATCAGGGTCTGAGCTATGTTGATCAGCTGCAGAGCGACCTTGCTCATCAAGATTCAAAAAATTAAGTGTAAACAGTGCCATAGATACAGCTACTCTTGGCACTGAGGACAGAGTCTCATCAACTCCCCCTTTTTGTTTTATAAGATAAGACTTAAGTGTACGGTGTGCACGTTCCACAATGCCTTGTCCTTGAGGATTATAAGGAAGGCCAGTCAAGTGAGTGACATCCATTTGATGACAAAATTGCTGAAATTTAGTAGAGGTATTTGCTGGCCCATTATCAGTTTTAAGAATTGTGGGCTTGCCCCAAGCACTCCATGCTTCTAAACAGTGCTGTATAACATGAGAGGCTTTCTCACCTGTTAAAGGTGTAGCAAACATAACACCAGAGCAGGTGTCAATGGAAACATGTAAATATTGATTTCTTCCAAAGGAGGAAATATGAGTGACATCCATTTGCCAGACCTGTAATGGTCTGATGCCTCGGGGGTTTACCCCTACATGAGGAGTAGGCAGAAATTGACAACAGTTTTGACATTGGGTGACAATGTCACGAGCTTCTTTCCTAGTTAAAGTGAAACGGCCGCGTAATGTTTCAGCTGTCACATGGAAGCGTTTATGAAACTCCCTTGCAGCCTCTGACTGCGAGGACAGAGCAGCAGCCACGATTCTAGTAGCTTTGTCTGCCAAGTCATTTCCATGAGACATGGGGCCAGGAAGGCCAGAATGAGCCCTAACAAGAGTAATATACACAAGATGTCTTCTATGTAACAAGGCTGACTGAATTTGCTGAAAAAATGTGAGCAAGCTTGCTAGAGGGTCTAATTAAGCCAGCAACTTCAAGCATATTAACTGCATTGACCACATATGAAGAGTCAGATACAATATTGAGCGGTCCCGGAAAAGTTTCAAGGACTTCTAGAACTACCAAACACTCTACAATCTGGGGTGATGTCTCATTATATTGTTTAGATGTTACTTGGCCATTTACTACATATGCACCTATGCCAGATTTGGATCCATCTGTATACACTACTACCCCATCCGGAAGTGGGTGTTTGGCTGCTATTACTGGAAACACTATGGCTTGGCTTAAGGCAAATTGTAAAATTGGATGTTTTGGATAATGATTATCAATTTGTCCTGAATAAGAGGCAACCAAGACTGCCCAATCGTTAGTTGTTGCTGCCAGGGTTTGAACTTGAGCAGAAATATAAGGTACGATTATCATATGAGGTTCTTTCCCAAAATAAGTAATAGCTGCTTTTATCCCCCTAAGTGCAAGTTGAGCAATTGCATTAGGATACCACTCAATAATTTTTGCAGGGGAAGCATTAGGATGGACCCACAATAAGGGTCCTTTTTGCCATAAGACTGCTGTTGGTAACTGTGCATTTTTTAATATGCACAATTCAAATGATTTTGACTCCTCAATGCGTTGTAATTGAGCATCTTGTAAGGCCTTTTCTATCGTTTGTAAAGCTTGACATGCAGCTGGGGTAAGTGCTCTGTGGGAGGAGATGTAGGTATCTCCCTCTAATATGTCAAATAAGGGCTTTAATTCTGCTGATGGAATTTTCAAAAATGGTCTTAGCCAATTAATATCTCCTAGCAATTTTTGGAAATCATTCAAGGTATGTAGTTGATCTTTGTGAAACTCTAATTTTTGAGGAACAATTTTGTCAGGATAAATGAGTGACCCTAGGAAGGCTCCCATTTGAGCAACTTGCACCTTTTCAGTGGCCACCTGCAATCCCCATTGCCCTAACGTTTTTATTAATATAGGGTATGCATCTTGCAATAATTGTGAATTTTTATGGCAAATCAAAATGTCATCCATATAAATTATCACCTGTAATGATGGAAAATGCTCTCTAACTGACTTAAGTGCCAATTGCACATACAGTTGACACATGGTGGGACTATTCGCCATCCCCTGAGGTAGGACTTTCCATTGGTATCTTTGATCCGGTTCTAAATGATTAATGGCTGGGATGGTAAATGCAAATCTTTGCCTATCTTGAGGGCATAAAGGTATAGAGAAAAAGCAATCTTTAATATCTATAATTATAATTTCCCAATTTTTGGGTAAGGCAGAAAGCAATGGTAGCCCTCGCTGAACTGGTCCAAATAGACGCATTTGTGCATTAATAGTTCTAAGATCATGTAATAAGCGCCATTTGCCAGATTTTTTCTTAATTACGAAAATAGGTGTATTCCAGGGTAAGGTAGAGGGCTCTAAATGACCCAAGCGTAGCTGTTCAGAAATTAGTTTTGTAGCTGCTTCTAACTTTTCAGAGGAGAGAGGCCATTGAGGAACCCATACAACTTCCTCTGTAAGCCATGGTATGGGCATGGAGCCCTCAACGGCCCCTAGAAAAAACCCAAACCTTGTCTCCCATTATTACCTTTTTGAGGGATAGGTTCAAGTTTACCCTGCTCTCCTTTCCCTAATCCCCTTCCTTCTTTATAGCCCATTTTCTTCATTATTTGAACAGCTTGTGGCGAGTATTCATTAGTCAAGGTCAGTCCTAGTGCCTGTAAGATGTCTCTCCCCCAGAGATTTACTGGGAGTGGTAAAACATAGGGAGTGAATCGTCCTGTTTGACCTTCAGGAGCTGTCCAGCTCAAAGAACGGGAACTAATAGTGGGACAGGACTGATAACCTAAACCTTGCAAAGAACGTGATGACTGAGTAACGGGCCAAGTTTTTGGCCACCATTGGGAAGAAAGGATACTTTTATCTGCTCCTGTGTCTAAAATCCCTTTAAATTGTTTTCCTTCTATAACTAATTCTAAGAATGGCCTGGAGTCAAGAGGCATCACTAAGTAAGCAGAATCATTTCCAGTAGAACCAATTCCTCTGGTAGCTCGAGGGACACCAGAGGAAGGAAAACAGCCATGTAGGCTTGGCAAAATTATTAACTGAGCTATTCTATCCCCTTGTGAAATAGAAAAGACACCCTGAGGACAGGAACAGAGAACTTGAAGTTCCCCTTCATAGTCTTGATCTACGACTCCAGGGTGAACAATAAGACCTTGTAAGGTAAGGGAGGCCCGGCCCAATATTAGGCCAACACTCCCGGATGGCAGAGGTCCTTTATAGTCAGTAGGAATAGGTTGTACCCCCATTTGGGGCATTAGCATGAATCGGGTGGTGGTACAGAGGTCCAACCCAGCTGATCCTTCTGTTGCCCTGCGGACTGTGGGGTCCACCTTTTGCCTGTCGAGGTCCCATATGTTTTCGGGCCCTGAGACCTGAAGGCCCTGTACTGGTTTTTTGGAATGGTCTCATTATCTACTGCTTGAGGGAATCCTGGCTGCAGGGGCCGGCCTCGAATGTCCCTGACTGAACGACAATCTCTGGCCCAATGATATCCTTTTCCACACTTAGTACACAGTCCTGGTGCTCTCCTTTTGACAAGGACTCTACAGTCCTTTTTTAAGTGTCCCGGTTTGCCACAATTATAGCAGAGTTTGAACTCAGCCATGTCAGGGCGTTTTTGCCCTTGTAGAATGGCAGCTGCTAAACCTGCATTAGTGAGTGGCCCTCCAAGCTCACGGCAAACCTTCAACCAGTCCTGCAGTCCCTTGCTCTTTCTAGGTGTAATAGCTGCCCTGCATTCCTGGGTAGCCTGTTCATAGATCAACTGTTCAATTAAAGGCATATCTGTTTCTGGGTCCCCAAAAATTCTCCCTGCCGCTTCTGTCATTCTAGCCACAAAATCTGAGAATGACTCCTGTGCGCCCTGGGTGATCTTGGTCAAATGCCCACTTGCCTCTCCCTTCTTAGAGAGTGCCTTCCATGCCTTAACTGCAGCAGCTGAGATCTGAGCATAAGCTCCCCAATGGTAATTTGTCTGGTTATTAGCGTGTTGTCCCTGACCTGTAAGCAACTCAAAAGTCCATGTTCCTTGGTCCCCTTCAACATTGGCATTGGCCCTTGCCTGTGCTTGGCAGGAGTCTTGCCACAAAGCTTTCCATTCTAAATACATTCCCATGTTAGGAGATGTGGCTTTTACTACGGTCATCCAATCGCCAGGGGTCATTGCCAGAGTCGCAAGCCTTTCGACTTGGGCTACAGTAAAGTTGGCATTGACTCCATAGTTACGAACTGACTCTGCTAATTCTTTAATCTGTATATACTCCACTGGGGCATGAACGCGTCTGCCCTCTGCGCCTTCAAAGACTGGGAACGCTTGCTGCACTTTTCTCTGTTCCTCTTTTAAAATGAATGAGTCTGATTGATACCTCTGCACATAGGGTGGAGGTGTACTAGGACCCAGAGGTTGTGAATCTGAAGATCGCATAGTGATTTGACATTTGTCTCTAGCTACTTTTGCTTTCTTTATGTAATTCTGTGACTGATTAGCTCGTCTTTCATCTGGCTGGTATCTTTCTTCCTCTAAGTCTGTCTCCTCAGAGGAGCTAAGTTCCTTATCCAATTCTGAGCTACTGACAGCTAGTGCCTTAAACTCATCTAATGGCGGATAGAGGCTCCTTTCCTTATGTGCCTCTCCAGTTCTTTCTCTCTTCTTCTCTCCCTTTCCATCCCTTTTTCTAATCTCTCCCAAGGCATTCTTTCCTTTATATCTCTTTTCCTCGGGCTCAAGGCCCGTGGAAAGGCCTAAATTCTTCGGTGCACCTTGTTTCATCCCAACTTTCAATCTCTCTCCCTACTCTGCCTCTGATAGACTGTCTTGAATTTCGTCCAAAATCTTCTGCCCTGCTTCTACCATTTGCTCACAATCCTCATCTGTTAAGCACAATCTGACCAATTTCCATAACGGCATGATCCCTGCTTTAAGTTTGCCGTTCTGCTGTTCCCTAACTAGATCTCCTTTCAGTTTATCCCAAGAAGTGACAGTTAACGAACCTGAGCAAGCATACCATGGTGCCACACGGTCTACCTCCCTGACAAATGCCTCTATACTCTTAGTGGTGATTTTTAGGCCACACTGCTTCAGGACCGACCTTAACCCCACTACTACAGAGTGAGAAATTCCCATACTGCCGCTATCCAGTCCTGACCGTGACTGAAACTAATCGCTGTCCAGGCACTGTCCAGGTGCTGTCCAAGCCTGACTGTGACTGGGAACCAGTCAGCAGTTCCAGTGGTGGAAGCAAAACGAAACCAAAAGGGAAAGTGCAATCGCCGTGCAAACAATCAAAAGGGCATCTAACTCTGGAGAAATTTCAAGACTATACTTACCTTGTAGAGCTGTAGTGTCCCGCAGTTCTGTTTCCGCCCTGTGAACGAGGGATCTTCCTTGTGCTGGTGTGATGGTATAAAGTCCCCGGGTCTTCGGCGCCACGTATCCCGAGCTTTTGTCCCCGCTGGCAAGAACACACTCAGGACAACCAGAATCTTCTGCAGCAAAGCTTTATTGCTTACTTCTCAGGAAGATCCCGACCCCAGAAAATGGAGTCCCTTATATATCACTCAGCCATGACGTTTCAGCACCTGATGTGGCGTGACAGCTCTTGATTCGTTGCTCGCTCATCACACCACTATTACACCCCGAGAATGGGCAGTGACTAGGAGTGAGTTCACTCTCGCACTTGCGCACAAGGCTTGTTTACTAGTTTGTCACAGTGGAGGCCAGTGCCATCTTATAATGGTGATTGCTCGAGGCACGCGCACGGCTCTCCACAGTGATTGCTCGCTGCTTGCTGCACGGCTTTCCACAGATCTGCCCAGTCTAGGCACACAGCATGTATTCTGATTAACAGAGTTGTGTTTTCATTGCTGGGGCATATTTGGGTTGGAGAATTACACTGCCATACCTGGGGATCCATCCCATAATCAGCCTTCAAACGCTGACACCATTGTATGCACCAGCAAGATGTTGCTGAAAGGACCCTGATATAGCTGTCTCTTGTGAGGCTATGCTGGGGCCTGGCAAACACAGAAGTGGATGCTCACAGTCAGCTATTGGATGGAATGCAGGGCCCCCAGTGGAAGAGCTAGAGAAAGTACCCAAGGAGCTAAAGGGGTCTGCAACTCTATAAGTGGAGCAACAATATGAACTAACCAGTACCTCTGGAGCTCGTGTCTCTAGCTGCATATGTATCAGAAGATGGCCTAATCAGCCATCATTGGGAAGAGAGGCCCCTTGGTCTTGCAAACTTTATATATCTCAGTACGGGGGAATGCCAGGGCCAAGAAGTGGGAGTGGGTGGGTAGGGGAGTGGGTGGGGGAGGGTCTGGGGGACTTTTGTGATAGCTTTTGAAATGTAAATTAAGAAAATACCTAATTTAAATAAATAAATAATAAATAATAAATAAATACTACAGAATACCTAAACATGGTATTAGCAGGTGTAGTAGTTTGAGTAAGAATGTCACTCATGGGCTCCTTTATTAGAATGCTTAGGCACCAGGGAGTGGCACTATTTGAGACAACTAAAAGGATTAGGATGTATGGCTTTGTTGGAAGAAATGTGTCACAGGAGGTGGGCTTTGAAGTTTCAAAATGTTTGACCCTGTCTCTCTCTGTTTCCATCTTCCTCTTCTTTTCCCACCCTCCTGCTCTCATTTCTTTCTCTCCTCCTTTCTCGTCTCTTTATACCTTTGCTTGCTTGCTTGCACTTGGTCTCACTAGAAAGTCCATTATTTCACTGACATGAGGGACTACGTCTTAAGAATTTAGGCATATAGTGAAGACTAGTTGAGACATCCAGCCTCATGGACTGAACAACTACTAGATTCTTGGATTTATGTTTACAAATAGGCCTAGTTGACCTGTAAGCTATCCTAACAAACCCTTTTCCTATAGTTATATAGAGAAATTCATTCTGTAAGTTGTTTCCCTAGAGAATCCCCAACTAAAAGAGTTGGTAATTTCAATATTTCATTCTCACGCATTAATTGATCACCCAAAACAAGTAGTAAACAGAATTACATGACTTCAAGACATTATAGATTATATATGCAAAGAAATACAGAATATAGCTTCTTCTTTACAGTTCTTTATTTGTCCAAACAATGTCTTAAATATACAAGAAAATTGAAATAATCCTTTACATTCTCTTTCCCACAGCCTTAGAGTGAAGATCCTAGCATTTACCATTTTGCTAAGGAATTGGGCACACCTTCACCTCCTGGAACTGTGTATTCTGTGATTATCATGGAGTCATTAATGGTAAGTGGTAGGACATTCATTAAAGGGGGGACTTGAAAATATGTATATTATTACATAAACAAACCTTACTCCTACAATGGCCATCAACATTCATGGAAGCCAATGTCTGCTGGCTTTGTCCCTGGGGCAGGAGCCATGTCATTTGACCCCTACCAAAGCCATGCCAGATCCTCTACATCTTAAGAAAACCTATGGAATATAATGAAAGAAGTCCTAAGTGGGGAGTTTAGTGCTGAGTTGAAATATGTAGATTAAGAAAAAAGAAAGATCTCTCAAATCAGTAACATAATTATGCAACTTAAAGCCTTGGCCAAACATACTAAGTAAATCCCAAATAAGCATGTAGAAAGAAACAATTAAGATCATAACATCAGGGCATTAATTAATGAACATAATCTTTTTAAAAAAAGCCAATAAAATGAAAAGTTTTTCTTTCCAGGTAAAGAGAATTGTCAAACCCATATCCAAAGTAGAAAGCTGAGGGTGGTGTGGGTGAGTAGAAGAAACTAATACATTTAAACAATAAAAGTATATATTATAGGCAGCAGTACATTTGAGAAAAACATTAGAACCTAGAACCTATCTAATTAGATTTTCCACTACATTGAAAATAACAAAAGAAATTAATCTCTCTTTGGTTGCCTTGTCTTATCAGAGTAACCAGATATGATAAGCAACCTAAAGAGTTCTATAATAAACAAGAATTGAGATTTTAAAATATCGTACTCAAGAAAAGCAGAGTAAGTTCTTTTAAGTCCATGAAGCCCCACATATAATTGATATTGCATCCTTATATTTTGCAGAGTGAGAAATTATACAATCTTGAACTTACGTTTTTAAAGTTCCTTCCTTTAAGGACTGTCCTACAGGTCATAGTGTTTACCATTTTGCTAAGAACACTAGACACGCCCTTGCCTCCTGAACTTGCTCTGTCTCTGATTATCATAGACTCATTAACCTTGGCACAGAAGACATTCCCTGATAACCTTGGCAGGGAGACTATTTCTTCATAACCTTGGCAGGGAAAATATTTCACAAAGGAGAAAAATAAAGTAAATTATACAAACAAGCCTTACTCCCAGCAACTGTCAGGCCCATGACCTGCTGGCTCTACTCCAGGGATGGTAATCAATGCTATGCTATTCTTCCACTTGGCTATGCAGGACTCAGCAGTTTTAGAGATATGATTCTATACATAAGTGACATCCAGAGACTAACCTTTAATTTGGGTCAGTGATGGCCTATCAGTAGGCTCAGGAAACTGAGATACCACAAATAGTACTCTAATCTTTTTTTTTCTTTTTTTTTTTTAAATTGGGTATTTATTTCAATCACATTTTCCAATGCTATCCCAAAAGTCCCCCACATGCTACCCCACACACTCCCCTACCCACCCATTCCCACTTCTTGGCCCTGGCGTTCCCCTGTACTGGGGCATATAAAGTTTGCACGACCAATGGGCCTCTCTTTTCACTGATGGCCTACTAGGCCATCTTCTGATTCATATGCAGCTAGAGACACGAGCTCCGGGTGGGGTGGGGGGTATTGGTTAGCTCATATTGTCGTTCCACCTATAGGATTGCAGATCCCTTCAGCTCCTTGAGTACTTTCCCTAGCTCCTCCATTGGGGGCCCTGTGATCCATCCACTAGCTGACTGTGAGCATCCACTTCTGTGTTTGCAAAGCCCCGGCATAGTCTCACAAGAGACAGCTCTATCTGGGTCATTTTAGCAAAATCTTGCTAGTGTATGCAATGGTGTCAGCGTTTGGAAGCTGATTATGGGATGGATCCCCTGGATATGGCAGTTTCTAGATGGTCCATCTTTTCGTCTCAGCTCCAAACTTTGTCTCTGTAAACTCCTTCCATGGGTGTTTTGTTCCCAATTCTAAGAAGGGGCAAAGTGTCCACACTTTGGTCTTCATTCTTCTTCAGTTTCATACGTTTAGCAAATACTCTAATCTTAAAATTTATGTTATGGTATGTGAGTATCCACATACATGCAGAAAAGAGAAGTAAAATATAATAAAAATTAGAATAAAATTTCACATATGATAAAAACTAAGGAGGCAGCATACAAAATTAACATACAAAAATGGTAGTAGTCTTTCTATATTACAATAGCAAACATGTTGAGAAAGAAATTAGAAAAACAATTCCAGTATTAGTTGATTTTAAAAATACCTCATAATAAACCTAAACAAGGAAAGGGAGACCTCTATAAGAAAGCTTAAAAAAAAAAAAACAAGAAAGAAATTGAAGAAAACACTAGAAGATGGAAAGTGGCCCTTTATTTATGGATTAGAGGAATTAATTTTGTAAAAAGGGATATGTCAGCAAAGGCAATATACATATTCAATGCAATCCCCACTAAAAATAACATGCTAGTTTCAGAGAATCTGACAAATCATTTTAAATTTTCTTTTTACTAAACATTGTTCTGAAAAAATCAATAGCCATGTGAAATATTCACAGCAATAGCCACCTAATGATAAAGTACTTTGACAAAATAATTTAAGGGACAAAGGGTATATTTTAGCTCTCAGGTCATACTTTAGTCCATTATGGTGAAGTAAAAACATCAGGAACTTGAGGACATTTGGTTATAAGACACACACACATACACTCTCTCTCTCTCTCTCTCTCTCTCTCTCTCTCTCTCTCTCTCTCTCTCTCTTACACACACACACACACACACACACACACAGAAATGGAAAGAATAAAATCAAGCCAGCTGTCAGCTCCCATTTTCCATTTTATATAGACTAGCATGCCCTACAAAGAATGGTGCCACCCACAATTTAGTGATATTTAATGTAATCTTGATCATTTCTGTCTTAGTTGGGTTTTTATCACTATGAAGAGACCATGACCAAAGCAACTGTTATAAAGTACATTTAATTTGTGTTGGCTTACAGTTTCAGATGTTCAGTCCATTATCATCATGGAGTAAAACACTACAACAGGCAGGCAGACATAGAGCTGGAGAAGATTCTGAGAGTTCTACATCTTGACTACGGGGCATCTAGAAGAAAACTGGCTTCTGTACTGGATGGATGAACATATTGCCTCAAAGCCCATACAGTGACACACTTCCTCCAACAAGACATACCTATTGCAACAAGGATACATGTCCTAATAGAATCACTTCCTGAGGGGCAAGCATTCAAACACATGAGTCTTGAGGGGCGAAACCTACTAAAACCAGCACAATCTCTCCAAGGTATTCCTGGAGGCACATTTTCCAGATAATTCTAGGTCATGTTCAATTAGCAGTAACCATCAAAACTTTAGAATTCTTTTGTAAATAGGATGTAGAAGACTTTTATATTTAAGTCTTGAGAAACCTTATTGTTGTGGATAGCCCTGGTGCTAATTATATTTGATGTTAAATCTGTTCTCCTGTGAGGGGTTTCGAACACATAATGAGTCAGCACTCAGGTGATTTCCTGTAAACCTGCTTTCAACCTTAATTTGTAAAATAAAGGAGAGCTGATGATTGGGCAGATAAAAGGGAAGGTGGAGCAGAAGTTGAGAGGGAGAAGAAGGAGAAAATGGAAGAGGGAGAGGACACAGAGGAGGAGGAAGGAGGTACATGGTCTGAAGAAACTGCAAATTCTAAGGGGTCTCATAAGCTGTGGAAGATGGTAGTGTAGCAGTAGATCTGCCCCATCAAGGCATATAATCATATTAACTGTGTTGTGTTTTCATTGCCAGGGCATATTTGGGAGGAGATTTACTGCAAAACCTTATTACAGTGGAAACAAGACAAAACACATTATTCTGTTGGAAGCTTAGAGACATGAATGCAGGAAGAAATGTGGACAGTGGAGGTAGAAACAAGAAAATGTTCAAGAACTGGACCAATAATATTTTGGGTAAGAATCTGACCTTATTCTGCCTATAACCTGAGAACAGGAGTAAAGTTAGATAAAAAGTTTATGAAAGTAATCTGTTTGGTATTGCAAACTTCAAGACAGAAGAACATTTGAGCTGGTGCTGCTAAAGCAGCTATAATTTTATATAAGATTCATGCCCCTGAAGAGAAATTTCTTGGGTGTTATTTGCGAAAGTAGAAAAGATCCTTAGTATACAACTCCATCCATTGGAAGCTCTATCTTGTGAAGATCCATATTGTTTTTTAAAAGAGGCTAAATTGCATAAATCCCTGTCCTTAATGTCCTAGGGCCAACATGCTGAAGTAAAGGCATCTGTGGCTGGAGGACACCAGGCCACATCTCCCACTGGCAGAAGAACTTGACAATATTGTCAAGGTACTGGTTTTGCAGGCATGGAAGATGAAAGAGTTAGGGTGTTACATAAATTTGGGTTCCTATTTTAGTGATAAAGCACCATGACCAAGTGCATCTTGGAAGAAGAAGGTTTATGTCGGCTTATAGTTGCAAAGCCCAGTCCATCACATTAATGGTCCAATGATTCCTTGCTATACTTAAGAGTTTTCTACACCAGAATGGGAATGTTTGTTCTATGACATTGTACTTGACAAGTTGTAACCTGTTTTTAATTTTGTAAGTGTTTACTCTTAAAAGATTATTTTGAGTTCCAGAAATGTGGACTTTAGGTTTATAAACTTCAAAACATTAAAAACTATGGGAACTTTTGAAACTGGATTATACTTTACTTTATAAAATGAACATAGGTCTTTGAGCATAAAGGCTAAAAGGTTATAATTCCATTGTATTAGGGTAGCAAGATGACCAGGGGTTAAGCTGTGATGCTTAATGGCAATGATAAACTTAACAGGATTTAGAATCTGATAGGAGACTAACCTGTGAGAAATTATTTTGGTTAGGTAATTTGAAATAAGATCCTGAGACTGGCTTTTAGACTGTATTAAAAAAAAGTGAAAAAAAAATGAATACAATCTTAAAAGGACCAATAAGCAAGATGGCACAACTGGCACTTAGTGCTTGCCACTAATACTAAGGATTAATATGTGATCTCCAAAGACCAGATGGGAAGTAGGGAAGACAGTCCTGCAAACTGTCCTCTGTTCAAATCCATCCACATACAAGTGCTGACAAGGAGATGGAGGGAATATAGCCCTTCTGTACTGTTGGTAGGGATGTCAAGTACTTCAACCACTATAGAAGTCAGCATGAAGGCTTGTCAAAATATTAGACATATACACACACCAATGGGAGAGTACACATATATATGCAAAATAAATAGATAAATAAATGTTAATAAAATGAAATGAAAAGGGAGAAAGTAAGCTGCCTGGTTCCATTTCCTGTAGCCATGAAGGTGATTGACTCCTATCCTCTGGAACTAAACAAACCTTTCTTTCTATAAGTTCTGTTGGTCATGGTATTTTATCACAGCAACAGAAAAGAAATTAAAACAACCATATTGTACAAAGATGACTTTTCATTTTAATTGATAAGAAACAATTCTAAATTCAAAATGTGGTTATTTTGCAGAAGTATAGTATCTACAAACTTTTAATACACAGTCTACTTTGTAGTCATTGTGAACTGCATTATATTCTTAACTATTAATATCTTATTGATTAGCCATATGTTATAAGACTTTAATTTTTCATTGTGTATTTCAGTTTCTATTTTTATTTGAAGCATATCTTGATATCATTTATATTTTTCTACTCTTGTTGGTGAAATGTGCATTTTCATTATTATTGAATTGGTTAGTATTCTAAACTGATTATTCAGAAGAGACTAATTGAATAAATACTAAATGGTATGAAATTGTTATTTAAACATCTCTTTCAATTATATAAAATTCTTCTTTAAATGTCAAGGTAAGTTTTATGTTGATTAAATTTTCTAAACAATAATTATCTAATTACATCAGTTCACATGTTTACCACTCCATTTTCATGAAAAGATCAATTATCTCAGCAACTTGAGCATTTTCAATTTTAAATGACATAAAAAATTCAGAGCCACTCCCACATCATTTTCATGTTAGAATATGATATAATTTATGAAATATCTTTGTCATGTTTGGGGATTATGTTATAAAACAGTATGCTATATGTAAACCTGACACAGTACTATGGAATCGATTATACTTTACCAATTTCCATCTGAATATTTCACATCACTTCATGTGATTATATAGTTTAATGTACTTTCAGGATGTTGAGGTATATTAACACTATGGTAAATAGGTAACAAGTATGTTCCTTATGGAAGGAAAAAAAACAGTATTTGTTTGCTTTAGATACTTGAAACTAGGTACTGTTATATTTGATAAATATGTAAGCAATAAAAACTTCAGATTTATTTACCTAAGTGTATTTGTGAAATAAAAGTTACTATTTAAGACAGGATACTGACAAGAAAACTTACTATTTTACTGCTGGTCAGATTATTGGAGAGAATGTTGCCTGATTCCTAAAGTTAGCAGACTCCATGTATTCAATCAGGACTTTTTTTCTTTTTCTTTTTTCTTTTATTAATATTAACCATTCCATTTGTTTACATCTCAAATGATATCCCACTTCCGGGTTCAACCCCTCCCCCCACACCAACCCCCTCATCCCATGATATCCCACTTCCGGGTTCAACCCCTCCCCCCACACCAACCCCCTCATCCCATGATATCCCACTTCCTGGTTACCCTTCCTCCAACCCCCATCTCACATCTGACCTTCCTCATCCCCTTTGCTTATAAGAGGGTGCTCTCCTTCCTACCCACACTCTCCTGCCCCACCACTCCAGTATCCCCTTAATAAGGGGCATCAAATCTCCTGAGGACCAAGGACCTCCCTGTTGCTGTCTGGCAAGGCCATCCTCTGCTACATGTTTATCTGGAGCCAAAGATCCCTTTAGGTACACTCCTTGATTGGTAGTCAAGTCTCTCAGAGAATTGGGTGATCAGGCTGTTCTTCCAATGGGGTTGCAATTCCCCTCTGCTCCTCCAGTCTTTCTGTTACCTCCCTAACCTGATTCTTGGAGTTCAGCCCGATGGTTGGCTCTAAGCATCTGCCTCTGCATTTGTGTGTTGATTGTTGGACCACCTTTCCAGGAACTGCCACCTTTGCTTCCTCTCTGCAAGCACCTCTTGACCCTGGCAACAGTGTTGAGTTTGGTGTCTGCAGATAAGAATCCCCCCCCCAGGTGGGGCTATTCCCCAGTTGTCCCTTCCTTCAGTCTCTGCTCCAGTTTTGTCTGTTTTGCCTTTGGAAAGGAATATTTATGAGTGAAAAATAAAAACTTTGAGATGGGTGGGTGGCTCCATCCCCCAGCCTGGGGCCATGCCTATCTACAGGAGGTGGTCTCCACAGGATCTATCTCCCCCATCTCTGCCCATTACTGCTAAAGTTAATCCCATTGGTCCTGTGAGCCTCATATTTCTCTGGTGTCTGGGACCCTCCAGTGGCTATCCCCAGTTCCTCATCTCCCCTGCTACCTATTTTTATGTGATTTCCTGATCCACTGTACCTCTTTCACATCTCCTCCAGATTCTGATAATGCCACACTTATTTTCTCCTCCTCCTTTCTGCCTTCCTTCTCCCCCTCCTACCATCTCCTGCAATCTTCCTGTTCCTTCTTGCATGCAAGACTGAAGCATCCACCCCTTGATCTTCCTTCCCTCTATGCTCCATCTGGTTGTATCATATGCATTATGAGCTTTTGGGTTAGTATCCATTTATTAATGAGTACCTACCATGTGTGTTTTTTGTGACTGAGTAATCTAATCCATGATATTTTCTAATTCCACCCATTTGCCTGTGAATTTCATGAAGTCATTGTTTTTAATCATTGAGTAGTACTCCATTGTGTGTATGTGCCACATTTTCTCTAGCCATTCCTCTGTTGAGGGACATTTGGATTATGTCCAGCTTCTGGCTATTATAAATAAGGCTGCTATGAACATAGAGGAACATGTGTCCTTATTGTGTTTGGGAGCATCTTCTGAGTATATGCCCAGGAGTGATATAGATGGGTTCTCACGTTAATATATCCAATTTTCTGAGGAACTGCCAGAATGATTCCCAGAGTTGTTGTACCAGCTTACAATCCTACTAACAATGGAGGAGTGTTCCTCTTTCTCCACATCCTCACCAGCATCTGCTGTCACCTGAGTTTTAATCTTAGACATTCTGATTGGTGTGAGGTAAAATGTCATGGTTGTTTTGATTTGCATTTCCCTGATGACTAAGTATGCTGAACATTTCTTTAGACGCTTCTTAGCTATTTGGTTAATTTTATATCCAGCCACTTTGCTGAAGTTGTTTATCAGCTGTAGGAGCTCCCTAGTAGAATTCAGGGGGCCACTCATATATGCAATCATATCATCTGCAAATAGTGATAACTTGTCTCCTCCTTCCCAATTCATATCCCCTTGATCTCTCTCTCTCTCTCTCTCTCTCTCTCTCTCTCTCTCTCTTTCATTTTCTTTCTTTCTTTTTTTTTTTGTCTGATTGCTGTGCCTAGAATTTCAAGTATTATATTGAATAGCTAGGGAAAGAGTGGGCAGCCTTGTCTAATCCCTAATTTTCATGGGATTGCTTTGAGTTTCTCCCCATTTTGTTTGATATCGGCTATTCATTTTCTGTGTATTGTTTTTATTATAATTAGGTATTCAACTTAAATTACTGACCACTCTAACACTTTTAACATTAATGAGTAGTACATCTTGTCAAAGAATTTTTACACATCTAAGGAGAGGATCATGTTGCTTTTTCTTTTAATTTGTTTATATTACATTGATGAATTTCTGTATATTGAACCATCTCTGCATCCCTGGGATGAAACCTATTTGAATACAATCAATGATCATTTTAATGTTTCCTTGGATTCAGTCTGCAACAATATTTTTTAGCACTTAAAATATATTTATATGGATATATTTTATACTTTTTATTTATGAGTGTGTTTGTTTATATGCATATGTGTGTCAGTGTCCATCAAATCCCCTTGTGCTAGAGATACACTTGGTTATGACCTGCATGATGTGAGTGTTGGGACATGAACATGTGTGTTCTGGAAGGATAACAAACACTCTTTTTTTTTCCATGATGGGATCATTATTTCATATTCTTTTTTTTAATATTTTTTAATTACATATTTTCCTCAACTACATTTCCAATGCTATCCCAAAAGTCCACCATACCCTACCCACCCACTTCCCTACCCACCCATTCCCTTTTTTTTGCCCTGGCGTTCCCCTGTACTGGGTCATGTAAAGTTTGCATGTCCAATGGGCCTCTCTTTCCAGTGATGGCCGACGAGGCCATCTTTTGATACATATGCAGCTAGAGTCAAGAGCTCCGGGGTACTGGTTAGTTCATAATGTTGTTGCACCTACAGGGTTGCAGATCTCTGAGTAAGGTAACCCAATCACAAAAGAACTCAAATGATATGTACTCACTGATAAGTGGATATTAGCCCAGAAACTTAGTATACCCAAGATATAAGATACAATTTGCAAAACACATGAAACTGAAGAAGAACAAAGACCAAAGTGTGGACACTTTGCCCCTTCTTAGAATTGGGAACAATCACACATGGAAGGAGTTACAGAGACAAAGTTTGGAGCTGAGACAAAAGGATGGACCATCTAGTTTGCAACAATTTTATTGAGTATTTTTGCATTGATGTTCATTTAGGTATTAGTGTAACTGTGGCTTCATAGAAAGAATTGGGTAGTGTTCCTTCTGTTTCTATTTTGTGAACTAATTTGAAGAGTATTGGTATTAGATCTTCTTTGAAGGTCTGATAGAATTGTTCCCTAAATCATCTGGGCCTATGTTCTTTCTGGTTGGGAGACTTTTAATGACTGCATCTATTTCATTTGTGGTTATGAGGCTATTTAGATGGTTTTTCTGATTCTGATTTAACTTTGGTACCTGGTATCTGTCTAGAAAATCATCCATTTCATCCAGGTTTTCTAGTTTTGTTGATTAGAGATTTTTATAGTAGGATCTGACTTTTTAATTTCCTCAGATTCTTTTGTTATTAAATATAGGAGTCCTCTGTCATGTATACCTGTATTTCAGAAGAGGGCAGTAATCCTTTATAGATGGTAAAAGCCATCATGTCATTGCTGGGAATGGAAGTCAGTGCCTCTGAAAGAGTAGCCAGCGTTCTTAACTGACACATATCACCAGCTGCAGATAAGAAATTCAAATTGACAAATAACCTCTAGTGAAATAGAAATATTGAAATTCTCCCAACCATAAAACAGCACAGAGTTATATGGTGGTTATTAGCACAGAATTCAAGCGGAGTTTCAAAGAAGAATTAACACCAATATTCTGCAAATTGTTGCACAAAACAGAAACAGAAGAAACATTTCTCAATACATTCTATGAAACCACAGTTACACTTATTCCAAAAACTTCATAGAGAACCAACAAAGAAAAATATTGCACAATTTATTTTATAAGCATAGATGGAAAAAAATCTCAACATAATACCCACAAATTGAATCAAGAACATATCCAAAAGATTATCTACCATGAACAAGTAGGCTTCATCCCAGAGATACAGAGATAGTTCAAAATATGTAAATTCATTAGTATAAATAAACTAAAAGACAAAACACAAGAATATCTCATTAGATGTAGAAAAGTTCTTTGACAAAAATCCAATACCCCTTTATGATAAAAGTCCTGGAGTGTTTAGGTTTTACAAGGGGCGTACTTTAACATAAAAAAGGTAATACACAGGAAGCCCATAGCTGCCATGGACCATACTTGGTCGGTCCCTCAACACACGGGAGAAGTCAGGGTCTCGGTATTCAGGTGAGCAAGGAGTAGGTGAAAATAAACAGACATTGACACAAGGAAGTGCTGAATCTGAACATAATTTCTCAAAGTGAGCATCAGACTTATAATACAGATGAAAATAAGAAAGTTAGGTGACATATAAGCCAAAGTACATTGAGGCTGATTAATGACTCTTTATACAAAACAGAAGAATGCATACATAAAGACTGGCAGGGACCAGGCACTGTAACAACTGAGACAAAGTCAGCCCTATCTAAGGTCAGCTATATTCTTAGAAGCCACGTGTGAGGTCTTTATGCGCCAGGGGCAAGGGCTTTTATGCCGAAGCCATAGTTTTAATTCTGATTTATTGTTTAACCCACTACCAGCCAGCTCTTAGTAAATACCTAACTATGCTATTTCTCTGAGCTAGTGAAAGTATGTACTAGGGAGTTCTGCTCTTGCTAACCTTTTCATGAATAATGCAATACTCTAGTTCCTCTTTAAACCACAGCCCAATTTTCTTCCTAAACCATTGTAAATTCCTGTATATGGAAGTGACTCAGCATTATTCTAAGTGATTTGAAGGGGAATCTCTTCTATTAAGTAATGTAGTCTGCCATACATAACTATAATAAGAATTCTTAACTTACTTTGTTAAGCTTGCCCTGAAATTTCTAACTCTATTTAGTAGATAATAATGCCTGATTTCTTTCACTATCTCTCTTTCAATACTGGAGGCATTTCATCTGAATAAGTAACATTCTTACTAAATTTCAAGCCCAGGGTCAGCTCAAGGACTGCCTAAAACATCAGAACATTGGTGAAGGCCAGGAAGCAAAGTTCAATCTAACTAGCTATTTGTCAAATCATTCTTTGGGGTACCTATAATAAAACAATACTGAAAGAAAGCACATAGAACCCTTCACCAACTACTGCAAGGACAAATCTGAAACACATCTGTTTATGGGACTTTCCAGGAAACAAGTTTCTGTGAAACTTTTTGCCTCAGGACTGTGGCCAAGCTTTTGGACTTGTCATGCATATTCCACTAGAGTGGGTGTCACACATAGCCAATATCGACATAAATAGAGAGAAACTCAAAGTATTTTCACAAAAATAAAGAATAAGACAAAACTTTCTACTCTCTCCATATTTAATTATAGTAATTGAACTCTTAGGAGAACAATAAGACAGCTTATAGAGATCAACATGATTAATAAGAAGGGAAGAAGTCAAAGAATTTTTATTTGCAGATGTTATAATAGTATACTTTTGTGATCTGAACAATTTCACCACAAAACTCCTGATAAATATTTCATCAACATCATAGTTGTACACAAAATTAACTTACAATAATCAATAGCCCTCATATATTCAAATGGCAAATATTCTAAGAATGATATCAGGGATTTAATATTTTATAATACCATCAAACAGTATAAAATATCTTGGGGTGATTTTACAAGAAACTGAAAGACATGCATGATATAAACATTAACAGAGAAAAATTGAAGAAGATATTAGGAGATCTAAAACTCTCTCCTACTCTCATTGGTCAATAGAATTAATATAGTGAAAATGATAATCCAACCAACAACTATCTACAGATTCAATAAAATCCCCCATCAGATTGAATTCTCATCAAAATTCCAGTACAATTCTTCACAGATAGCAAAAGGACAATTTTCAACTTCATAAGAAAAAGCCCAAGATAGCTAAAATAATCCTGAATAATCAAGGCAATGCTGGAGGTATCATGATCTAGAAATAAACCTCATTTTATTTGCTACAGCTATTGCCATACTATGTAATAAAAGCCCTATAATATAATGACAATTATTTAACAGTTGTATAATCTAAACATTAATCTTAGAAATGGAAAAATCCTGACAGATAACAGTTGCTGTCCTTCATTAATATTGGGTGATGATTGTGAACATCATCAGTTATATACACCAACCCTTTTTTATTAATTTAGTTCATTGCTTAATTGGATGGGCCATTACCTCTTTGTTATTGTCTTTCTTATTTATTCTCTCTCTCTCTCTCTCTCTCTCTCTCTCTCTCTCTCTCTCTCTCTCTCTCTCTCTCTCTCTTTTTAATTTTTTAATTAGGTATTTATTTCATTTACATTTCCAATGCTATCCCAAAAGTCCCCCACATGCTTCCCCCCAACTCCTCCTACCACCCACTCCCACGTCTTGGCCCTGGCATTCCCCTGTACTGAGGCATATAAAGTTTGCACGACCAATGGGCCTCTCTTTCCACTGATGGCCAACTAGACCATCTTCTGATAAATATGCAGCTAGAGACACGAGCCCCAGGGGCTACTGGTTAGTTCATATTGTTGTTCCACCTATAGGGTTGAAGATCCCTTTAGCTCCTTGGTTACTTTCTCTAATTCCTCCATTAGGAACCCTGTGATCCATCCAATAGCTGACTGTGAGCATACACTTCTGTGTTTGTTAGGCCCTGGCATAGTCTCACAAGAGACAACTATATCTGGGTCCTTTCAGCAAAATCTTGCTAGTGTATGCAATGGTGTCAGCGTTTGGAAGCTGATTATGGGATGGATCCCTGGATATGGCCAGCTCTAGATAGTCCATCCTTTCATCTCAGCTCCAAACTTTGTCTCTGTAACTCCTTCCATGGGTGTTTTGTTCCAAATACTAAGAAGGGGCAAAGTGTCCACACTTTGGTTTTCGTTCTTTTTGAGTGTCATGTGTTTAGCAAATTGTATCTTATATCTTCGGTATTCTAAGTTTCTGGGCCAATATCCACTTATCAGTGAGTACATATTACGTGAGTTCTTTTGTGACTGGGTTACCTCACTCAGGATGATGCCCTCCAGGTCCATCCATTTGCCTAGGAATTTCATAAATTCATTCTTTTTAATAGCTGAGTAGGACTCCATTGTGTAAATGTACCACATTTTCTGTATCCATTCATCTGTTGAGGGATATCTGGGTTCTTTCCAGCTTCTGGCTATTACAAATAAGGCTGCTATGAACATAGTGGAGCATGTGTCCTTCTTACCACTTGGAACATATGGATGGATATATGCCCAGGAGAGGTATTGCAGGATACTCCGGTAGTACTATGTCCAATTTTCTGAGGAATTGCCAGACTGATTTCCAGAGTGGTTGTACAAGCTTGCAATCCCACCAACAATGCAGGAGTGTTCCTCTTTCTCCACATCCTTGCCAGCATCTGCTGTCACCTGAATTTTGATCTTAGTCATTCTGACTGGTGTGAGGTGGAATCTCTGGATTATTTTGATTTGCATTTCCCTGATGATTAAGGATGTTGAACATTTTCTCAGGTGCTTCTCAGCCATTCAGTATTCCTCAGGTGAGAATTCTTTGTTTAGCTCTGAGCCCCATTTTTTTTAATGTGTTTATTTGATTTTCTGGAGTCCACCTTCTTGAGTTCTTTATATATATCAGATATTTTTCCCCTATCTGACTTTCTCCCTACCTATTCAACATTGTTCTTGAAGTCCTAGACAGAGCAATTGGACAACAAATTGAGGTCAAGGGGATAGAAATTGGAAAGGAAGAAGTCAAAATATCACTTTTTGCAGATGTTATAATAGTATATATAAGTGACCCTAAAAATTCCACCAGAGAACTCCTAAACTTCATAAACAGCTTCAATGAAGTAGACAGATATAAAATTAACTCAAAAAAGTCAATGGCCTTTCTGTACACAAAGGATGAACAGACTGAGAAAGAAATTAGGGAAACAACACCCTTCTCAATAGTCACAAATAATATAAAATACCTTGGCTGAATCTAACTACGGAAGTGAAAGATCTGTATGATAAGATCTTCAAGTCTCTGAAGAGAGAAATTAAAGAACATCTCAGAAGATGGAAAGATCTCCCATGCTCATGGATTGGCAGGATCAATATAGTAAAAATGGCTATCTTGCCAAAAGCAATCTACAGATTCAATGCAATCCCCATCAAAATTCCAACTCAATTCTTCAATGAATTAGAAAGGGCATTCTGAAAATTCATCTGGAATAACAAAAAACCCAGGAGAGCAAACATCTTCTCAAAGATAAAAGAACGTCCTGTGGAATCACCATGCCTGACCTTAAGCTTTAGTAAAGAGCAATTGTGATAAAAACTGCATGGTATTGGTATAGTGACACGCAAGTAGACCAGTGGAATAGAATTGAAGACCCAGAAATGAACCCACACACCTATGGTCACTTGATCTTTGACAAGGGAGCAAAAACCATCCAGTGGAAAAAAGACAGCATTTTCAACAAATGGTGTTGGCACAACTGGTTGTTATCATGTAGAAGAATGTGAATTTATCCATTCCTATCTCCTTGTACTAAGGTGAAATCTAAGTGGATTAAGGAACTCCACATAAAACCAGGGACACTGAAACTTATAGAGGAGAAAGTAGGGAAAAGCCTCGAAAATATGGGTACAGGGGAAAAATTCCTGAATAGAACAGCAATGGCTTGTGCTGTAAGATTGAGAATTGACAAATGGGACCTCATAAAATTGCAAAGCTTCTTCAAGGCAAAAGACACCGTCAATAAGACAGAAAGGCCACCAACAGATTGGGACAGGATCTTTCTTTCTTTTTTTGAGCTAACATATATTACTTACATTTTTACCAGTAGATTCTCTCTAGCCAGGGCAACAGATTATTAGCATACATGCCACTCTGATGACCCCATAGTATGAAGGCATCCTAGAAGATCTGCTTCAGCCAGGGTCACAGGTCTCCCAGGAGGCCTGCAGCAACCAATGGACACAGGAGGCAGGTTCCAGACAGAGATACCTATGCTAGTTAACACCAAAGATAACGAGATGGCAAGAGTAAGACCATAAGCAATCAAAGCTAATATATTTTGGCACCATCAGAACCTAGGTCTCCCAACACAGCAAGCCCTGGATACCCCAACACTCATGAAAACCAAATTCTGAACTGAAATCATATCTCATGAAAATAACAGAGGGGTCCCATATATGTTGGGTTCCTCAGGGGTCCCAATTGCTGAGGTTATATGGGCTAGTCTCTTGCTTGTTGCCCTGAGTGAAGCAGATCTCCTGGGAAATCTGCAAACTGTGGCGTCTGTTGCCCTGTGTGTACAGCATATCTCCTTGGATACCATCAGACTATGGGAGTCTCAGAGGGGCAGACACGTTTATTATCTGCCCTGGCAGAATGCATAGGCCAAAAGGGCGGTTGAGATCTATTGGAGGAGAGGAGTCCCACATCTGCTGGTCTCCTCAAGTGTCCCAGATGCTGCAGTTCTTTTGGAGGGTCCCTTACCTGTTGACCCAGGTGCAGCAGATATCCTGGGAGGCATTCAGACTGTGGGATCTTCAGAGAGGTAGACACAGTAATGATCTGCTCAGGCTGAAGGTGTAGGATAGAAGGGAAGTGGAAATGGAGCAGAGAACTGCAAAACAATTTTGCTTATGTATATTGATTCAAAAATACTCAATAAAATTCTAACAAACAAAATCCAAGAACTCATCAAAACCATCTTTCATCCCGATCAAGTAGACTTCATCCTAGGGATTCAAGGTTGGTTCAATATACAGAAATCCATTAACAAAATCCACTATATAAATAAACTCAAAGAAAAAAAGCACATGGCCATCTCCTTAGATGCTGAAAAAGCATTTGACAAAATACAATGCCCCGTTATTTTAAAAGTATTGGAGAGGTCAGGAATTCAAGGTTCATACCTAGACATAATAAAAGCAGTATACAGCAAACCAACAGCCAATATAAAATTTAATTGGGAGATACTTGAAGCAATCCCATTAAAATCAGGGACAAGAAAATGATGCCCACTCTCCTGGTATCTATTCAATATAGTACTAAAAATTCTAGCTAGAGCAATAAGACAACAAAAGGAGATCACGTAGATAAAAATTGGCAAAGAAGTCAAGGTATCACTATTTGCAAATTATATAATAGTATACATAAGTGCCCCCCAAAATTCTACCAGAGAACTTCTACAGCTGATAAACAATTTCAGCAAAGTAGCTGGATATAAAATTAACTCAAACAAATCAGTAGCCTTCCTTTATACATGTGATAAACAGGCTAAAAAAGAAAATAGGGAAGCAACACCCTTCACAATCATCACAAATAATATAAAATAATTTGGGATAACCAACCAAACAAGTGAAATATCTGTATGACAAGAACTTCAAGACTCTGAAGAAATAAATCAAAGAAGAACATAGAAAATGGAGAGATCGCCCATGCTCATGGATTGGTAGGATTAACATAGTAAAAATGGCCATCCTAGCATCTACAGATTCAATGCAATCCCCACCAAAATTCCAACACGATTCTTCAAAGAAATGGAAAGAGCAGTTCTCAGTTTCATGTGGACAAACAAAAAGCCCAGGATAGTAGAAACAATTTCTCACAATAAAAGAACTTCAGGGTGAATCACCATTCTTGCCCTTAAGCTGTATTACAGAGCAATAGTGATGAAAATATCATGGTATTGGTACAGAGTCAGACAGGTTGATCAATGAAAAAGAATTGAAGACCCAGAAATAAAACCACACAGTTGTGGACACTTGATCGTTGACAAAGAATCCAAAAATAAACAATGGGGAAAAAAAAGCATCTTCAGTAAATGGTGTTGGTCTAACTGGCAGTCAGTATGTAAAAAAATAAAAATAGATCCATATTTGTCACCTTGCACAAGATCAAGTCCAGCTGGATCAGATCCTCCACTTAAAACCAGATAAACTGAATGAAATAGGTAGGAAAGAGCCTTACACTCTTTGGCATGAGGTGAAAATTTTCTAAACAGAACTCCAATGGCTCAGGCTTTAAGATCAAGAATTGATAAATGGCATCTCATGAAACTGAAAAGCTTCTGTAAGGCAAAGAACATAGTCAATAAGACAAATCGGCAACCAGGAGCAGGGAGCACCATCTTGGTTCCGGGACTCCACTGAACTTAGGAACTTAGTCTGCACAGGTGAGAAGTGTGCACCACAGAGGCAGACAGCTTCTAGAACAGGCGGGAGTCACAGAGCCACTGAGGAAGCACTCTTTTTGGGACGCAGATATCCGGCACCCTCCCAGCCAGAGGACAGTGGTCCTCCCTGCACGGGAGCCCTCTGCCTCAGGAGCAGGGAGCACCATCTTGGTTCCAGGTCTCCACCAAACTTAGGAACTTAGTCTGCACAGGTGAGAGTGTGCACCACAGAGGCAGAAAGCTTCTGGGACAGGCAGGAGCCACAGAGCCGCTGAGGCAGCACCCTTTTGGGGCCACAGACATCCGGCACCCTCCCAGCCGGAGGACAGCAGTCCGCTCTGCACTGGAGCCCTCTACCTAAGGAGCAGGGAGCGCCATCTTGGTTGCGGGACTCTGCCGAACTTAGGAACTTAGTCTGCACAGGTGAGAGTGTGCACTACAGAAGCTGACACCAAAGCAACACAGCATCTGGGAAAGGTCCTGTTTTGGGCCTACTTCTTCGGCCAGGAGGAGGTCCAAACACCAGATATCTGTGCACCTTCCCTATAAGAGGAGAGCTTGCCAGCAGAGAGTGCTCTAACCACTGAAACTCAGAGGAGAGAGCCTGTCTCACAGGTCTGCTGATAGACAGTAATCAGAATCACCAGAACAATCTCTAAACAGAGACAACTACAACAACTAACTCCAGAGATTACCAGATGGCAAAAGGTAAACGTAAGAATCTTCCTAACAGAAATCAAGACCACTCACCATCATCAGAACCCAGCACTCCCACTTCGCCCAGTCCAGGGCACCCCAACACATGCTAAAATCTAGACCTGGATTTAAAAACATATCTCATGATGATGGTAGAGGACATTAAGAAGGACTTTAATAACTCACTTAAAGAATTAGAGGAGAACATTGCTAAAGAGTTACAAGTCCTTAAAGAAAAACAGGATAACACAATCAAACAGGTAGAAGTCCTTAAAGAAAAACAGGAAAAGACAGCCAAACAAGTAGAAGTCCTTAAAGAAAAACAGGAAAACACATCCAAACAGGTGATGGAAATGAATAAAACCATACTAGACCTAAAAAGGGAGGTAGACACAATAAAGAAAACCCAAAATGAGGCAACACTGGAGATAGAAACCCTAGGAAAGAAATCTGGAACCATAGATGCGAGCATCAGCAACAGAATACAAGAGATGGAAGAAAGAATCTCAGGTGCAGAAGATTCCATAGAGAACATCAGCACAACAATCGAGGAAAATAGAAAATGCAAAAAGATCCTGACTCAAAACATCCAGGAAATCCAGGACACAATGAGAAGACCAAACCTACAGATAATAGGAGTGGATGAGAATGAAGATTTTCAACTCAAAGGACCAGTAAACATCTTCAACACAATTATAGAAGAAAACTTCCCAAATCTAAAGAAAGAGATGCCATGAACATACAAGAAGCCTACAGAACTCCAAATAGACTGAACCAGAAAAGAAATACCTCCCGACACATAATAATCAGAACAACAAATGCACTTAATAAAGATAGAATACTAAAAGCAGTAAGAGAAAAAGGCCAAGAAACATATAAAGGCAAGCCTAACAGAATTACACCAGATTTTTCACCACAGACTATTAAAGCCAGAAGATCCTGGACAGATGTTATACAGACACTAAAAGAACAAAAATTCCAGCCCAGACTACTATACCCAGACAAACTCTCAATTAACATAGATGGAGAAACCAAAGTATTCCACCCAAGAGGAGTAGACGGCAAGAAATAATCAAACTCAGGGGTGAAATCAACCAAGTGGAAACAAGAAGAACTATTCAAAGAATCAACCAATCAAGGAGCTGGTTCTTTGAAAAAATCAACAAGATAGATAAACCCTTAGCCAGACTCACTAGAGGGCACAGGGAAAGCATTCTAATTAACAAAATCAGAAATGAAAAAGGAGACATAACAACAGATCCTGAAGACATTCAAAACACCATGAGATACTTCTACAAAAGGCTATACTCAACAAAACTGGAGAACCTGGATGAAATGGAGAAATTTCTAGACAGATACTAGGTACCAAAGTTGAATCAAGATCAGGTTAATGATCTAAACAGCCCTATATCCCCCAAAGAAATAGAAGCAGTCATTAATAGTTTCCCAACCAAAAAAAGCCCAGGACCAGATGGGTTTAGTGCAGAGTTCTATCAGACCTTCAAAGAAGATCTAATCCCAGTTCTTCACAAACTGTTCCACAAAATAGAAACAGAAGGTACTCTACCCAACTCATTCTATGAAACCACAATTACTCTGATACCTAAACCACAAAAAGACCCAACAAAGATAGAAAACTTCAGACCAATATCCCTTATGAATATTGATGCAAAAATCCTCAATAAAGTTCTTGCTAACCGAATCCAAGAACACATCAAAACAATCATCCATCCTGACCAAGTAGGTTTCATCCCAGGGATGCAGGGATGGTTCAATATACGGAAATCCATTAACGTAATCCAGTATATAAACAAACTCAAAGAAAAAAAACCACATGATCATCTCCTTAGATGTGGAAAAAGTGTTTGACAAGTTCCAACACCCATTCATGATAAAAGTCTTGGAAAGATCATGAATTCAAGGCCCATACCTAAACATGATAAAAGCAATCTACAGCAAACTAGTAGCCAACATCAAAGTAAATGGTGAGAAGCTTGAAGCAATCCCTTTAAAATCAGGGACTATACAATGCTGTCCTCTATATTCATACCTATTAAACATTATATTTGAAGTCCTAGCCAGAGCAATTCGACAACAAAAAGAGATCAAAGGGATACACATTGGAAAAGATGAAGTCAAAATATCACTTTTGCAAATGATATGATAGTATATATAAGTGACCCTAAAAATTCCACCAGAGAACTCCTAAACCTGAAAAACAGCTTTGGTGAAGTAGCTGGATATAAAATTAACTCAAACAAATCAATGACCTTTCTCTACACAAAGAATAAACAGGCTGAAAAAGAAATTAGGGAAACAATACCCTTCTCAATAGTCACAAATAATATAAAATATCTTGGCGCAACTCTAACTAAGGAAGTGAAAGATCTGTATAATAAAAACTTCAAGTTTCTGAAGAAAGAAATTATAGAAGATCTCAGAAGATGGAAAGATCTCCCATGTTCATGGATTGGCAGGATCAACATTGTAAAAATGGCTATCTTGCCAAAAGCAATCTACAGATTCAATGCAATCCCCATCAAAATTCCAACTCAATTCTTCAACGAATTAGAAAGTGCAATCTGCAAATTCATCTGGAATAACAAAAAACCTAGGACAGCAAAAACTCTTCTCAAGGATAAAAGAACATCTGGTGGAATCACCATGCTGGACCTAAAGCTTTACTACAGAGCAATTGTGATAAAAACTGCATGGTACTGGTATAGTGACAGACAAGTAGACCAATGGAATAGAATTGAAGACCCAGAAATGAACCCACACACCTATGGTCACTTGATCTTCCACAAGGGAGCTAAAACCATCCAGTGGAAGAAAGACAGCATTTTCAACAAATGGTGCTGGCACAACCGGTTGATATCATGTATTAGAATGCGAATCGATCCATTCCTATCTCCTTGTACTAAGGTCAAGTCTAAGTGGACCAAGGAATTTCACATAAAACCAGAGACTCTGAAACTTATAGAGGAGAAAGTGGGGAAAAGCCTTGAAGATATGGGCACAGGGGGAAAATTCTTGAATAGAACAGCAATGGCTTGTGCTGTAAGATCAAGAATCTACAAATGGGACCTAATAAAATTGCAAAGCTTCTGCAAGGCAAAAGGCACTGTCAATAAGAGAAAAATGCCACCAACCATTTGGGAAAGGATCTTTACTTATCCTAAATCAGATAAGGGACTAATATCCAATATATATAAAGAACTCAAGAAGGTGGACTCCAGAAAATCAAATAAACACATTAAAAAATGGGGCTCAGAACTGAACAAAGAATTCTCACCTGAGGAATACCGAATGGCAGAGAAGCACCTGAAAAAATGTTCAACATCCTTAACCATCAGAGAAATGTAAATCAAAACAACCCTGAGATTCCACCTCACACTAGTTAGAATGGCTAAGATCAAAAATTCAGGTGACAGCAGATGCTGGCAAGGATATGGAGAAAGAGGAACACTCCTCCATTGTTGGTGGGATTGCAAGCTTGTACAACCACTCTGGAAATCAGTCTGGCGGTTCCTCAGAAAATTGGACATAGTACTATGGGAGGATCCAGCAATACCTCCCCTGGGCGTATATCCAGAAGATGTCCCAACTGGTAAGAAGGACACATGTTCCACTATGTTCATAGCAGCCTCATTTGTAATAGCCAGAAGCTGGAAAGGACCCAGATGCCCCTCAACAGAGGAATGGATTCAGAAACATGGTACATTTACACAATGGAGTACTACTCAGATATTAAAAAGAATGAATTTATGAAATTCCTAGGCAAATGGATGGACCTGGAGGGCATCATCTTGAGTGAGGTAACACAATCACAAAGGAACTCACACAATATGTATTCACTGATAAGTGGATATTAGCCCAAAACTTAGGATACCCAAGATATAAGATACAATTTGCTAAACGCATGAAACTCAGGAAGAATGAAGACCAAAGTGTGGACACTATGCCCCTTCTTAGAATTGGGAACAAAACACCCATGGAAGGAGTTACAGAGACAAAGTTTGGAGCTGTGATGAAAGGATGGATCATCTAGAGACTGCCATATACAAGGATCCATCCCATAATCAGCTTCCAAACGCTGACACCATTGCATACACTAGCAAGATTTTGCTGAAAGGACCCAGATATAGCTGTCTCTTGTGAGACTATGCTGGGGCCTAGCAAACACAGAAGTGGATGCTCACAATCAGCTATGGATGGATCACAGCACTCCCAATGGAGAAGCTAGAGAAAGTACCCAAGGAGCTAAAGGGATCTGCAACCCTATAGTTGGAACAACATGATGAACTAACCAGTACCCCTGAGCTCTTGACTCTAGCTGCATATGTTTCGAAAGATGGCCTAGTTGGCCATCACTGGAAAGAGAGGCCCATTGGACTTGCAAACTTTATATGCCCCAATACAGGGGAATGCCAGGGCCAAAAGAATGGGGATAGGTGGGTAGGGATGTGGGGGGTATGGGGGACTTTTGGGATAGCATTGGAAATGTAATTGAGGAAAATACGTAATAAAAAATATTAATAATTAAAAAAAATAAATTAAAAAAAAGACAAATCGGCAACAAACAGATTGGGAAAAAACCACTAACCCCACATCTGATAGAGGGCTAATATCCAAAATATGTAAAGAACTCAAGAAGCTAACCTTCAATTAACCAAACAACCTAATCAAATAATGAGATATAAACAGAAAATTCATGACAGGAATTTTGAATAGCCGAGAAGCACTTAAAGAAATGTTTAAAGTCCTTAGTGATCAGAGAAATGCAAATCAAAATGACAGTGAAGTAATGTCAGCGGTAATTTGAAAGTATATGCTTTCAAATAATTGTATGACAGTGTAGTTGTTTGTTTTGTCCATGTAATCCTGTTAATATGTAGGAGGGTTCCACGGGATGGCAGAACACTGGGTAATAACTAGAGAATGTTCTTAGGTACTCTCGGAGTTTACAAAAAGAACAAAAATGTGAAGAAGTCACCTAGCACTTAAGTGTGGCCATCGATTATTGAACATGCACAATGTTACAACAATTAGTATCTGAAGTCTTAGTCTTTTTAAAAGTAATTACTGGCAGATTTTGAAAAGAACACTTAACACCAAGTGGAAAGAGGGAGAAAACAAAACCTTACACCAAGAAAACGCATATATTACCTGAGATATAAGCTCTCTCCTTGAACCTCCATAAGAATGAAGATGATATTGCCCTGACAGGAAATCAATATAAAATCTCTTAAAATCCTGTAGACATAGAGTGGCCCTTGTGTTTGGAGATAATAATTGTGTACCTGGGGAATAAATCCTTCAGCATCTCTACAGCTCCATGGTAAAGTGAGCTTGCTCTTACAACCAGTCTCTCTTCAAATATCTGCTTGTTTGTTTCCATTTATTGGATATCACATCAGACAGGGAACTGATAAGTCTATTCTCTTCTGACTTCAGAGAACATGGGAACTTTATCTAGGTGGGTGGTAAGAAAACTCTTCATTGTTGCTACTTAATGGGTGGATTGACTACACAACAAGCAGTCTTTAAAGTTCAAGAAATTTATTACAAATTCAGCATCTGAAACAAATTCCAGATAGTCAAATATAAGCAGTTTATTGGAAATAATTTGGTTTTCCTTGAGATATGTCCTTATTATCATTGATTCAGTGTTTTTCCTCCTCAAATTCTATAACTTACTTTTCTCTTTCCATCATTATGATAGCAAAGGATTGATATTCACCTGTCAAAATGTAACACATGCATTTGGCTACAGGTGTGGAACGACATCTGCTTACTGAAATGCCAACCCCTTCCCTCTTGATCAGATATTGGGCCTTATCAAGAAAAATGACTTCTAAGCTTGGTGGATATGGATGCAACATAACCTATCATACTTATGCATGATAAGTATCAAACATGAAAATAATTTCTAGCTTTAATGAAACTCTCTAGAATAGTGAAGGTCATGGGTCATGCCATGGTTGTGTAGCTTAAGTATTTTATCATGCCTTCCAATTCTTCAATACTTAACAATATCATTATTTTCTGTGTTTGGAATCACTTACTTTATTATATCTTTTATTACCATCCCATTGTTTCCTAAATGCTATTATGCTCCATTGCTCTCTATACTTCCAGACAAGCATTCCTCTTTGCTACAGCCAACGAGAGAGTAATATTAAAGTCTGGGAGTGACTTGTTCTGTCCTAGGTAAAATTCCTGAATTATTACAGGCCCCCAGTTCAGTCTCAATCAACCCTACAGAAGTTCTCTGCCCATGATCTCTCCCAACATTCCTTTTGCAACCCTAGAATGGTGAAAGGCATCCTTGCTAGTAAAATGCTTTTCTTTTGGATTTCTGATGAAGATGTACATAGACTTAAGAGTAACTTTGTAAAGAATATCTTCAATTGTTCCTCATAGAACTTACTTAAAAAATATTCCTTTTGATTATCTTGTCTGATTAGCACTGTCCTCTAGGAAATCATGTGGGAACAGAGGCTTTCCCATAGAGGTTGCTGGACTGGAGTACATCAGTGAATACAAAAGAAAACTCAGAAAACCAAACAAGCAAACAAAAAATAACAAACAAACAAACAAACATCTAGGTTTGAAGCCCCATAGGAGGAACAACAATATGAACCAAAGAGTAACCCCAGAGCTCCCAGGGACTAAACAACCAAACAAAGAGTATACATGGTGGGACCCATGACTCTAGCCACATATGTAGCTGAGGATGTCCTTGTCAGTCATCAATAGGAGGAGAGGCCCTTGGTCATGTGAAGGCTCTATGACCTACTGTAGGGGAAATGCCAGGACCTGGAAGCAAGAGTGGGTGTGTTGGTGAGCAGGGAGAGTAGGGAGAGGATTGGGAGTTTTCAGAGGGGAAACCAGGAAAGAGAATAACATTTCAAATGTAAATAAAATATCTAATTAAAAAAGAATATGCATGTACATGTGTTAACAGGTGCTTGTGCAAAATAAAAAGAAGTGTCAGAATAGAATTGAACTCCACCACAAAAACAAATGATACTGGTTATTTTCACTGCGAATCCCAACAGCATGTATTGATTCATATCATCATTTTCATATCTGAAATTCTCATGTGCCCTGCCATGACGTGCACAGCTTTGAGACTGACCGGACTAAGGACCTGAGAAATAAAGAAACAGCAGGTGCATGTACAGAATAGCTGCTATGTAGTGAGCGGTGTGATCTGATAGAGATGTACTAGCTGCCTGGAAATTCAGTACATTTATTACATACAACTGAGTAAGAGTCAGGTTCGCTAATTTTGGTAAGGAGTCTATGTATGGAAACAGTCTTAGGCTTCAGTCATCAGGAAGGAGGCCACTATCCTTATACGTTCTGCACATATTATCAGCATCTGTACTTGGATCAGATGAGTGCCTTGTCATTTTCTTGTTGCTGACCTTGCTATTCCCACAGGCACTAGGATCCTTAACATGGCCATGCTGCAATCACAAATTCTCATTCATACATAGGTACACTTGCTCTCCATAGAGACAGCATAATGAATGGATTTAGCATACAGGAATATCCATGCAGTCATTGTAAATAAATTTATAAAAAGCAATACAATGTACATATAAATATGTCATATTACACTAGGAATTCTTTAATGTATTTAAATAATAACTTATTTTATCCTAACTTATTTGTGTGACAATGCAGTCACAGCACCAAAGTTAGTAGGTGATGTTGACCTCTAAGGCTTTCACCATGCAGCCTCCTTCTGATGTTCTCTGCCTTGTTATGAATATATTTCTAAGCCGTAGATATGTGAGCTGTATGAGTCTTCTAGAACTAGTCACAGTTTGCCTGTGTTACATTTCTTGGGATATAGGGCTTATTTTGCATATTGACAACTTTCTTAGTATTCAATTTCTTTCTTATTTATTCTCTTCATGGCCTAAAATAGTTTTGGGCAACTAAGAAAGTATATTATTAGTTTATAAAGGTATAAGAACTTGTGCTATTTTTCTTGGTTCTTTGGATTCTGGTTGTATTTATTTTCACGTCAATTTTATGCATCTACCTTAGAAAAAAAGTGATCTTTTGTTTTCTCATAGAATATTTCAAAAGTAAAAGTATGAATGAGTACTTCTAATTTTAATCTTGTATTAAATATTTTGTCGTGGGAATTATAAGAAAAATCATTTTAACTTACCCAAGTGTGGGTTCACAGTTCTTGTGCTCACTCTCCATTAATATGATTTCCTCTGTCTTTTCCATGCCACATTGAAAGCTAATCTGGCTCTTTTGTATGCAACAATATTAAGGCTGACTGCTTTTGTCTATTCAAAATATGTTACTAGTTCCTTCAACATATTCTTTGAGAATATCTTCCTTCTGTATTTATACTATTTTTATTTGATTTCTGGCACCAGCATTGCTCCTCCTTGGCAATGACACCTTCATAAAAAATACTAAACACTGTTACCACCTTCCAAAGATCTACAGCTTATCATTCTAAAGAAAATCATTGTTCAACATTAATAAGAACAATTTTTTGAGGGAACCTATATATTAAATTTTAAAATGTATGCCAATGTCAGCGTATAACAAAACACTCTCTTTCACTGTGGACCTCAGTAGGGAAAATTCCATAGAATAACCTCAAGCTTTCTAAGTCTTTCTTTGACAATGCCCCACCTATCCATGAAATCATGGAAACTCTCATTTGTTTATGTCACAGAGTTCCCTGATTTTAGTATTTCCTACAAATTCTTCACATTTCCATTTGCCTGTTAACTTCGCTACTCACCTGTCCTGACAGGAGCTCTGCTTTTCCCACTAACAATTTAAGAAACATAATCATGGACAATAATACTGATAATTATGAAATATCACAATTGCTCTATAGTACAGATTGAGGTCAGGGATGGTGATTCTACCAAAAGTTCTTCTATTGTTGAGAATATTTTTCACTATCCTAGGTTTTTTGTTATTCCAGATGAATTTGAAAATTGCAGCTTTTCAACTCTGAAGAATTGAGTTGGAATTTTGATGGGGATTGCATTGAATCTGTAGATTGCTTTCAGCAAGATTGACATCTTTACTCTATTAATCCCGAGAATCCATGAGCATAGGAGATCTTTCCATCTTCTGAGATCTTTGATTTCTTTCCTCACAAATTTGAAATTCTTATCATACACATCTTTTGCTTTCTTAGAGTCACACCAAGGTATTTTATATTATTTGTGACTATTGTGAAGGGTGTTGTTCCCATATTTCTTTCTCAACCTGTTTATCCTTTGTGTAGAGGAAGGCCACTGATTTGTTTGAGTTAATTTTATATCCAGCTACTTTGCTGAAGTTGTTTATCAGGTTTAGGAGTTCTCTGGTGGAACTTTTGGAGTCACATAAGTATACTATCATATTATCTGCAAATAGTGATTTCTTGACTTCTTCCTTTCCAATTTGTATCCTTTTGATTTCCTTTTCTTGTCTAATTTCTCTGGTTAGGACTTCCAGTACTATTTTGAAGTAATTTCAAAAAAGAAAAAAAAAAACCTGTCAGGTCTGAAAGTCACAGAGCAGAGTAAAACTATGCATTCAGCCAACCATTGGATGAAGCACAGGGTCCCCAATGGAGGAGCTAGAGAAAGCTGAAGGGGTTAGCATCTCCATAGGAGGAACAACAATATGAACTAACCAGTACCCCCAGAGCTCCCAGGGACTAAATCACCAATCAAAGAGTACACAAGGTGGGACTCATGGCTCCAGCTCCATATGTAGTAGAGGATGGCATAGTCAGTCATCAATGGGAGGAGAGGCCCTTGGTCCTGTGAAGGCTCTATTCCCTAGTGTAGGGGAATGTCAGGGATAGGAAGCAGGTGTGGGTGGGTTGGTGAGCAGGGGGAGGGGGGAAGGTCTGGGGGGGTTGGGGGGAACCAGGAAAGGGGACAACATTTGAAATCTAATAAAAAAAAAAGAAATTTGTTTTCTGGGAAATCCTAATCAAGATCTGTCCCATCTGAGCCATTGTATAGTATAAGATATCATAATTGAAAGCAAGAGATATGGGCCAAAAATTTTGTTTAATAATTTGATGTTTAATCTGCTGAATTTTGTGAGAAACACATTTGATAATTCATTTTTGGAAAAAGAGACTCTAAAAGTAGTACAGCACCTGTATTATTAGAAGAATAAGATGCATCAGTCATGGCCACATCTAGATAACAATTAGAACAATCAAAAAAATCCTTGGCTACAGGGGAATCCAAAGGTGTCTTACTATGACATCTGTCAGGAGGACATATTTAATAATAGGATCATAAGTCCATGGATCTTACTAATTAAGGACGATTACTTAAATGTCTGTGGTGGTTTGAATGAGATTGGGCCCATAGGCTAATATATTTCAATGCCCATATCCATTTGGTAGAACTATTTGGGAAAGATTAGGGAATGTGCCCTTGTTGGAAAGGAATACCACCAGAGTTGGGCTTTGCAGTTTCAAAAGACCACTGCTATTTAGCTCTCTGTTCTCATGTTTGTGGATCGAAAAGTGAGCTCTCAGCTACTACTCCTGCACCATCCATGCCTGGTTCTGTGCCATTATTGTCACAAGCTTTAAACCTCTGGATTCATGAGATCGAAATAAACACTTTAATATATAAGAAAAAAATCTAACATCCACCTGCGACAGACAAAATGCTACTCTTTCTAATAAATTGAAATGGAACAGTATAAAAATCAGAAAACAACCAAAAATATTTTCTTTAATGGAGCTTATCTCCTAGGGCGGAGATGCATAATAAAATATCAAAATGTAAATTAATAAATGTTGACACAGGGTAAATTCAATGACGAGCAGGATAACGCAGGAAAGTGAATGGGATTCACTAAAGAGGATGCTACATATTAAAAGTGTGATGAAGAAACGTTTATTGGTGAAGTGGCATTTGGGTACAAATGCAAGAGGAACATGTGAATTATGTTGCACATACACTTAAGAATACTTTCTTTAATTTTTTTAAATTTATTTTTATTAAACTTTTTATTTTAATTTTGAGAATTTTATACATGAATATTTTATTTACATAACTTTTATCATTCACTAACCTCTTTGTAACTCTCCTTATGTCCTCACCTCCCTCTCTTATATTATTGACTTCTTTTTTAATTTAACCATTGCTGTTTTACACAGCACACACACACACACACACACACACACACACACACACACACACCACATGGATTGCCTCACACAACTTTGTGAGTGCATTTAGTGTTGTTCATATGAATTTGTGTTCAGAGCTGATAATTTGAGATTACATTAAGCATCAGTTTGTCTGTCCCTGAATAAGATTAGTATTTCCTCTTTCAGCATCCAGTACTTTCCTGTAATTCTCATCTAGAACTAGAGTTATGTGCAATTTTCCCAAATCTACCTTGGCATGTCCACCTGTATTGTAATTTTTTAGATGTTGTTCCAGCAACAATGTTGTTGGAATCTCATGAATGTAGCTTCCTCATTGTATATTAAAGACACAATCTCACAACAAATGTTGATTGGATTTTTATACTCTTCAATATTTTTCTCCTTCTTCCTTGTTGACATTTGATTCTGATGTGTAGGAGTTATGTTGTGTATGCATCAGCTGTGTTTAGGTATCCCATATTCTATTGCTCACTGCACATTAACTAGTTGTGGGTATATGTGTTAGTCTTCATCTGATGCAAATTTTGTATATATATATATTTCTTTGATGTGGGAAGAGAGCTACATTTAACTATGGGTATGAGAGTAGATTTTTATAGCAGTTAGAACTTCTTTTGGTTTAGGAAGTTGGCAGGAGACCCTCTCTATAGTCATCTGTAGTTGCCTTTGGCTATATTTATAGTACAAGACATGAATTCCTTCCTATTGGGAAGCCCTTAAGTCTAATTAGACAGATAAGGATTATCCAAATGATAAAGCTTTCACTTTTTCACTCCTGTAAATAACTTTCTACAGTGGTCATTGTTTTCTATGCATAGGAATCATGTGAGAGGATGTTAGGAAGATAGTGGATAACTTTCACAGTTATCTAAAGGAGAATAGATACACACACATTCACACACACACACACACACACACAGGCTTTCTAGGATGTAGACTGTTGTAATTTGATGGGAATCCAGTGAAAATCTTTGAGCAGAATAATGATGTAATGAAGTAAGAATGAAAAGGATTCACTAGCATTCTATGTTGTGAATACATTGTTGAAAGAGAAAGAAGAAAGATGCAAGGAAATGAATAAGATTAGTATTATTTTAATAAAATGAACTATAATTTAATATTAGACAATGAGAACTGAAGAAAAAATGGTAGATTCACAAACTAGTAGAGTGTGTTCATGGAAAAAGATCAGAACTGAATTCTGGAGCTTGTAAAGTCTGAAATGTACATTAGACATTCAAGTCAAGTGTCATGTAACTACTTTGCTGCATGATTGTAGACTCAAAGAACATCTGGGCTACACAATTAAATCCAGTAATGTTTCAGCAAGAAAATCATATTTAAACACAAAATTGGTGAGATAACTGCAGGGTAGTGAGAGGAACAGGACTAAATCCTGTAACAACAGACAGTGTGAAATAGCCAGTCAAAATAGAGAAAAGGCAGGAGCAGGTAAAGTGTGATTATTGTTCATCTGTTCCAAACTCCTGAGAAGTAGTAGGATAATCCTAGGAAATTTTTAAGTGATAGAAGGAAGAAGAAGAACCTTTGCATGGTAACTCTGTAGGCTGTTTATGCCCCAGGATGATTCAAGATGGGAATGGGCTAGCCCAGAAACATCAGAAGGAGGAGCAAAGGATTGAGGAAGTTTGAGTCATGTGATGCCAAGTTGACCACTGGTGAGAGGATGAGGGCTAAAATCCTGTGGAAACCTCAGCAACCAGTAATTTAATCAATTATGTGTAAGTGAGAAAAGCTCCACAAAAGTCTTGGATGTTAGTGAAATTTTCCCTGTTGGCAATATCTTGCATGTTAATGCATATTAGTACCTGGGAAGTCCTGAGGCCTGAGGCATGGATGCTTTGCTTGAACCTTTTCAGACTTCTCACAATGTGCTTTAAAGGTACCGATTTTTACCCTTTTGATATTAAAGTTACAATGATAAGGAGGGTTTATTCCTGACTTTTGTGAGTCATAGTAGCAAATTATTTAACAGGATGGTATTATGGGAATCTCCAATTTTGTAGACAGCAGCTCAGGAGTAAAGGCTGCCTAGAGTATCGAAATGGCAAGTTTGTATCTGGAATGAAGACATATATACAGAATCAAACAACATAAACTTGGGAAGCATGGCTTATGTATACATATTTAGTGGCAGAATTTTTGGAAGAATTGAGGAAGAGATAAACTTCATGAAATAATCAGAAGTATTCTTTACCTAGATTTATTATAGAGATTTACATTTGCCAACATAGAAATTCAGAGCAAATTTCACTATCCTATAGAGTTAAGATAATAAAACCTCAACAGCCTTCTATCTAGACAAAACAAAAATTTCAGGCATCATATATAGTCTGTGGAAAGTAGCAAATTTATTTTTATATGGAATATTTTTCTTTATTCCTTATTCATATAATGAATTTTGATGATATCCACCATTCGTTACATTCCATTGTCTTGTAAAGTAAATCATACAAAGTTTAGAAGATACTGTCTCACTCTAGTTTTCCCTATCACTGACTCTTAAATTATTTCTACATTCTCTCACAAAATATTCCTTGAGCATTATCAGGAGGGGTGTCTGATGCATATGCCTCACTTGTGGCTGAGATTTCCACAGACATTTATTCTCACCTCTTTACCAGTTGTATTAACTGACATTATACATTATAATGTTTCTCTGATGAGAACAAATAACTGACCTAATATATAGGAATAGAGGTACACATTTAGAAGGCAATTCAATACTATATCCATTTATAAATATGATGATTTGTTTATTCATAAATCCTATAAGTTCCCTAGTCATGTGTTCTTGGCTAGACTTGAGGTACCATGCATGAGTTTTTCCTGTGTAATTTTCTTAGGCAGGGTTTCTATTCCTGAACAAACAGCATGGCCAAGAAGCAAGTTGGTGAGAAAAGGATTTGTTCCACTTTCACATTGCTGTTCATCACCAAAGCAAGTCAGGGCCAGAACTCAATCAGGGCAGGAAGCAGAAGCTGATGCAGAGACCATGGAGGGATGCTGCTTACTGGCTTGCTTCCCCTGGCCTGCACAGCTTACTTTTATATAGATCCCAGGACTATTAGCCCAGGGATGGCACCACCCACAATGGGCCTTCTCACCCTTGATCACTAATTGAGAAAATGTCTTACAGCTGGATCTCATGGAGGCATTTCCTCAAGGGAGAGTCCTTTCTATGTGATAATTCCAGCTTGTGTCAAGTTGACACAAAACCAGCCAGTGCAGTAGTAGACCTTAAATCCAATCATAAGGTAGCTGGTTACACCCATAAAACTTCATGTTACAATTGCCAGTTGATCATTATTATAGCTTATAGTTTCCACAGATACATAACATTGTTGAAGACTTTTCTTCTCTAAAAGGCCTAAAAGGCACATTCCAATATTATGAAAAGTACCTATCAAAGAAGATACTTCCAGGTCAGTACTAGTATAATTTCTTCAAGCCCTGGGGCCAAAATTTGTATTGTCTTCAGAATAGAATCTAACCATCAAGTTCTGATGGGCAATGAAGAACAACATCAATAGCCTCCTCTTCTTTTACTATTAGTTAGCCATCCCTTAACATTCTTCTACCTCTGGATGGGGGCAGAAATGGTATGATATAAGGAACTTTTCTTTTTTAGATGGAGAATTTCAAAGTGTGTTCATCACAACGGTTATAATCATTTAGAATGAAACATAGATGAGGTAAAAGAGGGGATCATTTCTCTGTGACTGTTATTACATACTTGGAAGTGAATGGGTTAAGTGAGTAACTCAAGGTTTGGTAATGGAAAGGGAACATAGGGTTTCCATTAACACAGTGTAAACAAAAAATAAAGAATATATGTGGTCGTTGGAACCTCCAGACAGTTTCTTTTGACTACTGCTGGTTTTAGTGAAAGAGAAAAGACAGTCATAGAGTGAGGGTGAAGACTTGTGCAGTCATTAATGGGCATCTGAGTTGAGAAGAGTTAGAAGAAACATTAGGCAGTACTGAAATGATGTTGGTAGTGTGAAAACCTGAGTTTAAAGGGATATCCTCATCATGGTGACAATGAGGAAGAAAACTGGAGAATACTTGTCCCACAGAGGGAAACTGAATAAGCATAATGAGAGCAAAACTCAGTTTCATTGGAATGGCCTCCAAAGAAGATGTGTATTTCCAGAGAGTCTAATGCTGGTTGTAAAAGGAGTAAAGTGAGTAAGAAAGATTGCAGTTTATAAAGTTGCTTGCTAGTAATATATTAATATAACACAATAAAATAAATTTAAAAATTTACAAATAAGTGTTGTGTGTACTATAATAGCAGTTGAACTTCACATCAATGAAGAAAACATAAATTAAATAATACATACATTAGGACAATTTGGACATAAGGACTCTATATATCTTGCATTTTAAACAAAGAAAATACAAACGATTAAATATTAAAATATGAGCAACTAAATTAAATTTTGCTGCAATAAAACAAAAATTGGAAGACATTTCTAAACGGACTAGGAAACTCATTTGAAAAAGAACCAATCATTTTTATTACTTACAGTTCAAAAACTTTATTATAAAATTATAAAAGCAAAAGCTTAAGACAAATGATTAAATGAAAAGTTACTGCTTATTTTATAGAATACTGAAAAATCATTAGTTGGCACCACTATCGATTACTAGATGAATACCCCATATAAAATGGGAAAAAAAGAACATTTTTCCATAAATTTAAAAGAATAACTGTTTATGTCTATTGTAAAATGTTCTGTTTTACTCATATTATAAATATAAATTGAATTCAAAAAGCACCAGTCTTGCCCAGAATACAAGCCAAGGTCAGGATATTGACACAGTATTTTCAGGGAGCAAATATCATTTTGCAGCATAGGAGTATATCATGAAAATAAATGCAAGATGCATTGCTAATGTGCTTTATCTGTAAGATTAGCTTACCCTCTGTCATAGAATGGGAACATTTTTCAATCAAATCTATAAATAATTTTGTATGCTGGTTTGGAATAGGCATAGAGAAAATGTTATAGTAATAATTTAAATCATGAAGATATGCATTTTATTTTCCAGCACCCATGTACCAAGCCAGGTATGAAGCTGAAGAGATTGCTCAGCAGGGAAGCTCCCTTGTTCCTCTTGCAGACTACACAGATTCTTTTCATAGAACTCACGTGGTAAGTCATAGCATCAGTAAGTAACCCCAGTTCTAGTATCTGGACCCTCCTCAGACATGTGTGTATGTAGCAGACATGTCTGTAGTACATATAAATACATCTAGGCATAATACTCATACATGTGAAATAAAATAAAATAATCAGAAAATTGGGGGCTGGAGAGATGTCTCAGAGGTTAAGAGCACTGACTGCTCTTCCAGAGGTCCAGAGTTCAATTCCCAGCAACCACATAGTGGCTGACAATTATCTTTAAAGGGATGCAATGCCCTCTTCTGGTGTGTAAGAAAACACCTACAGTATACTCATATGCATAAAAAGAAATAAATCTGAAAATAATCAGAAAAATTAAAGCAAGGTACCATGATGTATATCTATAATTCCCAGGCTACAGTAATAGAGACAGGAGAATTCTATAGAACTCATTGGTCAGCGAACCGAGATGACTGACTATGAATCTCAGATTCAATGGGAAACCCTGACTAAAAAACTAAGCTAAGCCGGGCGTGGTGGCGCACGCCTTTAATCCCAGCACTCGGGAGGCAGAGGCAGGCGGATTTCTGAGTTCGAGGCCAGCCTGGTCTACAAAGTGAGTGCCAGGACAGCCAGGGCTACACAGAGAAACCCTGTCTCGAAAAACCAAAAAAAAAAAAAAAAAAAAAAAAAAACTAAGCTAAAAAAGTAGTTGAAGAATTCACCCAAGTTCACATGTAGAGGCAAACATATATACATACATGCTTGCTTGTGTGGGTGAACGTGTACACGTGCACACACATGCATACACACACACACACACACACACATACACAGCATACACAAAAAGAATAATATTATGAAACTGCTAGTATAAAACTAGAACATAGATATTACACCTCCATTGTTAATGACTCAAACAGAAAAGTTCATATACAAACACATTTACAAAGCAGATGTGTATACATATGCATCTTATAAAACAGAAAAGAATATAGATTGAAGTTCCCTAATGTAAAATTCAGAATTCAGAATTTTAAAATGCTCAGATGTCATTTGGTAGAAAAGGCCATGTCTTACCTCATAATGAAATTGGAAATGTATTAATGTAGCAAACAAATCTAACTTTAGGTTATGCATACAATTAACAAATGGATTTCATGTTCATACTCAGAACCCTCCCCCAAGATTTCTGATATAGATGCAAGAGTTAAAAATCCATACTCAGAAAACTTTCTAAACCCAAGCATTTCAGAGAAAACATACTCAACAGATATAAATGTGATGATCACCAATTTGACCACAGCATTTGAAAGGCTCAGGCAGGAAGATTGTGTGTTAAGTAAGCACCATAGTGCAACCAACTTAAAAAAATGAAAGTTCCAGGGAGGCAACCCACACATAAATATCACAGAAGCATGCCTCCTTTTGAATTGGGGTTTAATTCTATAGCATGACAATGCAAGACATCATTAGAAGACTTGTGAATCTTGTAATGTGCAAATGCCATGTATATCACATTCATATTTTCTTTGAAGATTTAAAATATATTAAAAGTTACTAATATAATTGTAAGTGTTGTAGTTAGGGTTTTACTGTTGTGAACAGACACCATGACCAACGTGCCTCTTATAAGAACAACATTTAATTGGGGCTGGCTTACACATTCTGAGGTTTAGTCAATTATCATCAAGGTAGGTACATGGCAGCATCCAGGCAGCTTTGGTGCAAGAACAGAGAGTTCCCCAGCTTCATCTGAAGGCTGCAAGCAGAATACTGGCTTCCAGGCAGGGAGGATGAGGGTCTTAAAGCCTACACCCACAGTGACACACCTACTCCAACAAAGTCACACTTACTCCACACCTTCTACTAGCACTACTCCCTGAGCCAAGCATGTACAAACCATAAGAGTAAGCTAGTGAAACATTTAAACAGGATAAATTCAGCAACCTAGCACTGACTGAAAATAAAAACTTCACATATATCTAACAGTAAAATATAGGTAAATATTATAAAATTAAAAACACTAAAAAGAGGATAACTTGACCAGAATGCTGGAGGAAATTGAAGTGATTTTTTTACAAAGAAACACGATTTTTAAAATGTTCACTCTGGTTGAAAGAGTAGGGTAAGTATTATTGTTTTAAATTTTCAGACTGTAAAAAGTAAATAAAAATAAATAAAGTTAATGTACTCCCTCAAAATAAGAGAAAAACAAAACAGAAATACTATAAATATTGGCCATGAGAAAGAAAATTAATAATTATGACAAATTAAAGTTAAGGTTTATGATAATAGGAAACTATGCACATGTGTTAATTTAATTAAGGTTTCTTTTAGCATTCTATTTGCCCTGTCCTGAACTATGGGGTCTATAAGGACAATGTTGACAATTAATTCCAAGAATATTAGCTAATCCCTGACTTACCTTACAAAAGAAGGTTCATTTTCTGATCCTATAAGCCTAGGAAACCCATACCTTGGAAGAATTTTTTCTAAGAGTTTCTTTCCTATTGTCTGAGCAGTCTCATGCTCAGTTGGGAAAGCCTTGGTCGACCCTGAACAGATATCTGTGAACACCAATAAATATCTATATCTTCATTTTCCTGGTTTTACCTCCATGAAATCCATATCCCAACAGACTCCTTGTTTGGTGTCCCAGTATCAAGTATTGGGGTTCTTTTTGCTGGTAAATGCATTGGTCAATTGGCAGGCCTTATAGTTCTTAATAATTTTAGCTATCAAATTGGCATCTCTAAATCTGATGTGAGAATAACAAATTAAGTCTTGCATTTTTGGGGACACCAATGTGTGAACAATGGATCTTTTGCTGTATTTGTAGACCCATTTTCTCTGTTATAATTAATTTGCAGTCGGCTGTCCTCCATTATCCCTTATAACACTGAGACATAAGTAGGTTCCTGGCTCAGATCACATCCTCTGTAGTATATTTGAGCCAGTGGAGGATTGTGGGGCCTCCTGAGTCTAGGGCAATCAAGGGCATGAGGGGCCCAACTTCTAGGGTCACTCTCTGAGCTGTTTCATCTGCTCTATTATTGCCCTCTGAGATAGGTTCTTTTTCTTTTTGATGTCCTAGACAGTGGATAACAGCCAACACTTTAGGCCCCCATAGAACCCTTAGTAGGCTAAGGATTTCCTCTTTATTTTTGATAGTCTTTCCTTCTGCTGTCAGAGGGCCTTTCTCCCTATAAATAGCCACATGGATATGAACAGTAGCAAAGGCATACCAGCTATCCATGTGAATATTAAGGCTCTTGTCTTTTACCAACTCTAATGCCTTGGTTAGAGCTATTAGTTCATCATTGCTAGGCCAACATTCCAGTCAGGAATGGCTCTGCCCCAGTGAACTCAGAGGTCTAGACTACTGCTGCCCCAGCATACCTCTGTCCATCCTAAATGAAGCTACTACTATGTTATCTCTGCATCCATCATAGGGGTGACTTGAAGATCTGTTCCCCTGGATGTGGGCCAGAATGTCTGGCCAGTCATGTAGTAGTCCATGGAGATCTGTCTCAGGCAGCAGAGTAGCTGGGTTTAGGGAATTTGGTGCCTAAAATGTTATACTAGGGGGTCTTAAGAGGAAAGACTGTTAATGAGTCATTCAAGCATTGGTGAGTCATCAATCTGGGGTCTGTTTAAGTACTCCTTCTATAGAATGAGATGTGGTGGTGATGGTCAGACTCTGACCGAATGAGTTTGTCAATATCATTAACTAGGAGGGCCATTGCAGTGATGATGTATAAACAAAGGGGGGGGGCTGGCAGCCTCTGGCTGCTGAGTCTAATTTTATTGAGAGTTAGGCAACTGCCATGGCCCAAGAGCCTGAGTGAATGCCCCTTTTGCTATCCCAGATCTCTCATAAAAGAGGAGAGGTCTAGTCACATCTGGCAATCCCAAGGCAGGTGCAGAAATTATGGCCTTCTTTAAGGCATCAAAGGCTTTCTGATATACCTACATCCATACAAAGCTCTCAGGAGGCCTTATATAGTGGCTTAGCTATTTCTGCAAAATGGTAATCCAAATTCTACTGAATCCAGTGGATCCCAAGATTTCTTTACCTGGTGGAGAGTTTTGGGTGTTGGAAGATGCAGGACAGTTTCTTATCTCATCTTAGACGGCCATCTCTAATCTTCTTTTAATGTGTACCCTGGAAAGGTGACCTGTGATTGGAAGAGTTGAGCTTAGTGAAGACTTGGTAGCCAAAATTTCTCAAGGCACCCAAGAGGTCCTGGGTTCTCTTTAGACATACTTGCTTGTTATCTGATGCCACAAGGAGATCACTTACATACAGCAAAAGAGTCAAGTTAGGGTTCTGGATTCTGTATTCACTTAGGTCTTCATGGAGAGCCTCATCAAAGATGACAGGCAAGTTCTTAAATCCTGAGGCAAACAAATCCTGAAACAAATGGTTCAAGTTAGCTCTCTGCTGATCCCAAGCTCTGGATTGTGCCATTCAAGGGCAAAGAGGTCTTGGCTCTTGGGTGCCAAGGGTAAGCTGAAGAAAACATATCTTAAATCCAGCACCATGTACCATTGGCACTCATGGGAAACAGCACTCAAGAGTGTATAGGGATGAGGACTGTTGGTTGGATATCTATAACTTGTTTATTTACCTCTCTTAAGCCTTGTACTAGCCTATAATCATTAGTTCTGGGCTTCTTGACTAGCACTAGGGGGTGTTATAGGTCATTGACATGGTCTCAGGATCCCCACATTTAATAGCCTCCTCATGTGGGGGGAGGGGTGGCTATACCTTCCCTGTCAATCAGAGGCATGTGGTACTGTCAGACTCATACAGGCATGTGCCCTTCCCTCCTGCCCCCAGCCTTGAGCAGGCTGAATTGGACCTTGTTTCTGCCACAGTCAGCTAGGGATGGGATCCCCCTTTATATTCAGACTTTAGAATGAAAACATTGAGTCTTAATCAGAGAACTTTTTCTTGGCTCTTTATTTTTCTTACTATCCTTCCCACCCATCCCCACTTTTCCTTTCAGGAACCTAAGAACACATGGTTGCTGCCAGCTACACAGGTTTAGTTCCTGGATTGAGCTCAGTCCAAATTGGAGTCTGATAATTAGCCATCCTGTCACCTCCTGTCTCTGTCCATGTGTTGGGGAAGCAATATAGGCAAGTAGTGCTTTTGTCCTCTGGGGTGGGAAGAGGATCAAACAACCAGTACTTTTCAGTAAGAGTGGTGGTCAGGACATGAATAGGCTTCCCATCTGAATCTAATAGTTTGGCTCCTTCTGGGGAGAAATGAAGTTGTACCCTCCCTTCTGTCAACAAATCTCTCCCCAATAGAGAGTTGGGGCATTCAGGTACAACAAGGAATGAGTGGGTTACCCTGCCCACTCCCAAGTCCACTGTTCTTCCTATAGCCCATGAGTATTGTTGAATTTCTGAGGCTCCTTGGACACAGAATTTCATTGAAGAAACTTCACCTTCAAACTTCAGCAAGACAGAATTTTGAGCTCCACTGTCTTCAAGAAAACTAATGTTTTTTCCCTCCACTTTGGTGGTTACCCTGGGAAAGGGGAGGGATTCCAATCCCATCCCCCCTCTTCATCTTTAGTTTCATCATCTAAGGCCAGGCTTCTTTTTCTTGGAGCATTCCCTGGCCCAGTGACCCTCCTTATAATAAGCATATTTGTTCTTTCCCAAGTAGGGGTGTTCTTGACCCTTAGGGCCCCCTTACCTCCTTCTTTGGAAACCACCTGTTTTAGGTGTCTCCTATGGTCTTCTGGTTTGGCCATGGCTGCTAACAGGATCTTTGCCAGGTCAAGAGTTTGTTGCCTCTCTCCTTTCATCTGTCTTTTCCTCCATTCATTTCTCTGCTTTAATCTGCTTCTCCTCTGCACATTCTCTTCCATTAAACACTTCCTCTGCCACTATCACTAACTTTCTCAGTTTCTTTTCTCCTAACTTTTCACCCTTCTGGAGCTTTCTCTTGATATATGGTGATGCCTGATTGATAACGGCTTAAGTTACTGCTGAATTTGCTTCTGGTGAGTCAGGATGAATGAGAGTATATTGTCAGAATGTCTCCATGACTCTCTCTAAGAAAGTTGCAGGGCTCTGGTTATCTTCTTGACTAATGTCATACACTTTGGCCAGGTTAGTGGTCTGTGCTGATCTTGAGTCATCTTGAGTCCTGATAACAGAGCCTGATAATAAATCTTCAGTGGTGTCCCAGTTTGGGCAGTATAAAGAAAAGCCAGCATCAATAGCTGCTTGGTTATTGGTGAGTTCCCCTGTGGGGCTAGGAATCGGATTCCTGGCCTCGCTCTGGGTTCTCTTTCTTCTGTGGTGAAAAGAACCTGAAAAAGCTTTTGGCAATCATCCCAAGTGGGATAGGAGATGAAGAGGACTATCCAAAAAGGGGGAGTTCTGAGTTCTCAAGTTATAAAGGTCACTAGTGACAAAGGGCCAATCGTGATGAGGCTGGTTTCCTTGATCCTCAACCAGCCCCACTGTGCACAAAGACAGGGTGATAGACTCAAGCCCACCACAGATTACTTGAAGCAAGTCTTCCTTTCCATGCTTGTGGTGGGGCTGCCTGTGGCAGAGCTACCTTCAGTAGCTACTATTCCACCCGAGGAGTTAAATAAGGTGGGGGTGGAAAGATAACATCTTCATCCTTTCCTCCTTGGAAGACCAGGAAGAGAGATGGTGCAGAAGGAGATGGATGTTCCAGCGTCTCTTCCATTGTATCTTTGGACTTTTTGTTAGCCAAGGCAAGAACTTTTACCTGAAGTGGGGATGGCTGTTATCTGGGGAGAAAAAAAGTTAAAGCTAAGAGGACAGCTTCCCTAGGAGATCTTACTAAGCAAACACATAAAGTAATTGGATGGGCAGCTAAATTTGGGGTTGAAAATGTCTTTCTCAGTTCCCTGGACCAATGCCGGGTCAAAGAATCTCTCTGGGGGCCATCCAGTACTGAAAGTGGGTCTGCAAAATGTGTTTAATTAAAATTAATTTATTAGAATTAATTAATGTGGATTCTTTAATCCCAGCACTCAGGAGGCAGAGGCAGGCAGATTTCTGAGTCCGGGGCCAGCCTGGTCTACAAAGTGAGTACCAGGAGAGCCAGGGCTATACAGAGAAACCCTGTCTCAAAAATAAAAAAATGGCAGAAAGAATCTTCCGTTTTTTTGTTTTTTGGTTTTTTTAAATGGGGTGTCTGTGTCAGGGTTTCTATTCCTGCACAAACATCATGGCCAAGAAGCAGTTTGGCGAGGAAAGGGTTTATTCGGCTTACACTTCCATACTGCTGTTCATCAGCAAAGGAAGTCAGGACTGGAACTCAAGCAGGTCAGGAAGCAGGAGCTGATGCAGAAGCCATGGAGGGATGTTCTTTACTGCCTTGCTTCCCCTGGCTTGCTCAGCCTGCTCTCTTATAGAACCAAGCCCAGAGATGGTCCCACCCACAAGGTACCTTTCCCCCTTGATCATTAATTGAGAAAATGCCTTACAGTTGTATCTCATGGAGACATTTTCTCAACTGAAGCTCCTTTCTCTGTGATAACTCCAGTTGTGTCAAGTTGACACAAAACCAGCCAGTACAATTGACCCCTTGTCAACTTGACACATAAACACATCACTAGTAAGCCTCAACCCTTACATTCTTATTCATCCCCAAGGTCTAAATAACTTTAAATGTCCCACAGTCTTTGCATATTCTTAAATTTTCAATCTCATTAAAATATCCATCTCTTTTAAAATCCAAAGTCTTTTTACAATTAAAAGTCTCTTAACTGTGGGCTCCACTAAAATAGTTTTTTTCTTCAAGAGGGAAAATATCAGGGCACAGTCACAATCAAAAGCAAAAATCAATCTCTAACCGTCAAATGTCTGGGATCCAACTCACGATCTTCTGGGCTCCTCTAAGGGCTTGGGTCACTTCTCCAGCCATTCCCATTGTAGCACACACATCTTCCTCTAGGAACCAGATGCCTGTACTCCACTGATGCTGCTCTTGGTGGTCATCTCATGGTACTGGCATCTCCAAAACACTGCATGACCCCTTCAGTCCTGGGCCATCAATTGCAACTGAGGCTGCACCTTCACCAATGGCCTTCCATGGCCTCTCACAGTGCTGAGCCTCAGCTGTTCTGCGTGACACCTTCATGCCTTCAAAACCAATACCACCTGGGTGACCCTTACAGATTACCAAGTCCAGCTGCATCAGGAGTACAACCTTGGCTATCTCTGGAACAGAGCCTCTTTGTGCTTTCAGAAAACACTTCCCGGAAGATATCACCTCAATGATGCTGGTCTCTTCTTAATCACTGCTAATTTCTTAGCTCCAGCTAACCAGCATCAATAGTCCCATTAATGTAAAGATTTAGCTTTAGTAGTTCTGGTATCTTGTTAATCACAGTAGATTCTTCGGCCCCAGCTAACCAGAACCACAGAATAATAAAACTACAAAATAGCAATGGCCCTGAAAAGAGTCTTTAATTTTCCCTCTGAAATTTCAGAATCCAGGCTTCCATCTTCTGCACTGTTCTCAACATTATCTTCCAAGCTCCTACACAACATCTGACAGAGCTCTTAATACCGAGTGGATTTTCTAGCCCAAAGTTCCAAAGTCCTTCCACAGTCCTGCCCAAAACATGGTCAGGTTGTCACAGGAATACCCCACTTCTGGAACCAATTTGTCTTGGTCAGGGTTTCTATTCCTGCACAAACATCATGACCAAGAAGCAGTTTGGCGAGGAAAGGGTTTATTCGGCTTACACTTCCATACTGCTGTTCATTAGCAAAGGAAGTCAGGACTGGAACTCAAGCAGGTCAGGAAGCAGGAGCTGATGCAGAAGCCATGGAGGGATGTTCTTTACTGCCTTGCTTCCCTTGGCTTGCTCAGCCTGCTCTCTTATAGAACCAAGACTACCAGCCTAGAGATGGTCCCACCCGCAAGGGACCTTTCCACCTTGATCACTAATTGAGAAAATGCTTTACAGTTGTATCTCATGGAGGCATTTCATCAACTGAAGCTCCTTTCTCTGTGATAACTCCAGCTGTGTCAAGTTGACACACAAAACCAGTCAGTACATGGGGTTATTTGATTTTCTGGAGTCCACCTTCTTGAGTTCTTTATATATATTGGATATTAGGCCCCTATCTGATTTAGGATAGGTAAAGATCCTTTCCCAATCTGTTGGTGGCCTTTTTCTCTTATTGATGGTGTCTTTTGCCTTACAGAAGCTTTGCAATTTTATGAGGTCCCATTTGTCGATTCTTGAGTGTAGGCACTTTGCTCCTTCTTAGAATTGGGAACAAAACACCCATGGTAGGAATTACAGAGACAAGGATTGGAACTGAGACGAAAGGATGGACCATCTAGAGACTGCCGTACCCAAGGATCCATCTCATCATCAGCCTCCAAACGCTGACACCATTGCACATACTACCAAGATTTTGCTGAAAGGACCCTGATATAGCTGTCTCTTGTGAGGCTATGCCGGGGCCTAGTAAACACGGAAGTGAATGCTCACAGTCAGCTATTGGATGGATCACAGGGCCCTCAATGGAGGAGCTAGAGAAAGTACCCAAGGAGCTAAAGGGATCTGCAACCCTATAAGTGTAACAACAATATGAACTAACCAGTACCCACAGAGCTCGTATCCCTAGCTGCATATGTAGCAGAAGATGGCCTAGTCGGCCATCAGTGGAAAGAGAGGCCCATTGGTCTTGCAAACTTTATATGCCTCAGTACAGGGGAACACCAGGGCCAAGAAGTGGGAGTGGGGGGAGGGGAGTGGGTGGGGGTTGGGGGACTTTTGTGGCAGCATTGGAAATGTAAATGAAGAAAATACCTAATTAAAAAATATTAAGTACTAAAAGGTTAAAAAAAAAAAAGAAAAAAAAAAGAATCTTTCCCCTAGTTTTAACATCTTTAAAATAGCTGAGCAGCAGTTCTAGTGGGATAAGGCACCTGCCTCTTGTTATATGTCCTTCAGAGTTAACCCATAATGAGAAGCACAAACACAATTATCTTAACACACAAAACACACAAGAAAAGTTTTTCCTCTCTACTCTATCAAGCAGAAAGATAAATTACCAGAAGGTGATGCTCACTTACGAGAAAAGAAACTAGTTCCTTTCCCTCTGTCAGGGAGGAACAGAAAATTACCACAAGGTGGTCCTAATGGCTCTCTCAGGCAGTGCTCAGCTCCAGATTAGAACACTGAGGTCCCCAGATCAGAATTTAGAACTTAGAATGTCTTGCAGTCCTGAATGGCTGCGCCACAGATATAGATTCAAAGTCAACTCTCAAGTCTGATAGATGTGGCCCCACTCAGTTTATGGAAAAACACTGACTCAGGCCACAGAATCAGTTACCTTGAAGCAGCACAGAACCAAAGCTACCATGGGCCTGCCTGGAACCAATGTAGACAGGCCACTGCCCTAAGCAGATGCCCAGAACCAAAACTCTTGCAGGGCTGTGCAGAGAGGGATAGACAACATGACACAGACTGTAGCACTACACACACACAAAGAAAAATTACCTATATTAAGACCTCCCGGGTTGGTCCTGGAAGTCATAAGAGCTTTTCTGCGCCAAGGCACCAAAATGTTGTGCCTCATTATCAAGCCCAAAAGAGCAACGAGGAGCTGTCTCTGATGCAATCTCATTAGGGTCTCTTTATTACAAACTCAAGCTTTGGATAACTCACTGCCAATCTGCAGGACAGTTTGGTGAAGCAACCCCAAATTCTCACTGGGACAAGGTTTTATAGGAAATGGGAGCAGGTGCGTGGGTGTCCATCCTGGCAAGCATCCAGTTGAATGGCTATTGTAAGCTGACAGGTGGGTGCTCTGAAGCAAGACCGTGAACACTGACAAATGGTCTAAACTACATCTGAAACAATCAGACTAATATTTGATTAACTGTTGCTAGGAAGTAGCTAGGGAGCAATTTTGAGGTATGGGTCAAGGAGAAGCCATGGGGTCCTTTCTAATACTTGGGTGCAGATTGGATTCAGTTGCAGGTCATTTTTTTAAAATGGAGGTCAGTCTCATGATGCTCTCACTAGAATTTTCTTGCTCCTTTTTGCTACTTTTCTTAAAATTCATTTAAACGCAATTACCCTCCTCCTTTGAGCTCCTGTTATGCTCTCACTCTCCATCAAATCTACACCTTATTTTTAATCATTAAAATGAAAGGTATGTTAATAAGTAAATTAAAGTAACCTGCTTAATCCAGATAGTATTTTTGGTTATGTGTGCTTTTAAGGCTCACTCCTTGAGATTGGATAACCCTTTAGGTGGCACATTCCTGGAGAAACTAATTCTCCCTCCCTCAACAGTCTCTAATTGCTTGTAGCTTTTCACCTAGAGATGGGACCTGTGATAGTTCTTTCCCACACACTGGCACCTCAACTAGTGTTATCATTGTGCAGGTCTCACTAAGCAGTCATTTTTCTGAGATTCCTTAGATATGAATTCTCTGTTATAGCTAGAAGACATAATCTTGCAACAGTCTTCCTGCCCCTTTCTCTTCTACAATCTTTTCTCCAGCACTCCTCTTCAGTAATGTTCACTGAGCCTTAGGTGTCGGGTTTGCACTGTAGATATTTCCATTAGTGCTGGTCATACTGCATTCGCCTGTTCTCTGTATTTTAACTAGTTGTGAATTTCTGTAATTTTCTCCTGGTGCTATGCTTGAAGAACTTTAGAAAAAAGATATTATTATTCAGTGCTCATGTGTCAAGTTGAATTTTGACATAAAGACAGGCAAAAGTGAAAAAGATGGGTGATTTGTCCAGCCTTTTAAAGCCATAAAACTTACATGAAGATAATAGATTATGGATAAAAATTACAGTTGAGAGATAAGGACACAAACCTACATACAACTTAAGACCCAAAATTTGTACTGCATAGAAGAAATGCAGTGATAAAGATGGAGCAGAGAATGAGGGAATGGCCACACAATAGCTTGCCTGACCTGAGACTTATCTCATGGGAAAATACCAATCCCTGACACTATTAATGATACTCCAGTATGCATGTAGACAGGAGTCTAGCATAATAACATACTCAGGGATGTACCACCAAGCAGCTGACAGAAACGTATACAGAGACCCACAGCCAAACATTGAATGGAGCACGGAGAGTCTTATGGAAGAGTGGGAGGAAGAATTGAGGGGATATGAACTCTGTATGAAAACCAACATAGAAATCTAACCTGGACCCCTGAGGTCTCTTAGAGACTGAGCAACAAACCAAAGAGCATACATACATGGAGTGCCTTGACTGAGGCCTCCAGGGCATAGGTAGGAGACATGCAGCTCAGAATCCATGTGGAGCAGAAGTTATCCCTAACGCTGTTGCCTATCTGTAGAATTCTTTCCCTAGCTGGGCTTCCTTGTCTGGCCTCAGTGAATGAGGATGAACCTAACCCTGCAGAAACTTGACAGACAAGGGTAGGGTGGGGATATGTGGGGGAACACCCTCTCAGAGGAGAAGAGAGTGGAGGAGGGAGTCTGTAAGGGGGGACCAAGAGGGTGGGTAATGATATAAAATGAATAAATAATTCATAAGTGGGGACAAATCAAACAAAATTGCAGTTTAAAAGAAAATTATTAAAACATAAAGTATGTTTAGTTATCTAGAGCTTCAATTGTAATCACAAAACCTATAATACACAATATTCTGTTACCTTCTGTTGTTTTTCAGTCTTTGATCAAGATAACTCTGAACATTTATTTACTTCTTACAGTTCAATGTGACATTGAAGCAAACAATTATTAAGAGTGGTTTTGGTATGTTGATGCTGCAAGAACATGAAGAATCCTTTATTTCTGACATTCTTGTGTGATGCACCAGGAAATAAGAATGTGGGAGTTATGGCTCCCTTTCTATCTGATTCATTTTTAAAACCCAAATTCATAACCTTCCAGAATTTTATTTTTATATGGTCAAAAGTAGAGTGGCATGCAAATCTGAATCTCATTGTTCCATGCTAAATGCTGTTTCCTTTGACACTTTGTCAAGTTATCCAGAGCACACAGTGCCACAGTGAAGTGGCTGTCCTTTCATCGGGTGATGATGACTCAAGTTTGAAAGCTGCCATCATGGACTAATTATATTTTATTTTAAAGATTTATTTATTTATTATATGTAAGTACACTGTAGCTGTCTTCAGACATTCCAGAAGACGGCACCAGATCTCGTTATGGATGGTTTTTAGCCACCATGTGGGTGCTGGGATTTGAACTCTGGACCTTTGGAAGAGCAGTCGGGTGCTTTTACCCACTGAGCCATCTCACCAGCCCCTATATTTTATTTTAAAGACTTTCTTTTTTTTAAACTGTGTGCATGTGTTTGTCTGTTTGTAGCTATGTATACATACATGCAGTGCCCATAGAAGCCACAAGGTTTCAGATGCTGTGGAACTAGAGTTCTCAGGTGGTTGGGAACAAACTTAGGTTCTGTGAATGAACTTTACAAGTTCTCCATCTCTTCATCTGTACAATTCTTGCTGCTTGATGGTAAAGGCGGTATTGGTGGATGTTGCTTATGTTACATTACAGGTAAAATGTACAGTTTCAAAGGGAAGAGTTGTGTTTTACTTCACAGTTTCAGAGAGGTTCTAACCTATCATGGGAAGTGAGGTATAGTAGAGTTTATGACAGGAACATGCAGTAGAGATTTATTTACACTTCGTGAATCTGAAGACAGAAACCTTGCACAAAATCACTCGAGGGCATAAAACCTACAAAGGCCCCAAAACACGTGACATATATCTGGCCATCAAGCTCCAATCCCAAGGCTACACAGCCTTCAAATGATCAGTTTAAGCTGGGGGCCAACTCTACAGAACTCCATCTGTAAGAGATGGTTAACAGTGAGATGACATTCTTTAAAAAGCTTCTTAGATAATCATGAGCATCTCATCTCACACAATCTAGGAAACAACCTTTACAGTCGGAAAGCACACTTTATTTCTTCATCAGTTTTTTATAGAATGTTGCTGCCAGTAAGTTCCCCAGGTAGGGTTGGAATCTCCAATCCTGACTTCTCCAGATGATTCAACCTAAGTTGTATTTTTGCCTTTCCTAAGGATCTTGCATAGCTTCTTTCCTTTATGAATCACAGTTTCATACAACTCATCAGCTATTTCACACAAAACTTCCTAACATATTACTTACATAAATGTTCATCTCAAAATCTGATTCTTGTGAACCATAAACTATAATAAACATAAATCAGAAATGCAGAAATCTGTAATTCACATGGTAATCTAGTGTAATTTCTTTCACAATATGGCATACTTATGTTCCCCTTATTGAATTTCCATGAGTCTATCATATGTATATCTCTCATGCACTTATTCTAAGTGGACAATACATATAATCAAATATTTAACATTTCAGGATTTTTTGCCCCTAGTATTTTTTTTTTTCAGAATTCAATGCTTTCATAGATGATTGAAGAGAAGTCAATCATCCAATGTACTACTTGTTCTCTGGAAACACTGGAATTAGAAGCTTCTTCACTACTTTTTCTAGTGTCAAACAGTGGGATTTTCCTGAAGGATTATGAACATGTTTCCACCTTTATGTGTCTTTAATGAACATGCCTAACAGCTGGTCACAATACCTTCTATCTGGATAATGGCTACAAGAGCAGTTTACTAAGGAAACCACTTCCTTCCCTCCAGCCTACTAGGTGATGACTCCACTTAAGAGAAGGCACAATAGAGGAGAAACTTCAGTGCTATTGGCCTGCATCCACATTGTCTGGAAAATAGAGGCCTTTGATGTCTAGTACATTCTTAACCACCAAATGCAGCTTTTCATTCAGTCATCAGTGAAGCTATTTTACACTACTTTTGATGTGATGAAATAACTGAACTAGACGTAGGTAATCACATTTCTGGAAATTATTATACTTTGCAACAAAAGATCACTAAAAAGCCATGTGGTTCTAAAAAGAACAAAGGAAGAATTCCTAACAGACATGTACAGACTGGTCATGTGCTGACTCATGTGCCCTGGTATGACTTAGTTTTGACCATCCATACCAGCAGCCTTTTTCCATATCATGAAAAGCATTCATTACTGTGTCCCTGAGGATTGCATATGTCTCACTGGCATTTTTTAACTAGTCATTTTTTGATTACTGGGTGACAGTCCCCAAATTTTTACCACACTACCAGGCTAGGACCTTTCTTTTTTGGAAAGAAGCTGATCTACGAATGTTTATTCCAATTTTGGTCATCTGTTTGTTGCTTTCCAAAATATACCCTTCCAATGATTTGGTTGATGCATGTCTACAAATTGTATTCTGAATGAGTATGGCTGATGGTTAGCTTGGAGCCTACTTCTGGAAGAATAGGCTGGACATATTTTCTTAGATCATCTACTTCAAATAAAAGTGTATGCTAACCTGTAGCATGAAAATAGATAAGATCTAGCACAGTATATTGCTTCTATGAAGACAAAATTGTAAATCTGTAAATTTAAAAGAATTGAGAATTAATAATGATACAAACATACACACACACACACATATATATATATTTAAAGATTAATAGTCTTGAAATATTGTCTATAATGTATGATCCCAAAATTTTTTTAATCATAGACTAAAGAAAAGTGATTTAGGAAAAAGTCTTCTCAAGGATAAAAGAACCTCTGGTGGAATCACCATGCCTGACCTAAAGGTGTACTACAAAGCAATTGTGATAAAAACTGCATGGTACTGGTGTAGTGACAGACAAGTAGACCAGTGGAATAGAATTGAAAACCCAGAAATGAACCCACACACCTATGGTCACTTGATCTTTGACAAGGGAGCTAAAACCATCCAGTGGAAAAAAGATAGCATTTTCAGCAAATGGTGCTGGCACAACTGGTGGTTATCATGTAGAAGAATGTGAATTGATCCATTCCTATATCCTTGTACTAAGGTCAAATCTAAGTGGATCAAAGAACTCCACATAAAACCAGAGATAGTGAAACATATAGAGGAGAAAGTGGGGAAAAGCCTCGACGATATTGGGCACAGGGGAAAAATCCCTGAATAGAACAGCATTGGCTTGTGGTGTAAGATCAAGAATTCACAAATGGGACCTCATAAAATCGCAAAGCTTCTGTAAGGCAGAAGACACCGTCAATAAGACAAAAGGGCCACCAACAGATTGGGCACGGATCTTTACCTATCCTAAATCAGATATTGGACTAATATCCAATATATATAAAGAACTCAATAAGGTGGACTCCAGAAAATCAAATAAACACATTAAAAATGGGGCTCAGAGCTAAACAAAGAATTCTCAACTGAGGAATACTGAATGCCTGAGAAGCACCTGAAAAAATGTTCAGCATCCCTAATCATCAGGAAAATGCAAATCAAAACAACCCTGAGATTCCATCTCACACCAGTCAGAATGGCTAAGATCAAAATTTCAGGTGACAGCAGATGCTGGCGAAGATGTGGAGAAAGAGGAAGATGTGGAGAAAGAAGAAGCTGGAAAGAACCAAGATGCCCCTCAACAGAGGAATGGATACAGAAAATGTGGTATATTTACACAATGGAATACTACTCAGCTATTAAAAAGAATGAATTTGTGAAATTCCTAGGCAAATGGATGGACTTGAAGGGCCTCATCCTGAGTGAGGTAACCCAATCACAAAAGAACTCAAATGATATGTATTCACTTATAAGTGGATATTAGCCCAGAAACATAGAATAAACAAGATACAATTTGCAAAACACATGAAACTCAAGAAGAATGAAGACCAAAGTGTGGACACTTTGCCCCTTCTTAGAATTGGGAACAAAACACCCATGGAAGCAGTTACCAAGACAAAGAATGGAGCTGAGACGAAAGGATAGACCATATAGAGACTGCCATAACTGGGGATCCATCCGATAATCAGCCTCCAAAAGCTGACACCATTGCACACACTAGCAAGATTTTGCTGAAAGGACCCTGATATAGCTGTCTCTTGTGAGGCTATTCTGGGGCCTAGCAAACACATAAGTGGATGCTCACAGTCAGCTATTGGATGGATCACAGGGACGCCAATGGAGGAGCTAGAGAAAGTACCCAAGGAGCTAAAGGGATCTGGAACCCTATAGGTGGAACAACAATAATGAACTAACCAGTACCCCCTGGAGCTCACGTCTCTAGCTTCATATGTATCAGAAGATGGTCTATTTGGCCATCAGTGGAAAGAGCGACCCATTGGTCTTGCCAACTTTATATGCCTCTGTACATGGGAACGCCAGGGGGAAGAAGTGGGAGTGGGTGGGGTAGGGGAGTAGGGGGGGAGAGTATGGGGGACTTTTGGGGTAGCATTGGAAATGTAAGTGAAGAAAATACCTAATTAAAATAAAAATAAAAATAAACATAAATAAATAAATAAATTTAAATACTTTTCTAAATGTTTCTTATAGGATACCCCATTTGAATGAGCATAGAGGATACTTTAACTCCAAAAATATATCTTCCCAACCCCCATCATATGCCTAAGAAACTACAAATTTTAAAGCAGAGATTTTAGTTTTAGAAAAATTTGAAGAAAATTAGCTAAATTCATTTTAAAATTACTTTTCTGTTGAGATTATCTGTTATGAATTAGTGTGGCAAGTTAACAACTACTCATTTAATACCAAAGAGTTATGTTTTTAAATAATGTATGATTTGTTTAACTGTGTAATTGTCCCTCAATATCTATGAGAAATGAATTCCAAATAACCTACACTCAAAGATATGTAAATATGTATCAATCCCAGATCATACAGTATGACTTGGCATATTATTCATAGTGCACACTCTTCCATGTAATGCCATCATCTCTGCACTATAACTCTGTATAATTCTCTGTACATAGTGCCTTTGTAGCATTTGAGGGCAATGGCAGCCAAAATCCTGTGACTTTCTAGTGAAAGAATATCTTTTTTTCCTGAAATATTTTCTGTCTGGGACTAAGTAAACCCAAGATACAGAGCCCATCGACAAGGAGAGCCAACTGTATCCAAAATTAAAATGCTAACAGGACATTGAGAGTTTAATCATAGGTATTTTCAGCTCATGTCACTCCCAGATGAAGAAAGAGTTTTACTTTGCACACTGTAATCTAGTTTTCTCATCAATAAAACGAAAAGCCTCATTTCCTCAATCAGAAACATTTATAAGCTTTATATTGTGTGCCACAGGATTTAAAGCAATGAACCAAACAAAGTATTTGCCCTTTTGGAATTTATATGGCAGAAAAAGAACAGATAATAAATATGTAAATAGGTATGTTACTGAGTAATGTTTGGTAATGGAAAGAATTCTTAAGCAAAATACACAAGATTCTCTGATAGTAACTCAGGGGAAAAGAACTCCATTAGTCGGAGTATACAGTGATAAGTTCAACCAGTCTTCTTTGAGTAAGACAGAAAAAAATAAACCAAACATAAAAAGATAAATGTGGAGCCATGGCTAGAGGATAAATTTTCAGCCCGCACTTAGAATCAACGCCAAACCAAAAGCCTTCAGTGGTGTTTAACACTGTGTGACAGCTTAAAAGAAAGCCAGAACTGTGGTAAAGAGAGAAGCATGAGACATGAGCAGTGTCAGAGGAACTGGGTGGAGGAGCAAGCAGAATGGTATAATGGTTGAGCTGTACAATTTTACCTTGAACTTTATTTTTTTTCAGAAACCATAAGATAACTTAGAGTGCAAACAACACATATGTATTCCATAGATACCCTTAGTATTTGAGTACACAGTAGATAATGTGAAGAGCAAGAATTATTATAGAGATATTGTGAAAATAATTGTCACCTGGGGGGCAATAATAGTTTAGATTACATCACTTAGACTGCATCAGAAATTATCAGCTTTTCTTGTGAAATAGATTATTTTCTCAGTGGAAGACATCTCAAACTATGTTTTTCAATACATAAAATATAGCATCACCAACAGAATACAAGAGATAAAAGAGAGAATCTAAGGTGCTTATGATAACATAGAAAACATGGACACAACAGTCAAAGAAATTGTAAAATGCAAGAAGCTCCTAACTCAAAACATCCAGGAAGTACAGAAAACAATAAGAATACCAAACCTAAGGATAATAGGTATAGAAGAGAGCAAAGATTCCCAACTTAATGGGCCAGTAAATATCTTCAACAAAAGTATAGAAGAAAACTTCCCTAACCTGAAAGGTGAAATGCCCATGAACATGCAAGAAGCCTACAGAACTTTGAGTAGACTGGAAAAAGGGGGGATTCATCCTGACACATAATAATGAGAACAACAAATGCATTAAACAAAGAAAGAATATTAAAAGCAGTAAGGGAAAAGGGCCAAGTAACAAATAAAGGCAGGCCTATCAAAATTACACCAGATTTCTCACCAGAGAATATGAAAGCTAGAAGATCCTGGGCAGATGTCATACAGACACTAAGAGGACACAATTGCCAGGCTAAGCTACTATGCCCAGAAAAATTATCAATTATCATAGATGGAAAAACCAAGATATTCCATGACAAAACCAAATTTACATAATATCTCTCCATAATCCTATCCCTACAAAGGATAAGAGATGGAAAGCACCAACTTAAGGAGGGAAACTACACCCTAGAAAAAGCAAAAAAGTAATCTTCCAACAAACCCAAAAGAAGATAGCCATACAAACATAATTCCACCTCAAACAACAAGAGGAAGCAACAATCACTATTCCTTAATATCCTTTGACATCAATGGACTCAATTCCCCAATAAAAAGACACAGACTAATGGACTGGATATGTAAACAGGATCCAGAATTTTGCTGCATACAGGAAAAACACCTCAGTGACAAAGACAGATAATACCTCAGAGTAAAAGGCTGGAAAACAATTTTTCAAGCAAATTGTTCCAAGAAACCAGCTGAAGTAGCCATTCTAATATCAAATAAAATCAACTTTCAACCAACAGTTATCAAAAAAGATAAAGAATGGCACTTTATACTCATCAAAGGAAAGATCTACCAAGATGGACTCTCAGTTCTGAACATATATGTTTCAAATGCAAGGCCACCACATTCATAAAAGAAACTTTACTAAAGCTCAAAGCACACATTGCATGTCACACAATAATAGTGGGAGAATTAAACACTCCACTCTCATTGATGGTGAGATCATGGAAACAGAAACTAAACAGACATGCAGTGAAACTAACAGACCAAATGGATTTAACAGATATCTATAGGAAATATCATCCTAAAACAAAAGAATACACTTTCTTTTCAGCCACTCGTGGTACATTCTCAAAATTTGACCACATAATCAGTCAGAAAACAGGCCTCAGCAGATATGAGAAGATTGGAATAATCCCACACACCATATCAGATCTCTATGGACTAAGGCTGGTCTTCAATAACAATAAAAACAACACAATGAAAAAACAACACAATGAAATAAATACCTAATTAAAAAAAACAACAACAACACAAAGCCCACATAAATATGGAAGTTGAAAGACTCTCTACTTAATGATAACTTGGTCAAGGAAAAAAATAAAGAAATTAAAGACTAAAATTTAATGAAAATGAAGGCAAAAAGAGATCAATGGGATACAAATTGGCAAAGAAGATGTCAAGTTATCACTATTTGAAGATGATATGATAGTGTATGTAAGCAAAAAAATTCTGCCAGAGAAATTCTACAGCTGATAAACAACTTCAGCAAAGTGGCTGGAAATAACATTAACTCAAAGAAATTAGAAACATTCCATTGTACAAAAGATAACTGGACTGAAATGAAATTAGGGAAACAACTCCCTTTGTAATAGCCACAGAAAATATCAAATATCTAGTGGTAACTCTAACCATACATGTGAAAGTTCTGTATGACAATAACTTCAAGACTATGAAGAAAGAAACAAAAGAGATCTCAGAAAATGGAGAGATCTCACATGCTCATGGATTGGCAGAATTAACATTAAAAGATGGCCATACTACAAAAGGCAATCTACAGATTCAATATAATCCCCATCAAAATTTCAAAACAATTCTTCAAAGACATGGAAATTCATCTGGAAAAGCAAAAACCCTAGAACAGCAAAAACAATTCTTAACAATTAAAGAACTTCTAATGAAATCACCCTCCCTGATCTCAAGCTGTACTACAGGGCAATTGTGATTAAAAACAAAAACAAAAACAAACTGCATGGTATGGTACAGAGACAAACAGGTTGACCAATGGAATAGAATTGAAGACCCAGAAATAAAAACACACATTTATGGACACTTTACTTTGACAAAAAAGCCAAAAATATACAATGGAAAAAGAATGCATCTTTAATAAATGGCGTAGGACTACCTGGCAGTCTCTATGTAGAAAAATGAAAATTGATCACTATGTGTCACCTGACACAAAGCTCAATTCCAAGAGAATCAATGTCCTCAACAGAAAACTGGATACACTGAATCTAATAGAAGAGAAAGCAGCAAGAGCCCCACACTCATTGGCACAGGAGATAATCTGCTAAACAGAGCTCCAATGGCTCACACTCTACAATAAAGATAAATGGGACTCAGATGAGATTGCCATTTTCTCTCCAGTGTCTTTCTAAGCGGGTCGACTTAGGAAAGCACAGGCTACAGAAGCAGCAGAGCTTCTGGGACAGAGTACTTCGGGCATATATTTGCAGCCAGGAGGTGGAGCTGATCCTCAGCCCTCTTCCCTGCCAGAGGAGAGCTTGCCTCCAGGAAGTGTCTGACTCTGAGACTCAGGTGAGCTCGCCATTTTTTCTCCAGTAACTCTCTAAGGCATGTCCACTCAGGAGCTCACAGGCTGCAAAAGCAGCAGCAGCTGAGATAGGGTCCTACAGGCCTACATCTGCAGCCAGGAGGTGATGCTGTTCCACAGCCCTCTATACAGTGATCTTGTCAGGAGAGAGCTGGACTCTCAGGAGTGCTGTGACAAAGGCTTAGAGACTCACAGGAGGAACAAGCTTCAGCCAGAGACAGCAAGAACATCTAACACCAGAGATTACCAGATGGTGAAAGACAAATGCAAGAATCTTACCAATAGAAACCAAGACTACTTGGCACCATCAGAACCCAGTACTCCTACCACAGTGAATCCTGAATACCCCAACATACTGCAAAAGCAAGTTTCAGATTTAAAATCACGTCTCCTGATTTTGGTAGAGAATTTAAAGAAGGACATTAATAACTCCCCTAAAGAAATACAGGTGAACACTGCTAAACAGGTAGACGCCATTAAAGAGGAAACACAAAATTCCCTTAAAGAATTACAGGAGAACACAAGTAAAGAGGTAGAAGACCTTAAAGAAGAAACACAAAAATCCCTTAAAGAATTACAGAAAAACACAACCAAACAGGTGAAGGAATTGAACAAAACCATCCAAGATCTAAAAATGGAAATAGAAACAATAAAGAAACCACAAAGGTAGACAACTCTGGAAATAGAAATCCTAGGAAAGAAATCAGGAGCCATAGATGCAAGCATCACCAACAGAATATAAGAGATGGAAAAGAGAATCTCAGGTGCAGAAGATTCCATAGGACACAACAATGAAATAAAAAGCAAAAGGCAAAAAGATCCTAACCCAAAACATTCAGAAAATCCAGGACACAATGAGAAGACCAAACCTAAGGATAATAAGTATAGATGAGAATGAAGATTTTCAACATAAAGGGCCAGTAAATATCTTCAACAACATAGTAGAAGAAAACTTACATAACCTAAAGAAAGAGATGCCCATGAACATAAAAGACACATACAGAACTCCAAATAGACAGGACCAGAAAAGAAATTACTCCAGACAAATAATAATCAAAACACCAAATGCACTAAACAAAAACAGAATATTAAAAGCAGTAAGGGAAAAACTTCCAGTAACATATAAAGGCAAAACCTATTAGAATTACACTAAGCTTCTCACTAGAGAATATGAAAGCCAGAAAAATCCTGGACAGATATCCTATAGACCCTAAAAGAACACAAATGCCAGCTCAGGCTACTATACCCAGCAAAACTCTCAATCACTCAATCACCATATATGGAGAAACCAAAGTATTCCATGAGAAATCCAAATGTATACAATATGTTTCCATGAATCCAGCCCTTCAAAGGAAAATAAAGGGAAAACTCCAACACAAGGAGGGAAACTAACACTTTAGAAAAGAACAAGAAAGTAATCTTTCAACAAATCTAAAGAAGATAGCCACATGAACAGAATCCCAACTCTATCAACAAAATAACAGGAAGCAACAATTACATTTCCTTAATATCTCTTAATATCAATGGACTCAATTCTCCAAAAAGAGGACATAGACAAATAGACTGGCTATGTGAAAAGGACCCAACGTTTTGCTGCATACATGAAACCTACCTCAGGAACAAAGACAGACACTACCTTAGAGTAAAAGGCTGGAAAGCAAATTTCCAAGCAAATTGTCCCAAGAAACAAGCTGGAGTAGCCATTCTAATATCAAATAAAATTGACTTTCAATCAATAGTTATCAAAAAAGACAAAGAGGGTCACTTCATACTAATCAAAGGAAAAATTTACCAAGATGAACGCTCAAGACTTTTTTTATTAGATACTTTCTTTATTTACATTTCAAATGTTATCCCCTTTTCTAGTTCCCTCTCCAAAAATCCCCTATCCTCTTCCAACTCCTCCTGTTCCCCAACCCACCCACTCCTACATCCTGGCCCAGGCAGTCCCCTAAACTGGGGCATAGAACCTTCACAGGACCAATGTACTCTCCTCCCATTGATAACCTACTACACCATCCTCAGCTACACATGCAGTTAGACCACGAGTCTCTCCATGTGTTTTCTTTGATTGGTGCTTTAGTCCCAGGGAGCTCTGGAGTTACTCTTTAGATCAAATTGTTGTTCCACCTAGGCGACTGTAAACCCCTTCAGCTCATTGGGTACTCTTTCTCTAGATACTTCATTGCGGACTCTGTGCTCTGTCTAAAGGGTGACTGTGAGCATCCATTTCTGTGTTAGTCATGCACTGGCAGAACCATTCAGGAGACAGCTATATCAGTCTCCTGTCAGCAAGCTCTTGTTGGCACCTGCAATAGTGTCTGGGTTTGGTGGTTGTTTATGGGATGTATCCCCAGGTAGGGCAGTCTCTTGATGGATTAAGTCTCAGATCCAAACTTTGTCTCTGTAACTCCTTCCTTGGGTAATTTGTTCCCCATTCTAAGAAGGATTGGAGTGTCCACACTTTGGTCTTCCTTCTTCTTGAGTTTCACGTGTTTTGCAAAGTATATCTTGGATATTCTGAGCTTCTGGGATAATACCCACTTATCAGTGAATGCATATCATGTCTGTTTTTTTTGTGATTGGGTTACCTCACTTAGTATAATATCCTCCAGATCCATTCATTTGTCTAAGAATTTCATGAATTCATTGTTTTTAATAGCTGAGTAATATTCCATTGTTTAAATTTATCAGATTTTCTGCATCTATTCCTCTGTTGAGGGACATCTGGGTTCTTTACAGCTTCTTGCTATTAGAAAGGTTGCTATGAACATAGTGGAGCATGTGTCCTTATTACAGGTTCTAGCATCTTCTGGGTATATGCCCACAAGTGGTATTGTTGGATTTTCTGGTAGAACTATGTCCAATTTTCTAAGGAATCAACAAACAGATTTCCAGAGTAGTTGTACCAGCTTGCAGACCCAACAGCAATGGAGAAGTGTTCCTCTTACTCCACATCCTCATCAGCATCTGTTGTCACCTGAGTTTTTTATCTTAGCCATTCTGACTGGTGTGAGGTGGAATCTCAGGGTTGTTTTGATTTGCATTTCCCTGATGATTAAGGATGTTGAACATTTTTTCAAGTGCTTCTCAGCCATTTGGTATTCCTCAGTTGAGAATTATTTATTTAGCTTTGTACCCCATTTTTAATAGGGTTATTTGATTTTCTGGTGTCCAACTTCTTGAGTTCTTTATATGTATTGGATATTATTCCCCTTATCAGGTTTAGGATTGTTAAAGATCTTTTCCCAATCTGCTGTGCCATTTTGTCTTATTAACAGTGTCCTTTGCCTTATAGCAGCTTTGCAATTTCATGAGGTCCCATTTGCTGATTCTTGATCTTACAACACAGGCCATTGCTATTCTGTTTAGGAATTTTTCCCCAGTGCCCCTACATTTGAGGCTCTTTCCCACTTTCTCCTCTATAAATTCCAGTGTCTCTGGTTTTATGGAGTTCCTTGATCTACTTAGACTTGATCTTTGTACAAGGAGATAAGAATGGATCAATTTGAATTCTTCTACTTGCTAACTGCCAGTTGAGCCAGCACCATTTGTTGAAGATGCTGTATTTTTTCCACTGGGTGATTTTAGCTCCTTTGTCAAAGATCAAGTGACCATATGTATGAAGGTTCATTTCTGGGTCTTTGATTCTATTCCATTGATCTACCTGTCTGTCACTGTACCAGTACCATGCAGGTTTTATCACAATTGCTCTGCAGTACAGCTTGAGGTCAGGGTTGGTGATTCCACCAGAGGTATTTTATTATTGAGAATGATTTTTGCTATCCTAGGTTTTTTGATATTCCAGACGAATTTACAAATTTCCCTTTCTAACTTAGAGAAGAATTGTGTTGGAATCTAGATGGGGATTGCATTGAATCTGTAGATTGCATTCATCAAGATAGCCATTTTTACTAATTTAATCCTGCCAATCCATGAGCCTGGGAGAGCTTTCCATCTTCTCTGACCTTCTTTGATTTCTTTCTTCAGAACTTGAAGTTCTTATCATAGAGATCTTTCACTTCCTTAGTTAGAGTCATACCTGACTGGGTTTGAGGGGCCTACAGGGAATAGCAGAGAGACATCTTCATCTGAGAGGGCCTTTCTGTGTTTGCTTCCCTGTATCCTTTGCTGTCCACCCTGCCTCTCCCACCTCCAAACAGGGACACAGACAATGTGGGTCTTTTACACTTACCTTCTCCCTGTGAATAAAGAATTGGGAGACATAGGTAGAAAAAGGCTCTGTACCAGGCAATTGATTGATTTAAAGAGAGAAATGTAACCTTTTTATACTTCAAATTGGTATAAAGGTCTCTAGTAAGTCTTACAGGATACTCATATTCTGTCAAAGGAAGGTTCCACAGGAATTTTGTGTTTAAATCCTGGTTTGACGAGCTGCTTGACAGCAGGTATAGAAAGGAAAGGAAAGGAAAGGGAAGGGGAGGGGAGGGGAGGGGAGGGGAGGGGAGGGGAGGGGAGGGGAGGGGAGGGGAGGGAAGGGAAGAGCAAAGGGAAAGGGAAAGGGAAGGCAAAGGCAAAGGCAAAGGGAAAGGGAAAGGGAAGAAAAGAAAAAAAGAAAAGAAAAGAAAAGAAAAGAAAAGAAAAGAAAAGAAAAGAAAAGAAAAGAAAAGAAAAGAAAGAGGAAAGAAAAGGAAAAGGAAAGGAAAATACAAGTGTGAATCAACTGTTTTAAAGATGGCATAATAAAGTCTGCAGGAGACTAATATTTTGTCTAACTAGGGCTCCATGGGAATTTGGGGTTATTATCCCAACATGACAAATTACAAAGGTGTAAAGAGTCTAAAATGTGCATGATTTTGAGAATTGTGGGTTTTTTATTGTTCCTTTGGGACAGAGCACAAGCTACTGGTTTTCCTGGTTACCAGCTGAAGGATTTGCTGATTTGGAGAAAAGGTTTTGTCTTTGTGTTTTTTTGAAAAGGGGATTAAGGTATTTACACCTTCCAGAGTTATATGGATCAGATTTGATAGAGTGATTTCCCCCTGAGTACTAGATTTCAGAGAATTAAACAAAAAGGTTATCTTGATGATACTAAAATTATGTTTCGAGATTTATATGTTACAGAATATACAGCCTTGATAAATTTCATCATCAGACATGCTGAACTGACCTGCCTGAACCCCTGATACCTTGGTTTTTCATCTAGATCCAGTCAGGACACAGACATCAGAGATTAACACAATCATTTGTGTAGCCTTCTAACTAACTCCCCCATCCCCCTATCCTTCTCCTCCCTTCAAAAATATCTTAACACCCATATTCACCTAGAAGAAGTTATGAAGAGTCATCATCCCAGTTCCCTAATATTTGGGGCTCTCGGTGGTTATTATAGCTTGTCTTTGATATTAAAAGTTTTGAAGTACAAGGCTTAGACCCACTCCTTCTATTGATTTTATTATAAAGCCTGTGATTTAAGGACCAAATAGGAAATTTGTGACTCTGAGTTTATTGTTAGGGTGTTTTCAGTTATTTTAATTAGAAATGGCTGAGAGTCGTTAACAGACAACAGTCTGGATTACTTCACATAGATAGTTGGGTTTCAAAAACATCAGAAGTCCACAGAATGTGACATTTAATGTTATTTATTCACTGTTCTTGAGACCAGTCTGCTCCTGACAGCTTTCCCTCTCTTGGACTGTCCAGGCGATCAGTAGTCTCTATAGATTGGCTAAGTTTTGGAAGCTAGTTTAGACTTCCTGTATATTTTCAGTTAATATCAATCGTTCATGGATTTCTGATGGGGTTGAAAAACTACATAGTGTCCTAGCCAATCCATGTTTTTTACTTTGAGAGGGACAGTTTTGAAAGGATGTTTTTCAGATGGTATTCAATCTAAAGCCAAGACATAGCCAGATGCAGAATTGTAAGTCTTTTAGTAAGGATAGATAACAGAGGTTCTGTTTAATTAACAAACATGATGGACTGGGTGTTATATCTCTTGTACTTTATAAATTACAAAATAGTAATAGTTATTTATGTTCAATTATGTCTGATATAAAATAGTCTTTTAATTGGACAGAAAGGGGGAAAATGTTGAGGATAGCCCTGAAGCTAACTATATTTGATGTCAATTCTGTTCTCCTGTGAGTGGTTGTGAACAAGGAATGAGTCAGCACTCAAGTGATTTCCTGGAAACCTGCTTCCCACCTTAATTTGTAAAATATAGGAGAGGTGATGATTGGGCAGCTAAAAGGAAAGTTGGAGCAGAAGGAGAGGTAGAAGAAGGAGAAAATGAAAGAGGGAGAGTATGTGGAGGAGGAAGAAGAATAGGGGATCAAAAGCACATGGTCTGGAAAAACCACAAGTTCTAAGGGGTCTCATAGATGTGGAAGATGGTAGTATAGTGGTAGATCTGCCCAATCTAGGTTCACAGCATGTATTCATATTAACTGAGTCATATTTTCATTGCCGAGGGCATATTTGGGAAGAGACTTACTGCAACATACAACTACTCTGGAAATTGGGTCTGAAGGTTTCTCAAAAACTGAACATATATCTACCTAAAGATCCAGCTATACTACTCTTGGGCATGTACCCAAAAAATGCCCCAACATACCACAGGGTATGTGTTCCACTATGTTGATAGCAGCCTTATTTGTGGTAGCCAGAAGCTGAAAACAACCCAGATGTTCCACAACAGAAAAACAGATACAGAAAATGTGGTTCATTTACACAATGGAGTACTACTCAGCTATTACAAATGAAGACATCATGAGTTTGCAGGCAAATGGATGGATCTAGACCCTGTAGCCCAGACCAAAAAGGACACATATAATGTAGGAAGTGGATACTAGCCAAAAAATAGTACAGAATACCCAGAATAAAAATCTCCAGAACTCAAGAAGGTTTACAAGTGGAAGGGTCCAAGTGAGGATTCCTCAATCACTCTTAGGAAGAAGAAGAAAGCAATTATGGGGGGGGGGTGGAAGCATCTGCGTGGGAAAGGGAGCAGGAAGGAGAAGAGGGGAACATGATTAAGTGTGTGTGTCAGGGGGAACAGGACCGAAACCCTGAAGATGAGCAGAAAGAATGGAAACAGGCAACCTCAGGAGGTAGGTGGTGGTGGGACACTCTAGAATGTACCAGGGATCTGAGAAGTGAGAGACTCTTAGGACTCAAAGGAAGGAACCTTAGATTAAATGTCCTATAGCAGGGAGAGGAAAGTTGTAGAGTCCACTTCCAGTAGAAAGACAGGGCATCAAGTGAGGAATGTGGTTGCCATCCCACAGTCAAAAACTCTGACCCATAATTGTTCCTGACTAAAAGAACTGCAGGGACAAAAATGGAGAAAATCCTGAGGAAAAGGAAGTCCAGGGACAGGCCCAAATTGGGATCATCTCAACAGTCCCTTACTTCAACATGTTGGAGCATCAGTCTTCAGCTTACTGACCAGAGTCATCTGACAGACTTAGAGAAACAGGAATATTAAGGAGTAGCCTACTCTTTCATAGCAGAATCAAGCTATCCTAACCTGTTAATGTGTCCTTTCTTTGGACAGTATTATGTTTGTAGATGAAATGAGACAATTCTTGCCTAGTGGCAGTTTAACCACAAGTGGAGTAACTCAAAGATGCTCAGTTTCTTCTTTGAATCCAAGACAGAGAAAGCTGTCAAGAGCAGACTGGTCTCAACAACAAGTAAATAAATAACATTAAATGCCACATTCTGTAGACTTCTGGTATTTTTGAAAACCAACTATAAGGGGATAACATTTGAAATGTAAATAAAGAAAACATCTAAAAAAATAAAATGAAGGTCAATGGAATGTTTAAAAAAACCAACTATCTATGTGAAGTAATCTAGACTGTTGTCTGTTAACTATTCTCAGCCATTTCATTTGGTCAAATGAGTCTCATAAACCCACCCCCACCCCAACCTCACCCCAGTCAACAAAGGCTATTGCCAAAGATATTAGGTCATTGGTCTTAGGTCCTTGAAGGTAAGCATTTTCTTGGAGGACATGTGCAGTGAGCAGATATGTCTCCTGCACCTTTGCTTGCAAATAGATAAAGCAGGTTTGCAATAGGTAGGTTCACTCTCAACAAACTAATGGTAAAGCTCTATTTGCAAAGACAAAACTTACACAACTCATTGAATCTGGAGAAGCTGAGCTAGTGCATACCTAGAGTTTCACCCTTCCTAACTAGTATTGATCCTATGAAGGTACTCTCCATACTACAGGAGAAAATGGTAAACACCAACCTAGGTACAGCACCTTCAATCTACAATTAGATCTACCTTCAATCTGCAAGACATGTAGGTGCAATAGTGGCACAGGAGTTGTAGAAGTAACAAACCAATATCTGATTTGATTTAAGACTCATTCCTTGAGATAGATACATCTCTGACACTGCATGACTGGCCAAGGACCTAAGACTAAGTAGGCCATAAATCTAAAAGAAAACTATATATCACTTTTCTGCTAAAGGAACACAGCAATAAAATGACTCCTAAAGACATTCTGCTATATTCATAATTTAGTATATCTCTGAGTCATCAACCAAAAAGCAGACAAGAGTAAATACAGAAACTCACAACTGGACAGTATTCAGAGAGTCAGAGACCTGGAAACATTAAGCCCTAAAAATGTGATTTCTCCATAAAACACTCTCCTCATCAAATACTCTTCCTCAGAGTTAAGGAACTCTGACAAAGAGGAGGTGGTGGGGATACAAATCACAAAGGAAACAAGGCTTTCTAGATGCGACAGGAATGAGAAATAAGAACTTACATACAGTTTGGAAGCATGATTCACAAGAGCTTTTCCCAAAGTTATATAAAATGTATAACTGTAACTTGAGAGAGGAAGCTCTCTGATTCATCAAGCTGCTGGCAAGTCAGGTAGAGAGTACAAAAACATTTTCAGTAGCCATCCACACACTCTGGTGAGGTTATAAAAGCACTGTAGTTATCTTTGAGATATTCCTGCTTCTGTCAGTAATCCTTTACCTAAAGTTTTATATAAAAACCCCCATAAGTTTATAAGTTCTCCAAGTTTGTATTTGGGATTTATAATTTAGTCTGTCACTAATTTTCTATCTGAGGCAGAGAGGTGGTTGTTCATGTGTCCTCAGAAAATATTACATGCAGTTCATGATTAGCAATGTTAGTAGGCACTTCATGGGAATTATATCAATATCTGCTAGATAACATGGCCATGAGGCCTCTGTGGTAGCTCCTGTAATTTTCAGGTTATGTCAAAACACAGATTGTACAGTAATTCTTCTATTTTCTAGAAAAATTGAAACAAAATATTTAAATCTGTTTTTTTCCTGATTTAAATGAATATGTATTCTTGATCCTTTGAGCCATAGCACTGAAACCTATGCTCAAGGACACATTTGCACAGTGCAATTCCAAAATGAGTGGCAAAACCTACACACTACCTTGACTAGTGATATTGATGACATCATTCTGCACAATGAGTAAAAATAATTGTTATATATGGCTACATTGAGTCCTTTTGAAAGGTACTAGAGTGAATTTTGGTATAAATTATGTTTCCTTGACACTAAGCTCTGAGGTCTTCAGAAATCAAAGAACTAATTATCCACCTTCTTTATATATTCCTAGGATGAATGCCTTTTGTCGGAATAGTGGGATTTAAACTTTAGCTAATTTTATGGCCAATTAAAAATGAAGAAACATCTAATTGATGTGTTTTACATATTAATCACCCATTGCCCACTCAATTATTAGAAGGAACATCCATACTAAAATATTTTTACATATATTAGTGTAATGCTATGGTAACATACACAAATATGAAAACTGTTATATATATTGAGTCCCAGTGCTAAAACAATGTGATTGTTAACATTCACATGCACAATAACACATCCTGCAGGTTTTCACTCCCTGTTTATGGATAAATCTAGGAAATGATTTGAAAATAGTATTCTGGGTAGTGGCCCTGAAAGAGGAGCACCAATATGTATATATAATAATTATCTGATTCTTTCCTCTTTTGTTAGCTCTCAGTTTTTGTGAGCTTCTTTCTTGACTTAACTATGACTTTTTTTTTCTGATTCACTTTTAGGGACAACCTGAAGTCCTGTCAATTTTTCAGAAAATTAAAAAAAATTCCTTAATTTAGCCAAGGAGAGCCAAGTTAAATTAAACATGAAATATAAAAATATATCAAAATCAGTGAATGATTAGTCCATATAGAAAAAGTCTCTGCCAAATTCCCATATAAGTCTGGTCAGGATGTTGATTGCCAGACATGGTTTGGCAATGGCACATTCTTCATGGCTATGGGCCCAGGGACTCTCAAAAAGGCATCAATATTTCAGGATTCTTTTTCTTTTTTTTTTTTTTTTAGCTTATTTCCTGAGATAACATTTTATATACTCTAGGCTGGCCTCCATTTTTCAATGTAGCCAAATCTTCTCTTGAACCCTTGACACTGCTGCATCTAATATTCACTAGTAGATAACACTAAGTTCAGCAACTTTAATTTTCTTAATAACTGTTCTCTTATTATTTTCAAGTTTATGGTCTCTTGTGGACTATCTATTCACCAATAATTTATGTTACTGTTTGCTTACAATTATCTGGTTTCCACAGAAGCACTAATCTCCATAATCCAAAGCTGCTACATGGTTTGATCAGCACTTACCACATCCCATAAAGCTAATTTTGATATTTTTTCTACTTTTTCTCAAAGGAATTGATTTTTAAGCATAAAGTTGTTAGTATTTTATATTAATATTCCATTATTATAATTATATATTAACAATTTATTCTTAACATTTACTATTTATTATTGTATCATTTCTTAGAGCTGGAGGACAGGAGACTAGGAGAAGGAGGTAGTGATAGTATCTTTTTTTTTTATTACATATTTTCCTCAATTACATTTCCAATGCTATCCCCAAAGTCCCCCATACCGCCCCCCCCACTTCCCTACCCTCCCATTCCCATTCTTTTGGCCCTGGCATTCCCCTATATTGGGGCATATAAAGTTTGCAAGTCCAATGGGCCTCTCTTTCCAGTGATGGCCGACTAGGCCATCTTTCGATACATATGCAGCTAGAGACAAGAGCTCCGGGGTACTGGTTAGTTCATCATGTTGTTCCAACTATAGGGTTGCAGATCCCTTTAGCTCCTTGGGTACTTTCTCTAGCTTCTCCATTGGGAGCCCTGTGATACATCCAATAGCTGACTGTGAGCATCCACTCCTGTGTTTGCTAGGCCCCTGCATAGTCTCACAAGAGACAGCTATCTTTGGGTCCTTTCAGCAAAATCTTGCTAGTGTATGCAATGGTGTCAGCGTTTAGAAGCTGATTATGGGATGGATCCCTGGAAGATACAATTTGCTAAACGCATGAAACTCAAGAAGAATGAAGACCAAAATGTGGACACTGTGCCCCTTCTTAGAATTGGGAACAAAACACCCATGGAAGGAGTTACAGAGACAAAGTTTGGAGCTGTGATAGTATCTTTTAATGATTACAAAACTTTCTTGCATGAGAATAAAATAAACCATGTTAATTTTTCCAAAGAACTGATCCCCCATGTCTTCAGAGAGAACTACCTTTTCCACCTGAAAAGAATTAGAATTCTCAAGAAATATTGGCTAATAAAGATCCTTTTAGGAAAGGATTAATCATTTATGATCTTAAAGTATACTGCTTTAAGAATAAACATGCTTGGAATACAAGTGCCACCATGGTAAAGACTATAAGAGATCTAAAGTTCTTAAACAGATGGAAATTTGTTTCTTGATCTAAGTGTCTTTGATAGAGTAATCTCTTACCTTTTAACAAGCTCCATAAAACAGCTCTGGCTTTTCCTTTCTCCAAACTTTCTGGTTTTATAATCAACACTGACTTGAGCTTCTTCTCAGGGATTTCTCCCTGCCAAAGTGAAAGAAAAATGAAAAATGCTTAACCCTTGTATGTACTTATATTTTCTCCTCCTCCTCCTCCTCCTCCTCCTCCTCCTCCTCCTCCTCCTCCTCCTCCTCTTCTTCTTCTTCTTCTTCTTCTTCTTCTTCTTCTTCTTCTTCTTCTTCTTCTCCTTCTCCTTCTCCTTCTCCTTCTCCTTCTCCTTCTCCTCCTTCTCCTCCTCCTCCTCCTTCTCCTATTTCTCCTCTTACCCTCCTCTTCCTCCTCCTTCTCCATCATCATCATCATCATCATTCTACACATTATCTTGTCTCTTAGACTGTGAAATATATTACACTCTTCATTCGGCTCCTCAGCAACATCCTGTTCTTCCCATCCCCAAGTCTTTGTATATATAGCTTCTCTCTGGAATGATTTTATTTATACACTTCTAAAAACACTCCTTCACAGAAATTAATTCTCCTTGATGTAAGCAAACACTTAGTTCCTTTTCTGTACCTCACTTCTTGACTATGTGCTAGAGGTCACAGTTCATTACATGGACTTTAGTGGGCCAACTTGGTATTGAATGAGAATCTTTACCCAGAGATTATATAGGTGTGAGCCTGCAAGAAAGACAGGAAACTGAACATACAGAACTCCAAATCCAACCCACTGTTTTCTAACAGAGGAAGAGGTAAAATATAGCATTTTGAAACCATGGAGTATGAGTCAGGGATTGTGGAATAAGTTGTAGATGGAGTGTAGCATGTATAAGACCCAGGGTTTAGTCTTTAATGACAACAACAACAATACACAAATGCGCACACACACACACACACATGGAGGGAGGGAGGGAGGGAGGGAGGGAGGGAGGGAGGGAGGGAGGGAGGGAGGGAGGGAGGGGGAGAGGGAGAGAGAGGAGGGAGAGAGAGACAGAGAGACAGACTTTTCAGACAAATACAAGTTTCAGGAATGTATGAATGCACAGCAACATTACTGGGAACATGACATTAAAGAAGATGCACTAGTCAACTTTGCCTCAGACAAATCCTTTGTATAAAGCAAGGAATTACATAATATTTACTAAAAAGGAGCACATTTTTCTGTGTGATTTTTCTAGAAACTCCAGATGGCTTCGGAATTGGAATTACAGATAATGCCACATAAGCATTCCTGATGCTGCCAGCTTTGCTGGTATAACATGACTCACCCCAGCCCCTCAGATGGTCAATCAGGACTCAAATCCTCTTTAAAGCTCACTTAAGTCCCTACAAATCTAATGTCAATTGTGCAATTACAAGTCAGGTTTCAAATATCTCCAAGTTTTGCACATTGAAGAGGTAAAAGGAAAAAAATAACTTGAGAGTTAGAGAGGATCAGATCAATTTGGACTTACATTAACTGCACTTAATTAACACAGAACAGATGTTCCCAATTCATTGTGCTGGCTTACGACCCAGGAAAGTCTTTACTGACTCTTGAACAGAAATTAACAGAAAGGAAACACTGGTAGAACCAATACATAGTCAATAATAATTTTCATTTTGTTACTATTCTACTTCACGTACCTTTACACGTATTATAGAATTAAATATGACATATGGTTATTTAAACAAAGTACTATCTTTACTTGAATATCTCAAACTAAAATATATATTTAATTATTTTTATTTATTGTTAATATTAGATTTTTAAATTTCAGAAACCAAATCTAAGGTTCCATATATACTAGGCAAATGCTCTGTTAGTGAGCATATTAACAGATCAGTATTTAACAGCTAATGTTGATAGTGATATAAGAAAAATTGTGTGTGTGTATATATATATATATATATATATAATGCACATGCAAAAATTGAATTCACATAAATACATAGTCAAAAATTTGAAGTAGGACACCATAAATCTTCCTACTCACAACCGTCTTTCACTCAAAAAACTTTTAGTTGGTCTTAGATTTATAGGTATCTAAATAAAGACATCAAATATTTACTGATAATTCATAAAGATATAAATTTCACACTCTGTCATACATATAATTTTATCAATTATTAAAAACAAAGTACATTTGTATATAATAAACTGGATATGTCAACTACTTTTCCATTAAATTTGAAATCTTAGTTGAATACTTGATTCTGCAGGGTCCAGAGTTTCTGCTTTTTCCAGTCACAGTGTTTTGATTTTATAATGTGGAGGACATCATTTCACATGAATTTGGAAAACATAAGAACAAAATTTTGTCTAAAATGATTTCAGAACTGTTCAAACTCTGTCATAATTCCAAGTCAAACTACATTTAAAGATTATTCTGTTTTGTTTCATTTTATTTTTTATGAAAATCAAGTCAACAATTGAAATAGCAATTTTAAAATCAAATATGTTATTACAATGTAGTCCAAAGGCATACTAACTTGTCAAATGTTGAGAATAATGTTAGGAAAATATGAAACGTATCTGTTTTCTGTAATTAAACTAATGCAGTGTAGCACGGGCCAGCACAGTAAGAAACAATGCAGCTTGATTAGCTTCATTTTCGACTTTGAATTCACTTTTAGACCTTATTAATTCAGAACTTTTTACTGTTGCCCAAATTTCGTAACCCTTAAATTCAATTGTTCAACCACATGGAATTGCAACCTGCTTGTTTTGGAATTTATAATCTAGAACATACAGAAAAGTTAAGTTTACAAGCATAGAGTAGCTTTAATTTCATAGCAAATGTCAGGCATCCATTTCTCATGGCCAATGGAAAATATTCTATATACAACAATAGAAAAAAAATGTTATGTTCTACGGATAAGATCATAGCTATATCTAAGGAAGAATTCTAAAAAAATTAGTCTTAAAATATGCAGTCATTATTAAGCTCATTATATTAAACTTCTGATGAGAAGTTATCCAATTTTTTATATCCTTTAATAACCAGCATTTTAAAATTATTACTTTTATAAATCTAGTTCTGTATAAATAAAGTGATAATATATAATAAGTACATAAACATATTGATCTAAAATAGTGATATATTCACATCCTTCATTTGCATTTGGTAATTAGAGATTATATAAATTATTTCATACATATAATGCAAATAAATAAAATGCAAATTAAAAGAACGAATATATATATACATATATATATATTAAAATATATATATATATATATATATAGAGAGAGAGAGAGAGAGAATAGATACAACCTACTTACTTATTTACTCAAGCTGTTTAAAATATGACAAAGTATTCACAGTAGACCATCAAGACATTAGTAATCAATCCTATTTATTGTTGTTGTTATTTATCTACTTATTTTATCCCAAATATAGATTCTTCTTTCCTCTCCTCCTATTTCCTCTACCCCTATACCTCTCCTCCTGACCTTACCCCATTCACTCCTCATACCACAAATAAAGTTGGACAAGGTAACCCAATAGGAGGAAAGGGTCCCAAAAGCAGACAATAGAATCAAAGACAAACCCAAACCGTGTTTGGACTATTAGGAGTCCCATAAGAAAACCAAGCTACACAATTGTAACATATATGCAGAGAGTCTAGGTCAGTCCCATACACGTTCCCTTGTTGGTAGTTCAGTCTCTGTGAGCTCCTGTGAGCTCAGGTTAGTTGATTCTGTGGCTTTTCTTGTGGTGTCCTTGACCTCTAGGGCTCCTACAAAACTTTTAACTTCTGAAGGATTCCTGAAGCTCTGTCTAGTAATAGGCTATTTATCTCTGCATTCCTTTCTATCAATTTCTGAGTGAAGCTTCTCTGATAAAAATTGAGCTAGGTGACAGTCTTTGAGTACTGCAGAATATTATTAAAATTCATTTCATTGGCTTTTTCTTGCCAGTCATATTTGGTTCTATCTCAGGTCTCTGGGCTTTCCAGCCTTTGGATCACATTCCCACTAGATACTGTCAGAAATAGGCTTACTTTTATGCCATGGGTCTCAAAGGACTAGTTGGACACTCACACAATTTCTGTGCCACCTTTATCCCACCACATCTTTTACACAACACAAATTGTAGTTGAAAGGTTTTGTGACTGAGTTGGTATCCCAATCCATCCATGAGAAATCTTTCCTGGTTCAGGTTCCATATTCCCCATTGCTAGGAGTCTTAGCTAGGGTCACCCCTCATCAATCCCTGGGAGTTTCCACTGAACTAGATTCTATCTTGTCTCAGAGTTGCCCCCAATTCCAATTGTATCTCTCAGTGCACTCTCCCCCCATCTTCCCCTCATTTATTCTCTCCTGTTCCCATCTCTCTCCCTATACAGATCCCTCCCTCCATCTGATGTATTTATAAAAAGATAAAGAGAGTGGGGATATGCTCTATGGAGGTGTGGTGAGGTGTGGGAGAAAGGGGTGTCTAGGTGGGCCCATGCCAAGGCATTCCTTTTCCCTGAAGGAACAGCCACGTGATGGTATAGTATAGAATAGACTTTATTAAGGGAAAGGGAAGGGGAGTTAAGAGGGTAATAGAGAAGAGAAAGGGAGGGAGGGAGAGAGAGGGGGAACGAGAGAGAGAGAGAGAGAGAGAGAGAGAGAGAGAGAGAGAGAGAGAGAGAGAGAGACTGGCGACCATGAGCAGGAAGGGAAGGGAGGGGAGGGCAGGGGAGGGGAGGGGAGGGGAAGGGAGGGGAGGGCAGGGGAGGGGAGGGCAGGGGAGGCAAGGCAAGGCAAGGCAATAGAAAGAGAGAACAAGAGAGGAAGAGAGAGTGAGGAGGGGAAAAGCAGCAACTTTTATAAAGGTTCAGGCCTACCTGGCTATTGTCAGGTAACTATGGGGTGGAGCTTAGACAGAATGCCAACACCATCCACCCATGATATCTATTCTTTTTCTCCTTCACAGTAAGATTCATGTCTCCTCCTTTTAGCTTTCCTTGTTACTTAGCCTCTCTGACTCTGGATTTTAGTATGATCATCCTTTAGTTTAAGACTAATATCCAATGATAAAGAGTACATATCATGTCTGTCTTTCTGTGTCTGGGTTATCTCTTTCAGGAAGACCTTTTCTAGTTATATCTATTTGCTGACAAATTTTATGATGTCATTGTATGTAACAGCTGATTATCTCTTCATTGTGTAAATGTATCTACAAAACAGTAACCTATACAAAATGTTATTAGCAGGATCTAGTTACATGTAGCAAGCTCCTCTATCTTTCTCTGAGTTCTTCAAATTCTATTTTAGTTTTTTTTTAATTATACTAAAATATATGGACATGTACATACACATATACATAAAACATATATTTGTCTGTGTGCACCACGATGCATTTTTAGAACTCAGAGGAAAACAGTTAATGCGTGGGATTTAGTTCTTTCATTTCATAATATGGGCCCCAGGTATTAAACTCAAATGATAAACTTGATGGAAAACACCTTTACCTGATATGCTGTCTCACAAGCCACCATGCCCACCCTCTGATTCATCACCTTTAGCCTCTTTCAAGGCTGACCTGGTCTTTTCTACATCAAGTATATAAACAATGATAAATCTCAGACACACAAATTCTTCATGTAAACTTCCATATTAACACTGGAGATTGATATAGTTTACTTGCCACTCCAGTGTATCACTGAGGAGAGACAATGTGAAAATACATCTCTCAATAAATTAGCAAGTATTTACTATGCTTAAGGGAATGGCTACATAAAGTGGAAAAGCCTCTACATATTTTAAATTTTATTTATTCCTAAAAACACCTGATTTTTAAATACTACAACAGATGGTGCAAATGCTATAAAATGACAGTAATCAGCCCATTGAGGAGCCCAAAATAACCAATGCTGAGATCTAAAGAATTGGTAGAAATTAGTCAAATAAAGCATAAAGAATTGAGTAGTATGTTCTCATGCCTGGGGTAAAGAAAGAATATAGTATGTTCTGGAACCGAAATGTCATGGAAATGTGTGTGAAGGAATCCTCTGGCAGAAGTAGAAAGAGTTGGGCATAACACCATGTCAGAACTTCAGCATAAGGAGAGCTCTGAGACATGTTTGCATGATATAATCATATGGATAGGTGAGTGACAACTTTGTGTGAGGTGGTAACTGACTTGGTGATAAGCTCATGAGAGGTGACCATGAGGATGGCTCTGAGACAGGTTATGTGAGGTGACAATAAGGATATCTCTTTGACAAGTTCTAGAGAGAAGACCATGAGGATGTGAAGTAGAATCTTCTAGTTTCTTTGGAAAGTCAGTTATGTCAAATGAAGTTTTTGCTGAAGTACACAGGTAAAAAGATGTATCGATAAAGCAGACATGTAAAAATATGTTTTCCTGAAGCAGACAAAGGTGAAATTATGTTTTTCTAAAGCAAACATGTGAAAGGATGCATGATGAAGGAGTATAAATATGAACCCATAGCCAGTTGGACAGGGAGCATTAGCTTTGTTTGCTCCACCTCTCCATTTTTCACTAATGACACATATGTATTGGTTAACCTTACTTAGCACTGTTGAGCTCCACTTTAGCAGCCTCAAGCAAGTTGGAGAATCTTGCAGTTTCTTTAGAATTGAACTGCAACTGTTGGTTTCTGTGTGGTGTTTGTTACCCAAGAGCACTTGACTGAAGTTGGTAGTTCATATGTGGTGTCCACAGGACTGGACTGTAGCTGCTGGTTCATATTTGATGTTTGGTACAGGACTGAACTGCTGACAAAGAAGAATGAGCTCACCCTCGAAGAACTATTGCTGAACATGTACACTTCTCCCTTATCCTAATAACTTTCCTCTTCTACTACCTCTGGTTGGTGGTAGGCAAGAGGGGAGACTGAACCCTTAATACAATAGATTAATGTTTCTATCACAGATTCATGTGAGGTTACCTCAAAAGTGCCCAACTCTGAGATGAAATTTGACACTTGCAAACTTCTAAAATAATAAAATATAGAAAGTTTAAGGCAGGGTTCAAGAGGTGGCTCAGGGCATAAAGAGCTTTCTATTGAATTATGAGAACCTTCGTTCAGATTCCCACCAGTGTAAAAAGCTGAGTGTGTCAGCACAGGTCTACAACATCTGTAATAGGAGGCAGAGACTATATTTTCTTGGGCTTGATGATCAGCCAGTCTACCCAAAACAAATAGCTGAGATTCAGTGAAAGACCCTATTTTTAAATAATGTGAAGAGAGAAGAGGAAGAAGCCTAACCTGCTCTGTTAGACATACACACAGCTATACACGAACACACACATACAGACACACATATACATACATACATACATATATACATACATACATACATACATACATATATTCATACATATATACATATTACAGTTGTGTAGCTTGGTTTTCTTATGGGATTCCTAATAGTCCCAACATGGTTTGCTTTGATTCTATTGTCTGCTTTTGGGACCCTTTCCTCCTATTGGGTTACCTTGTCCAACTATATTGGTGGTATGAGGAGTAAATGGGGTAAGGTCAGAGGGGAGGTGTAGGAGTAGAGGAAATAGGAGTAGAGGAAAGAAGAATCTATGTTTGGAATAAAAATAAGTACATAAATAACAACAACAATAAATATGATTGATTACTAATGTATTGATGGTCTACTATGAATACCTTGTCATATTTTAAACAGCTTGAGTAAATAATGCCCCATCTGATCTAGTAATCCACACTCCCTAATCCCTGTCAAGTAGTTACTTCTTTTTTTAAGTGTTTTTTCTTCTATAATTATTTTTTATTCTATAATTATTTCTTTATTAGATATTTTCTTCATTTACATTTCAAATGCTATCCCAAAAGTCACCTATACCCTCCCCCAGCCCTGCTCCCCTACGCGCTCACTCCCACTTCTTGGCCCTGGCTTTCCCATGTACTGGGGCATATAAAGTTTGCTAGACCAAGGGTCCTCTCTTCCCAATGATGGCCAACTAAGCCATCTTCTGCTACATAAGCAGCTAGAGAATGAGTTCTGGGGGTACTGCTTAGTTCATATTGTTATTCCACCTATAGGATTGCAGACCCCTTCAGCTCTTGGGTACTTTCTCTACCACAATGGTGGCCCTGTGTTCCATTCTATAGATGACTGTGAGCATCTTCTTCCATATTTGCCAGGCACTGGCAAAGCCTCACAGGGAAAAGCTATATCAGGGTCCTTTCAGCAAAATCCTGTTGGCATATGCAATAGTGTCTGTGTTTGGTGGCTGATTATGGGATGGACCCATGGTGTAGGGCAGTCTCTGGATGGTCCACCCTTTCGTCTTAGCTCCAAAATTTGTCTCTGCAATTCCTTCCATGGATATTTTATTCCCTAATCTAGGGAGGAATGAAGTATCCACGAGTTGGTCTTCCTTCTTGATTTTCTTGTGTTTTGGAAGTTGTATCTTGGGTATTCTAGGTTTCTGGGCTAATCAGAGAGTGAATATCAATGACTTCTTTTGTGATTTGGTTACCTCACTCAGGATGATATCCTTCAGATACATCCATTTGCACAAGAATTTCATAAATTCATTGTTTTTAATAGCTGAGTAGTACTCCATTGTGTAAATGTACCACATTTTCTGTATTCATTCCTCCGTTGAGTGACATCTGGATTCTTTCCAGCTTCTGGCTATTATAAATAGGGCTGCTATGAACATAGTGGAGCATGTGTCCTTATTACCAGTGTTATTTCTTAATGACCAATAATTGGCACATATAGGCCTATAAGGGACATTGCTATTCAAACCACCCCAACTACTATGTAAATAGTTGTTATATTAACAATATAAAATATTACAAATTCAGTTGAGACTATTTGTTCTGAATGTTTTCTACCTGGTTGTTTGAATCCACAGCTGTGGAATAATCACACCAAAGGGGTCAATTGTGCATGTGTGTCAGAGTTCCAAAGAGAAACAAAATCTCCCCTAGGTGATTCAAAAAGAAAAAAAATTAAATAGAGGTTTTTGTGAGGGTTGAATTAGCCCAGAACCTATAGTTGAGCATCAGCGACAAACCTAAATTTTTCCTCAAGGAAGCCAAACTATTCTGGTAAGGATCAAGCCAGATCTGAAATCATTCTCGTGCTCTGTTGCAGCTCAGAACTCACATTTTTACAGTGTTACCTAGTGTTTCTCCTGGTGTAACCAGCACCACTGCAATTAAAACATATTTTTTATATATAGATTTTGAAATTTGTACCATATGTTTGTGGTTTCTTGGAGGCCTGCTCTTTTTGAAGAAGAAATGGGGTGTGGGCTATAATCTGAGATAGAGAGTGAGGTTGAGTGGAGATAGCAAGGAGGAATAGAGCAAGTGGAAACAGTAGTCAGCAAATATGCATAAGAGAAGAATTTATTTTCAATTAAAACAAAAACAAGAATATATATATAATTGCATCATTTTCCCCTTTCAGCCCACCAACTCAACCCATGTGTTCTGGTTGTCAAATTCTTGGACTCTTTTTCTTGTGTAAAAACTATTTCTCCTCAGAGCTCTGTTTTTCATGAATATCACCTTTCTAGCTGGTTGATGCTTTTAAGTTAGCCTGCCTGAGTTTAACAGAAAGACTGAATATAGCCACATATTCAGCTTTCTCCATCCTGAGGGTAAGTTAGAACGTCTGCCAATACAATAACAGGTTCATTCTAGTTGTTTTTGTTAGTAGCTCTAAACACTTAAAAGAAAATACTGTAAATGAGAAAATTCCATTTAAGTTATAAGAATTATGGATTTGTTTAGCTTATAGTGAGTAAGAGATGTAATATACCAGGTGTGTTAGTCAGGGTTTCTATTCCTGCACAACCATCATGACCAAGAAGCAAGTTGGGGAGGAAAGGGTTTATTCAGCTTACAATTCCATACTGCTGTTTATCACCAAGGAAGTCAGGACTGGAACTCAAACAGGTCAGGAAGCAGGAACTGATGCAGAGGCTATGGAGAGATGTTCTTTACTGGCTTGCTTCCCCTGGCTTGCTCAGCCTGCTTTCTTATAGAACCAAGACTACCAGCCCAGAGATGGTCCGACCCACAAGGGGCCTTTCCCTCTTGATCACTAATTGAGAAAATGTCTTACAGTTGAATCTCATGGAGGCATTTCCTCAACTGAAGCTCCTTTCTCTGTGATGACTCCAGCTGTGTCAAGTTGACACAAAACTAGCCATTACACAAGGCTAGGGAACCTATTGTAGGATGAGGTCCTGGGAGAAACAATAGACAAGTTACCAGATGCCCAGGTAGGAGGTTCATTCAAATTTATTAATAATTAGAGTGGTTTAGCTAGAGAAAAACAAAGACTAAAACACAGGGCCAAAACTAATGGGAAGAAAGGTAAGAATAAGTCTCTCAGAAAATTAACTCAGTGTGACTAGGGAATTATTGAGCCTCTACTGATGTACAGTCATCTCTCCTGGAAGTGGTTAACTGCCATAGCATTGAGAGCTATGAAGATATATCAAAAGCATCCAGATTTATTTTGACCTCAAAATGGCTCAGATACTCTCTCAGAGAAAAATTCCCATTAATGACACATGGTAGAATTTTTATCAAAATGCCACTGTGAACTTTCCTTTCTGTGAGAAACAGCTTGAACACTGAGACATCACCACCCACACCCATATGTCTCAATATGTGTGTTGCCAAGGTGCCTGCTTGCCATTTGCTCTGTCTACACAGTGCCAAAAACCCAGGTGAAAAATAGAAAATCCACTCCGTGTTTCTAAATACCCAGGTGCTTGCTACCACATGTGTAAAACATCTGCATGACAGAGTTTCTTGCCTTCTCTGCTTGTTTGTCTACAAAGAATGTGATCCATTGTGCAGCAGCTTAAGTGTTTGTAAGATTAAGAAATTGTACAGCATTATCAAGAATCTGTTTGTTTCTCTTTAATAGTCAGAGATGCTTAGCTTTGAATCAGGTTGTAGAAAAGGCAAATGCAACTGTTCTCATTTTGTGATGTCTTTATAGCCAAATCAAAGGGACCTTAGAAAATCCTTTATAATATTAGAGATGACTAAATTTCCACTTCTTGATTTTAAATTGTGAGTGAGAATTTAAAATAAATTTCTTATATTAGTTACTTTTCTGTTGCTGTAGTAAAATGCCATAACACAAAATGACTTATAAGTAAAAGAATTTATTGAGTTGATTGTAGCTTAATGTCCTAGAGGAATGAACTCATCATAGCAGAGAGGCATGGTCACAGGCACTTGCCATGATGGTAGGAAATTAAGAGGTCTCAGTCAACTGCATGTACTGAGCAGAGAGCAAAATGGAAATGGTCAACCTACATACCTTCAAAACTGGCCCCTTAGTGATCTACTTAGTATCTGTTTTCTAAAAGTTCCATATACTAACTAAAAAGTACCACTGATAAGGGATCATGTGTTCAAAAATATGAAACTGTGGGAGTAATTTCTCATTCAAATCATCATGCCTAGTGACTTACCTGATCCAGTATTGCAACCTGAAAAGTCAAATATATCCTATGGCTCTCCATAGATCCTAAAGGTTCATAAATTGTGAATTTAATCCTTCAGTGGTACATAATGGGACCTTGAAATAAGACACATTTTAGATAAATGGAAATTGGACATAATACTACCAGGGGATCCAGCAATACCTCTGCTGGGCATATATCCAGAAGATGTTCCAACTGGTAAGAAGGACACATGCTCCATTATGTTCATAGCAGCCTTATTTATAATAGCCAGAAGCTGGAAAGAACCCAGATGCCCCTCAACAGAGGAATGGATACAGAAAATGTGGTACATTTACACAATGGAGTCATACTCAGCTATTAAAAAGAATGAATTTATGAAATTCCTAGGCAAATGGATAGACCTGGAGGGCATCATCCTGAGTGAGGTAACACAATCACAAAGGAACTCACACAATATGTACTCACTGATAAGTGAATATTAGCCCAAAAACTTAGGATACCCAAGATATAAGATACAATTTGTTAAACGCATGAAACTCAAGAAGACCAAAGTGTGGACACTGTGCCCCTTCTTAGAATTGGGAACAAAACACCCATGGAAAGAGTTACAGAGATAAAGTTTGGAGCTGTGACGAAAGGAAGGACCATCTAAAGACTCCCATATCCAGGGATCCATCCCATAATCAGCTTCCAAACGCAGACACCATTGCATACACTAGCAAGATTTTGCTGAAAGGACCCAGCTATAGCTGTCTCTTGTGAGACAAGGCCAGGGCCTAGCAAACACAAAAGTGGATGCTCACAGTAAGCTATTGGAATGGATCACAGGTCCCCCAATGGAGGAGCTAGAGAAAGTACCCAAGGAGCTAAAGGGATCTGCAACCCTATAGGTGGAACAACATTATGAACTAACCAGTACCCCAGAGCTCTTGACTCTAGCTGCATATGTATCAAAAGATGGCCTAGTCGGCCATCACTGGAAAGAGAGTCACATTGGACTTGCAAACTTTATATGCCCCAGTACAGGGGAACTCCAGGGCCAAAAAGTGGGAGTGGGTGGGTAGGGGAGTGAGGGGGGAGTGTATTGGGGACTTTTTGGATAGTATTGCAAATGTAAATGAGGAAAATACCTAATAAAAAATTAAAAAAGACACATTTTAGATAAATTATGAACTATCTCTTGCTTGAGTGAGTTTATATGGAATGGTATGAGTAAGAAGAAGAGTTGGCAATTGTAAGAGAGGCTGTCTCTCAGCCTCTGTCTCTTCTATACATATTTGCTTTCTCTTCCCCTTTGCCATTGGTTAGAGCCACACAGAGCCATCACAAAAGTCAATCAGGTATCAATTTCACAGTCTTGAACTATATAGCCTCTAGAATAGAGAACCAGACTAAGTCTTGATTGTTATGAGAAGTACCATCAAATACTCTGTTCCAGGACAGAAAATAGACTCAGGCAATGTGTCCCAGATGTTCACATCAAACTGTAAACAAGACAATTTTGACAGTTGAACATGAGGAGTAAATAACTCTTAGGAATAATATTGAAGAGGTGAATCAAGAGGCATTAAGGAACAATACATTGTCAGTGCTCGAGAAGCTCTCAGGCATGGTGATGGGTAAAAGACTTAAACCAACATAAAAGTCAAGTCACAAAGACTCTCTCTGACGTAGACCAACAGTCCAGTTTTCAGTAACAGGATCCTAAGAGGAAGAAAAAAAAAAAAAAAAAAAAAAGAAGACAGGAGAAATGTTACCAGGAGTCCGTGGATAAGCAGATGACTTATGTCAATCAAGTTTAATAAAAAGTACAGCACCTTATATACACTTTTCAGAAGGGAAATAATACAGAGTCGGCAGAAAGTTAAACAAGAAATGTTTCACTAAGTAAGGTAGGATATCTCAAGTGTGTCATACAACAAGAACCTATCAGTGCTAAGACTGATAAATATTTTAGATATTATATATTATTTTTATGATGATAAAGTCAAAACTACCAACTGTAATGTTAAAATGAAATTATAGCTGTTAAATAAAAATAAATTTCTTTTTTCATTTTTATTGGTTATTTTCTACATTTACATTTCAAATCTATCTCAAAAGTCCCCGAGACCCCCTCCCCTCACTCCCCTACCCACCAACTCCCACTTCTTGGCCCTGGCATACCCCGTACTGAGCCATATAAAGTTTGCAAGACCAAAGGGCCTCTCTTCCCAATGATAGCTGACTAGGCCATCTTCTGATTCATATGCATCTAGAGACACAAGCTCTGGGGGGTACTGGTTAGTTCATATTGTTATTCCACGTATAGGGTTGCAGTTCCCTTTAGCTCCTTGGGTATGTTCTCTAGCTCCTCCATTGGGGTCCCTGTGTTCCATCCAATAGCTGACTGTGAGCATCCACTTCTGTGTTTGCCAGGCACCTGCATAGCCTCACAAGAGACTATCAGGGTCCTTTCAGCAAAATCTTGCTGCTGTATACAATGGTGTCAGCCTTTGGAGGCTGATTATGGGATGGATCCCCAGGTATGGCAGTCTCTAGATGGTCCATCCTTTCATCTCAGCTCTAATCTTTGACTCTGTAACTCCTTCCAAGGGTGTTTTATTCCCAATTCTAGGAAGGGGCAAAGTGTCCACTCTTTGTTCTTCGTTCTTCTTGAGTTTCGTGCGTTTAGCAAATTGTATCTTATATCTTGGGCATCTCAAATTTCAGGGCTAATATCCACTTATCAGTGAGTATATATTGTGTGAGTTCCTATGTGATTGGGTTACCTCAGTCAGGATGATGCCCTCCAGTTCCATCCATTTGTCTAGGAATTTCAAAAATTCATTCTTTTTGATAGCTGATAGTACTCCATTGTGTAAATGTACCACATTTTCTGTATCCATTCCTCATTTGAGGGGCATCTGGGTTCTTTCCAGCTTCTGGCTATTATAAATAAGGCTGCTATGAACATAGTGGAACATGTGTCCTTCTTACCAATTGGAAAATCTTCTGGATATATGCACAGGAGAATTATTGCTGGATCCTCCCATAGTACTATGTCCAATTTTCTGAGAAATAGCCAGACAGATTTGCAGAGTTCTTGTACAAGCTTGCAATCCCACCAAAAGTGGAGGAGTGTTCCTCTTTCTTCACATCCTCACCAGCATCTGCTGTCACCTGAATTTTTGAACATAGCTATTCTAACTGGTGTGAGGTGGGATCTCAGGGTTGTTTTGATTTGCATTTCCCTGATGATTAAGGATGCTGAACATTTTTTTCAGGTACTTCTCAGCCATTTGATATTCCTCAGCTGAGAAATCTTTGTTTAGCTTTGAGCCCCAATTTTTAATGGGGTTATTTGATTTTCTGAAGTACACCTTCTTGAGTTCTTTATATATACTGGATATTAGTCCCATATCTGATTTAGAATTGGTAAAGATTCTTTCCCAATCTGTTGGTGGCCTTTTTGTCTTATTGACAGTGTCTTTTGCCTTACAGAAGGTTTGTAATTTTATGAGGTCCCATTGGCAATTCTCAATCTTACAGCACAAGCCATTGCTGTTCTATTCAGGAATTTTTCCCCTGTGCCCACATCTTCGAGAATTTTCCCCACTTTCTCCTCTATGAGTTTCACTCTCTCTGGTTTTATGTGGAGTTCCTTGATCCACTTAGATTTGACCTTAGTACAAAGAGATAGGAATGTTTCAATTCACATTCTTCTTCATGATAACCTCCCATTGTGCCAGCACCATTTGATGAAAATGCTCTCTTTTTTCCACTGGATGGTTTTACCTCCCTTGTCAAAGATTAAGTGGCCAAAGGTGTGTGAGTTCATTTCTGGGTCTTCAATTCTATTCCCTTGGTCTACTTCTCTCTCGCTATACCAGTACCATGCAGTTTTTATCACAATTACTCTGTAGTAGAGATTTAGATCCTGCATGGTGATTCCACCAGAGGTTCTTTTATCATTGAGAAGAGTTTTTGCTACCCTAGGTTTTTTGTTATTCCAGATGAATTTGCAAATTGCCCTTTCTAATTGGTTGAAGAATTGAGTTGGAATTTTGATGGGGATTGCATTGAATCTGTAGATTGCTTTTGAAAAAATAGCCATTTTTACTATATTGATCCTGCCAATCCATGAGCATGGGAGATCTTTCCATCTTCTGAGACCTTCTTTAATTTCTTTCTTCGAAGACATGAAGTTTTTATCTTACAGATCTTTCACTTCATTAGTTAGAGTCATGCCAAGATATTTTATATTATTTGTGATTATTGTAAAAGGCGTTGTTTCCCTAATTTCTTTCTCAGCCTGTTTATCCTTTGTGTAGAGAAAGACCATTGATTTGTTTCAGTTAATTTTATATCCATCTACTGCACTGAAGCTGTTTTTCAGGTTTAGAAGCTCTGTGGTGGAATTTTTAGGGTGAGTTATACAGACTATCATATCATCTGCAAAAAGTGATATTTTGACTTCTTCCTTTCCAATTTTATCCACTTGATTTCCTTTTGTTGTTGAATTGCTCTGGCTAGGACTTCAAGTACTATGTTGAATAGGTAGGGAGAAAGTGGGCAGCCTTGTCTACTCCCTGATATTAGTGGGATTGCTTCCAGCTTCTCACCATTTACTTTGATGTTGGCTACTGGTTTGCTGTAGATTGCTTTTATCATGTTTAGATATAGACCTTGAATTCCTGATCTTTCGAAGAGTTTTATCATGAATGGGTGTTGGATAGTGTCAAATGCTTTCTCCACATCTAATTAGATGATCATGTGATTTTTATCTTTGAGTTTGTTTATATACTGGATTACATTGATGGATTTCCCTGTATTAAACCATCTCTGCAGTCCTGGAATGAAGCCTACTTGGTCAGTATGGAAGGTTGTTTTTATATGTTCTTGGATTCGGTTAGCAAAAATTTTATTGAGAATTTTTTATTGATATTCATAAGGGAAATTGGTCTGAAGTTCTCTATCTTTGTTGGGTCTTTCTATGGTTAAGGTATCAGAGTAATTGTGGCTTCATAGAATGAATTGAGTAGAGGACCTTCTGATTCTATTTTGTGGAATAGTTTGTGAAGAACTGGAATTAGATCTTCTTTGAAGGTCTGATAAAATTCTGCACTAAACCCATCTGGTCCTGGGCTTTTTTTGGTTGGGAGACTATTAATGACTGCTTCTATTTCTTTAGGGGATATAGGACTATTTAGATAATTAAACTGTTTCTGATTTAACTTTGGTACCTGATATCTGGCTAGAAATGTGTCCATTTCATCCAGGTTTTCCAGTTTTGTTGAGTATCGCCTTTTGTAGAAGGATCTGATGCTGTTTGGGATTTCTTCAAGATCTGTGTTATGTCTCCCTTTTCATTTCTGATTTTGTTAATTAGGATGTTGTCCCTGTGCCCGATAGTGTGTGTGGCTAAGGGTTTAACTATCTTGCTGATTTTCTCAAAGAACCAGCTCCTTGTTTGATTCTTTGAATAGTTCTTCTTGGTTCCACTTGGTTGATTTAACCCGAGTTTGATTATTCCCTGCTGTCTACTCCTCTTGGGTGAATTTGCTTCCTTTTGTTCTAGAGCTCTTAGGTGTGTTGTCAAGCTGCTAGTGTCTTCTCTCTCTAGTTTCTTTTTGGAGGCACTCAGAGCTATGAGTTTTCCTCTTACAAATGCCTTCATTGTGTCCCATAAGTTTGGGTACATTACAGATTAATTTTCATTAAACTCTAAAAAGTTTTTAATTTCTTTTTTTATTCCTTCCTTGAACAAGGTATCATTGAGAAGAGTGTTGTTCAGTTTCCACGTGAATGTTGGCTTTCTATTATTTATGTTGTTATTGAAGATCAACCTTAGTCCATGGTGATCTGATAGGATGCATTTGAAAATTTCAATATTTTTGTATCTGTTGAGGCCTGGTTTATGACCAATTATATGGTCAATTTTGGAGAATGTACTATGAGGGGATGAGAAGAATGTATATCCTTTTGTTTTTAAAGATCCTGGCAGAATGTAAAAGGACACAGAAGCCCTGAAATTGGCAAGATAGACGTCAGTGTTAGCAAAACTAGCTTCACTGATTTAGAAAAGTAGAGGTGCACAATGCTTTGGCCACTCCTTGAACCTGTGTGTCTGCCAATGTTCTGACCAGGTGTGTGCCCATTGCTGCACCTTCATTAGACTCTTTCCTTGTACCCCTCCCATACCCATTTCTTGAAAATAGACATTGTTTAGATCTGGAAATCCCCTACTCTCTCCCTTCTCCTCCCCCCCCCCAGGGCCTATAAAAAGTGGGACCTCTTTCCCCTCGAGGTCGAATCCTCTACCCCTGTGTGGGATATGAGTTGTCCCCAGAGCTCTGGCTTTCCCCAATAAAGACTCATGTGGTTTGCAGCAAGCTCGGTCTGTAGTGAGTTCTTGGGTGTCTGCTATTGTCCTGAGGCCTGAGTGAGGGGCTCCTTTCAGAGTCTTTCATTTTAGGATAAAATGTTCTGTAGATATCTGATAAATCCATTTGTTTCATAACTTCTGTTAGTTTCACTGTTTCCCTGTTTTGTTTCTGTTTCCACGATCTGTCCACTGATGAGCATGTTGTGTTAAAGTCTCTGTCTTAGTCAGAGTTTCTATTCCTGTTAGCAGCTTTCCTCAGGCCTGACCATGCTTTTATTTGAAATAATGTGGATTTTTGGACTTTGGATTTGGAACTCAGTGGAATGCTGTAAATGGGGCTTAATGGGTCATCCTAGTAGGAATATGGAAGACTTTGTTGCTGGGAATAATTTGAACTGTGTTGACCTGGCCGAAGAGATTTCAAAGGAGAAGAATTTCAGTATGTGACATAAAGACTGTTTTTGTAGTATTTTGGTGAAGAATGTGGCTACTTTTTACCCTTGTCTGAAAAGTCTGCCTGAGGCTAAGATGAAGAGACTTGGATTAATTGCATTAATTGCATTGACAAAGGAAGTTTCAAAAAACCCCAGCAGAGAGTTTGTTCTCTGGTTAAGTCTTATGAAGAGAAGTTTGAACAGCATAGTAAGCTTAGAAAGGCAAAATGTAAAATATATGTTTCGAGTATTAAAGGCAAACCAGGAAGTGAAATGGAGCAAAATCCTGTGTTCTAGGAAATAACAGATTAAGGGAGCGGGACCTTGGGGCAAGACCCTACCCAGCTGAATTTAGAACAAGGCATGGTGGTACACACCTTTAATTCCATGAGACAGGCATGCTGATCTCTGCATTCAATGTCAATCTACAGAGTGAGTTCCAGGACTGAAGGGGTCATTCAAATGATTTGAGGCTTGGCACCAAGAAGAGAGCCTATGAGAGGCTATTGGTGAAGCCTAGTTGGAGTGGAACACCCCAGTATATTGGAGATGTCAGTATCATGGGATGATCACCAAGAACAGCAGGTGTAGTGGAGTGGATCAACCTGAGCTTAGAGTGATACAGAAGGCAAAGCTGGAAAAGTGATGCCAGCCCTTAGGAGGAGTCCAAAAGATCAAAGGGAATCCCAGACACCGAAACAAGAAGCTGTTACATTGAAATTGTCTTGGAGACTCAAAGATGTTAAAGATGCCAGAGCCATGGGATACATGCTGAGGAAAGCTGCTAACAGGAAGTGGAACCAGCCCAGGAGAAAGCAGTTTGTTGCAGTGAACAAAGATGAAAAAGGAGTGGAGATCTGAAGACCTCTTTGACTTCAGCCATGGAGATGCAGAGTTTGGAGTTTGCCCAGCTGTTTTCCTGCCTTGCTTTGGGGATTACAGTTAATTAACTTGAATGAATCTCAGAAGAGGCCTTGAACTTTGGAGTTTTAACAGACTTTGAGAGTTGGACTAAATGCATTTTGCATTATGCTATGTTTAAGTATGGCCCCCATAGACTCATGTTTTATAAAAGTCTATGGGGAACAGGGAGTGGAATGTGATGGTTTGTATATCCTTGAACCAGGGAGTGGCACCATCTGGAGGTGTGGCCTTGTTGGAATGGGTGTGACCTGGTTGGAATAGGTGTGCCACTGTGGGTGTGGGCATAAGATCCTCACCCTAGTTTCCTGGAAGTCAGTCTTCCACTAGCAGCCTTTGGATGAAGACATAGAACTCTCAGCTCTGCCTGCACCATGATAGCCTGGATACTGCCATGCTCCCACCTTGATGATAATGGACTGAACCTCTGAAGCTGTAAGCCAGCCCCAATTAAATGTTGTTGTTTTTTTTTTTGTTTTGTTTTGTTTTGTTTTGTTTTTTTATAAGACTTGCCTTGGTAATGGTGTCTGTTCACAGCAGTAAAACTCTGACCAAGACAGTCTCCCACTATTATTGTGTGAGATGCAATGTGTGCTTTGAGCTTTACTAAAGTCTCTTTAATGAATGTGGCTGCCCTTGCATTTGGAGCATAGATATTCAGAATTGAGAGTTCCTTTTGGAAGATTTTACCTTTGATGAGTATGAAGTGCCCCTCCTTGTCTTTTTTGATGACTTTGGGTTGGATGTAGATTTTATTTGATATTAGGATGGATACTCCACAGTGTTTCTTCAGACCATTTGGTTGGAAAATTGTTTTCCAGCCTTTCACTCAGAGGTAGTGTCTGTCTTTTTCCCTGAGGTGGGTTTCCTGTAAGCAGCAAAATGTTGGGTCCTGTTTGTGTAGCCAGTCTGTTAGTCTAGGTCTTTTTTATTGGGGAATTGAGTCCATTGATATTAAGAGATATTGAGGAAAAGTAATTGTTGCTTCCTATTATTTTTGTTGATAGAGTTGGCATTCTGTTCTTGTGGCTGTCATCTTTTAGGGTTGTTGAAGGTTTACTTTCTTGCTTTTTCTAGGGCATAATTTTCATCTTTGTATTGTTTTTGTATGTATGTTTGTTTGTTTGTTTTCTTTTGGTTTTTGTCTGTTATTATCCTTTGAAGGTCTGAATTCGTGGAGAGATTGTGTGAATTGTGTTTTGTCATGGAATACTTTGGTTTCTTCAACTATGGTAATTGAAAGTTTGGCTGGGTATAGTAGCCTGGGCTGGCATTTGTGTTTTCTTAGTGTCTGTATAACATCTGTCCAGGATCTTCTGGCTTTCATAGACTCTAGTTAAAAGTCAGGTGTAATTTTAATAGGCCTGCCTTTATATGTTATTTGACCTTTTTCCCTTACTTCTTTTGAGATTCTATCTTTATTTAGTGCATTTTTTGTTCTCATTATTATGTGTTGGGAGGAATTTCTTTTCTGGTCCAGTCTATTTGGAGTTCTGTAGGCTTCTTGTATGTTCATGGGCATCTCTTTCTTTAGGTTTGGGAAGTTTTCTTCTATAATTTTGTTGAAGATATTTGCTGGCCTTTTACGTTGAAAATCTTCATTCTCGTCTACTCCCATTATCTGTAGGTTTGGTCTTCTCATTGTGACCTGTATTTCCTGGATGTTTTGAGTTAGTATCTTTTTGCATTTTGCATTTTCTTTGATTGTTGTGCAGATGTTCTCTGTGGAATCTTCTCCACCTGAGATTCTCTCTTCCATCTCTTGTATTCTGTTGCTGATGCTTGCATCTATGGTTCCAGATTTCTTTCCTAAGGTTTCTATCTCCAGTGTTGTCTCATTTTGGGTTTTCTTTATTGTTTCTACTTCCCCCTTTAGGTCTTCTATGGTTTTGTTCAATTCCATCACCTGTTTGGTTGTGTTTTCCTGTTTTTCTTTAAGGACTTCTACCTGTTTGGTTGTGTTTTCCTGTTTTTCTTTAAGGACTTGTACCTCTTTAGCAGTGTTCTCCTGTATTTCTTTGAGTTATTAAAGTCCTTTTTGATGTCCTCTACCATCATCATGAGATATGCTTTTAAATACAGGTCTACGTTTTTAGGTGTGTTGGGGTGTCCAGGAATGGCTGAGGTAGGAGTGCTGGGTTCTGATGATGGTGAGTGGTCTTGGTTTCTGTTAGTAAGATTCTTACATTTGCCTTTATCCATTTGGTAATCTCTAGAGTTAGTTGTTATAGTTGTCTCTTGTTAGAGCTTATTCCTCCCATTATTCTGTTAGCCTCTATCAGCAGACCTGGGAGACCAGCTCTCTCCTGAGTTTCAGTGGTCAGAGCAAGCTTTCCACTTGCAGGGAAGGTGCACAGATATCTTCCTGGCAGAAGATGAAGGCCAGAAACAGGGCCTGTCCCAGAAGCTGTACAGCTTCTGTAGTTGTCACTCTCACCTACACAGTCTCATCTCTGAGAGATCCCTGATCAGAGAAGGCTCCCTCAGGTGCTCAGGCAAAGCCCTCCTGGGCGGGTAAGACACCTCTCTCCTCTGGCAGGGAAGGTACCTGGATGTCTGGAGCCCAAAACAGCCTGCTCCAGAAGGCCTGTGGCCTCAGCATGTCCCAGAAGCTGTTAGCTTCTATAGTCCACACTCTCACCTGCGCAGACTAGTCTCTGAGTAATCTGGGAACCAAGATGGCTCCCCCAGGTGCTCCAGCAAAGCCCTCCCAGGTGGGGCCAAATGTATTTTTTCTATTTCTTGTTTTTTAATTAATTATCTTATTTATTTACATCCCAAATGTTGCTTCCCTTCCAGGCCCCCCTCCCAGAGTTCCTCACCTCTGAGAGAGAATTCCCCCCATCCCTCTTCCTTGGGGCATCAAGTCTTTACAGAATTAGGTACATCTTCTTCCATTGAGGCTAGACAAGGGAGCCCTCTGCTATATATGTGCTGGGGACCTCCAACCAGCCTATGGTTGGTGACTTAGACTCTGAGAGCTCCCAGGGTCTAGGTAAGTTGACACTGTTGCTTTTTCTATAGGGTTGCCATTCCCTTCACCTCCTCTAAATATTTCTCCTCAATCCCATGTTTGACTATAAGTATCAATATCTGTCTCAGTAAGCTTCTGATAGAGTATCTCTGAGGGCAGTCATGCTAGGTTCCTGCTCCCAGTTTTCTGGGACTTTCTAGAGGTTCCCATCATCACCAGCTGCATATTTCTATCCATTCTCCTGGTCCTTTGGGCTTCTCTCCTGTCTCTCTCTTTACCTGATCTTGCCAGTCCTGACTTAAAGTTGGATTAAGAGCAGAAATGATAATAATTTAAAATTAAAAAAAAAAATAAAAAATGTGAAATTTATTTTGCAGTAATAAGATCATCAAAATTGGAATAATTATGTATTATTAGTCAGATTTCTGTTACTATGTTAAAAAACCAAGGATCCAAACTATAAGAAGCAAAAGGTTGTGTTGATTTCATAGTAACTGAGATAATGAATTAATTCAGTCCTGGTGAGGATGTCACGATAAATGGAATACAGCCATCTTTGGAGTATATTTCAAGCACCCAATTACACCACAAATTAGAAAACAGAAAGAGATTGGCATCTTAATATTCCTTCAAACAGAAAGCCCCCAGTGAACAAGGTAAGTGCCTCCTAGTGCATGCCACCACCCACTGGACATACTACCTCACTTTAGTGTAATCCTGGACGCCAAGTCCATAATTACTATGTTCCCTTAGAAGACACAAACTATATACAATCTAAAGCAAATAATTTCTTTTTGCTGTATATACTATTTTAAATGAGTCATAAACAGACACTAAAATTACTTAGATAGTATTTTGTGTGTGTGTGTTTTTTTTAATCTTCCTGACCTGACCATCTTCTTATGCCTGATTTATTGCTAGATATTTTCTTTGTCTCTGACTTTTACCAAGGCAGTTGTTACTTGTGATCTAACTTTTCTCTTGTAAAGATTGAAATCTATAGAGGTAGTAAGGACAGTTTTGAAAGACAGTAGCAGACTTTATGCACTAATGTTCACTTTAAAACATATAAGTTGGAATATATTATACTGGCCCCTGGAAGACTGGCAGAGGTTCTCAACAGTATCTTAGATCATCTGAATACAGTGTGTCATTAGTGAAACAGTTTATAATTTCTGATTTTGTCAAAAACTTGAAGAAAGGATACCATAAAAACAAAAATGAAACAATGTCACACTTCGGTCTCTGATACAGCTATTGCTAATGATTCTGGCTTGATCAAGTTATAGGGTAGGGGTAGGGGCAGTAAACAGTATAAATTGTGTGATTATAAAACCCCCAGACAGTTCATTTCCTATAGCCACTGTGCAATCTTCCTGAGTTTGTGCTGCTAAGTACATCTTACCTACCACTTTGCCTGATGCACAGATTATGTCATCCATAAGAAAACGAGGAGTGTGCAGGGAATAATTGTTACCTAGAAAACATGTACTACCTTCTACTGTGTATATTTTGTTTTCAATAAGAAATAATACATTCTCAATTGTTGGGTAAAGAGAAACAGTAGTCAACAATGACAGAGTCTCTGTAATCCTGTCTGTATGAAAACACATTAGTATTTGAGCAAAGGAGGTGTCAAAAGGACAACTATTACTTAGGGGGCACACTACTGTAAAAAACCTCCCAGGACTCTGAAATCACTGGGGAAGGAACCTGTTATTCAGCTCCCACCCCTCTGTGTCTTATTTGAACCTAGACTGGGTTAGCTGATCTAAGGATATCCCCTGCTGTGCTCAAAATAGATAAGCAGTGCCATAATTGACAAGGAGAAACATTGGACCTCTAATGACAAGGCACCTCAGAGGATTATCAAATTTATTATCTTGGAAGATTGAATTTTCACAAGACTATTGGTGAGCTAAGGGGAAGGAAAATGGTAGTTAATTGAATTTACAAGACACTGTCAATAAGAAGAAAACCAAGGGAATTCCATGTAAGGACAAAAGATGCCTGTCCTTTACTCTTAGGTATAGATGGTGTGTGTGTGTGTGTGTGTGTGTGTGTGTGTGTGTGTGTGTGTGTGTGTGTAAAGGAGAAAGGGGTTTCACATAATCTTAATAGTAATATGCCCAAGACTATCCTCTCTGTTGTTTTACTTAAGTGAAAAAAAAATACTGAGTAGACTTCTGTGGTTTTACTAAAGTGATAAAAATACTCAATAGACTTGTGTACCAAAGTAAAAAGGATATCAGCCTAGGAATTACAGAACCTGGGCCTGCTGCTCATTGGTTGTCAGCCTAGCTGAGTCACTCAAATTAGAAAGTGATCTATATCTGTTCTGCAATGCCTATGGTACCTTTGCAGATTTGATGGAACTGGAATCCAAATATTCATATAGGTATCAGCTAGTATTAGGTCCAGCTACCAAACCCAGCCAGGCCATTTATTTCAGAAATCTGTACTTCTAGAGCAGTGGTTCTCAATCTGTTTGTTGAAACCCCTTTGACGGGTCAAGAGACTCTTTCACAGGGGGCACCAAAGACTATCATCATATCAGGTATTTACATTACAATTGGTTATACTAGCAAAATTATAGTTATGAAGTATCAATGAAAATGATTACATGGTCGAAGCACCACAATATAAGGTATGGTATTAAGAGGTCACAGTATTAGGAAGGTTTATAACCACCATTCTATAGTCTAAACTTGCCCTTACATTCTATCAATATGAATTTTCATTTAAAAGGAAACAGTAATAGGAAGACAGTGTGTGTGTGTGTGTGTGTGTGTGTGTGTGTGTGTGTGTGTCTATGTATAAATTCGAGAGTGAGAGTTTTTTTAAACTATATTCCAATGTATCAAATGACTTCCCTATTTACTCACAGCTCTGTGTATGAAATAAATATGTATTTTATACATCATCTATAAATATTCCATCCATTTCTGTAAATACATGCCAATATGTGACAGATGAAAATAGTGACATATATATATATATGTATATATATATATATATATATATATAATATAAAAGAGCTTATCATCTCTTCCAAGTATATTTAACTAAAACAAAAATAATTTTGCTTTGATTGATTACCCGAATAACAGGAAAAGAATGAATGATGACAATAACAAATAAATCCACATGATATGAACTCAAAAAGGAAGTCACTATTACAGTCCCACCTAAAAGAATGCATGTACATAGCAGTAAAGAAATGAGCATAAATGTAAGTTATATTTAATATTCTATTTTATATCCATAAGTACAAAGGCTTAGGCAACTTGTATGTTCTATTTATGTCTAAAATATTGGGGTACAAATCTAATGAAATAAAAATAAATTTCAAGTCTCTGTATAGAGCAGGATTCTCCACAGTAATACCCACATTTCCTGTGGGTCTATCACATAGTCCTGGAGAGATTGGGCAGGAGTTCTGAAGTAGGTTTTCTTCTTTTGGCAATCAGTTTTTCACTTTATGCTCTCAATTGAACGGATAGATTCTATGAACCTTATCAAGAGTAATCATCACAGTCAACTGATTTTAGAAGTTAACATCTTCACTGGAACATCTATATTCATAGCTGATATTTGTTTCTATACAGACCCGTGTTTACAAGCATAAATCCTGAAAATAACATTTAACCATGTCTTCATTTATGAAACTTTGACTATATTTCTTGTTGCTTATCTACATCCATCAATTTTTCCAGCTAGATGTTGGAGAAGAGAAGCTTTATAGAATGAAATTCTGCTGTGTAAACTATAATAACTATGTTGAAACAGTTTTATTTTCTCTTTCAAAAGGAAGTCCAATTCAGCTTCCAGTGGATTTATATGAAAATGTTAATTTGAAATCAGTCCTCCTGTTTACCTATTTACTATTTGCTCTAAGTAATCCAATGTAGACCTGGGATTCTGTCAGTCATGAGATTCATTCAACCACTATAGGAGAGCAAATGTGATTATTTAAATGGCAATTGCCTGTTGATGATGTGGTTAAAATTATCTTAACACTAATTGAGGTAAAGAAAGTATTTTTAATTTTCTAATATTGGCACATTATTATAAGGTTATATCCTGAATGACAATCTCAGTGATAATTTTAGAAGTTCCCTACCCTGAGCATTTATTCTTCAAACTTAATGTGACACATTATGAAAGTCAGCCTTAAGGTTTTTTTTGTTTTTTTTTGTTTTTTTTTTTTTTTTTTTTTTGAGCGGCATGTGGATCTAATAAAGGAAAATTAACCCCCAATATTGTATTTTGCCTACTTTGCATTAAGCTGGCACTCATGGGAGTTAGGACACATCTTGAAAATGGTCTTGAATCAGTTAATATAAAAATCTCTTTCCCTGAAGAAATCAATATACTATTTTGGACAATTTATTATTACATATTCATTTTAGACAGAACAGCAGTCAGCATCCCAAAGAGATATTTTAACAGTCCTGAAATTTCCTGCCTGTTAAAGGTCCTCAAAACTTACATCCCTAATTGTTAGTTCACATCAATTAACCACACATTTTGTAATAGTTACTGAATGCATTAATTAATTAAACTTAATACCAGAATACAAATGCCTGAAATATGATTTAAAATTTGCATCTAGATGGTTTCTTTCTTTTGAATTTGTATTGTTTCATGTAAGATAATCTCATATATGTTATTCAACAATGCTTCATGTAGACATTAAAAACCTTATAAGGGACTATCAATTCCTGTAACAATTTCTAATTGTTCAAGAGAAAAAAAAAACTCAGGAAGCATGAGATATAGGGAAAAAACTGGACTTATTATCAAAAGAGTTAGTCTTACCCAGCTATACTTAGAACAGCAGAAAATCAAATGTGTGGGCTCTATTGACCTACACAAGTAAGGCCCAGCACTGTGCTAGCTCCTCAGCTGGCGTAAGGTAGAAATTCAGCACCTTAGTTTGGGTGAATGTTCCCTGACATTACTCTACAGGACACTTCCTCAAAGTTTCAAATAAAAGTCTGATAATAATGTAACACCAAAAAGGGCTTTCCATGTGAGAATTAAGGAATAATGCAGCTTTACCCTGGTTGGGAGACAAGCTAGACAGGGTCCAGGAATTGGAGGAAAAATACTAACAAAATACCACTTATCATCCATTCATCAGCCTGTCCTTAAACAAATCCATAAGCATTAACAACTGCCAAAGAGATGTGTAGGCACTGTCAACACCAAGGGAAGAAAGAACAGTGGAGGAGCTTAGAAGGCCACTGAGCCCATGACAGGGCTCTGGAGTGAAGAAATTATAGTATATTCGTGGTTTTCTTAGAGATGTTGCTGAACACTGTTATAGTGGGTGCAGTATACTACATGATAGGAATGTTTCATGTTCTTTATGATCTATGGAACTAGTGTGTGTTTTATTATGGATTGAAATGTCAGTGTACAGTATGTGCATTTATATATACATATCAGTCTTTGTAAAATGGCTCTCCAATAATTGCCCTAAATGTAAATCAATCACACTGTCAGTCAGAAAACTCCAAAAAATCTACTCAGAATATTTGACATGGCTCATTAAGGTGGGTACATACATTATCTCACGAAAACAGAAACTGCTTTTCCTGTCACTTTTCACTTCATACATGCATGCCATGAAGGAAAATAAAACTGAGAAGAAGCCACCACAAGAAGTAATAGCCTTGCAAAATTTCAACGCACTGCTTATGAGTTGAAAATAAAAACCTACAGAGGGGGTCCTGCCACCAGCAAAATTCTCTTTCCATCATTCCAAGGCCCCAAACCATCATGGGGTTTATGTTCTTCACTTTACTGCAGGGGCTCATCAGTCAATATCAACATTAATGAAGCTGGCAGGGGTCACAGATGTGCCTGAGCATAAAATAAGATTCTGTCAAGAAGTAAACTTAAGGACACAAGTAAGATAATTATTGGTCGCTTTTGAAGGTCAAATCTCATTAAAAATTTTAAATTCTTTATGTTCTAACTGTGCTGTGCTCTGTTACTAAAACAACTGGATTTCATCATAAACAAATATCTCATCTTCCTAAAGACTCATTGCTAGAAAAGATCCCTTGAGAAAAGCTAAATGTAACCATGTTGTCACTGGTGATTCAGTTCCCCTCTTGGGCCATGAATAATACTTGCCCCACATCCCTTTTGCAGGTCACACTAGGATGGCATATCTTTATACTCTGGGCCTGCATCTTAATGAAGGAATAGATCCAGCTCTCAGAATCAGTTAAGAAGGACCTACCTCCACAGAAATGTGAAACTCCTTCAGAGGATGATAGATAAGGAAAAGCTCATGTTTAATGTTTGTAAGTTTAATGTACTCATTATAATCTTGTCAGATACTCTTCTCAGTTTTTAATTTTAAAACGCCTTTACTTTGGAATATCACAAACCTTTCTCATACTAACACTATGAAAAAGAAATATTTGATGTAGATATACGTTTATTGGGCAGAGATCCAGTTTGGGAATTCACCTTTTATATGGAATGTCAAGGATCAACAATTCTCTATCAGGTATTCTTTTTTGTTGTTTTGTTTGTTTGTTTGTTTGTATGTTTGTTTGTTTTTTAAATTTCCTCCTTCAAGCATACATCTTTATATTGCAAACTAATATTGATTCTCTTTTTTTTTTGTCATGACTCTATCTTTTTTTAAAATTAGGTAGTTTCTTCATTTACATTTCCAATGCTACCCCGAAAGTCCCCCAAACCCTCCCCCATCCCCTCCCACCCCCACTCCCACTTCTTGGCCCTGGTGTTCCACTGTACTGAGGCATATAAAGTTTGCAAGACCAATGGGCCTTTCTTTCCACTGATGACCGACAAGGTCATCTTCTGATACATATGCAGCTAGAGACATGACCTCCGGGGGAGTACTGATTAGTTCATATTGTTGTTCCACCTATAGAGTTGCAGACCCCTTTAGCTCCTTGGGTACTTTCTCTAGCTCCTCCATTGGGGGCCCTGTGATCCATCCAATAGCTGACTGAGCATCCACTTCTGTGTTTGCTAGGCCCTGGCATAGCCTCACAAGAGACATGTCTATCAGGGTCCTTTCACCAAAATCTTGCTAGTGTATGCAATGGTGTCACCGTTTGGGGGCTGATTATGCGATGGATCCCCGGGAAAAAAGACAGCATTTTCAACAAATGGTGCTGGCACAACTGGCGGTTATCATGTAGAAGAATGCAAATTGATTGATTCCTATCTCCTTGTACTAAGGTCAAATCTAAATGGATCAAGGAACTCCACATAAAACCAGTGACAGTGAAACTTATAGAGGAGAAAGCAGGAAAAGCCTCGAAGATATGGGCACAGGGGAAGAATTCCTGAAGAGAACAGCAATGGCTTGTGCTATAAGATCGAGAATCAACAAATGGGACCTCATAAAATTGCAAAGCTTCTGTAAGGCAAAAGACACTGTCAATAAGACAAAAAGGCCACCAAAAAATTGGGAAAGGATCTTTACCTATCCTAAATCAGATAGGGGACTAATATCCAATGTATATAAAGAACTCAAGAAGGTGGACTCCAGAAAATCAAATAACCCCATTAAAAAATGGGGCTCAGAGCTAAAAAAAGAATTCTCACCTGATGAATACTGAATGGCTGAGAAGCACCTGAAAAAATGTTCAACATCCTTAATCATCAGGGAAATGCAAATCAAAACAACCCAGAGATTCCACCTCACACCAGCCAGAATGGCTAAGACCAAAAATTCAGGTGACAGAAGATGCTGGCGAGGATGTGAAGAAAGGAACACTCCTCCATTGTTGGTGGAATTGCAAGCTTGTACAACCACTCTGGAAATCAGTCTGGTTGTTCCTCAGGAAATTGTACATAGTACTACTGGAGGATCCCTCAATACTGCTCTATCAGGTATTCTACTCACATAAAATATACAGTGTAGGTATGGGAAGTGTGCAGAATACACAAATAGTTATCAGAGTAATTTTTTTCTATTGTCATCTTTCTTTTCTTCAAATAAACCAAGTAAACTGGGCATCCAATTTGTTTTCTATGAATTTACTCCTCTCGAGACTCTTCAAATGTATTCTTCTCAGAGCCATTCTCCTGGAGCCTTCATTTAGCTCTGAAAGCCATAGTCATCTGATTTGTTGTAGCCATCAGTATTTCAGATGTAAATATTCCCAAGGACAAATATTGAAGCATTGATGGGGTTTTACTTGTTGACATGGCTGGCTCTTTTATCTTCATCCATACAGTACTCAGGCTCAAGAACAGCATTCTCAGTGCCTGCAAGATGCCACGCTGCCTCTAGAAGAACTGTGGGTTATTTTCTTAGGGAGGACCTCTAGAAAGTTTCAGAGACCTGGGATATAAGAGACTCCCAGGACTCAATGGGGATGACCTTAGCTGAAATTTCCAAAGGTGGAGAGATGGAACCTAAAGAGACCACCTCCAGTAAATAGACAGGACCCCCAGTTAAGGGATGGGTCCTTCTTACTTTTGACCCAGAATTGTTCATTTCTGAAAGAAATGCAGGAACAAAAATGGAACAGAAACTGTAAAAAAAACGGCCATCTAATGACCAGTCCTACTTGGAAACCATCCTATGGGCAAGCAACAAACCCTGACACTATTACTGATGCCATGTTGTGCTTGCAGACAGTAGTCTACCATGGCTGCCGTTGGAGAGAATTTGCCAGCAAGTGACTGAGACCTATTCAGATACTTACAGCCAACCATTGGATGGAGGTCAGGAAATCCTATTGAAGATTTCCTGTTGGGGTAACAATTGAAGGAGCTGAAGGGGATGGCAACCCCATACAGTATCAACTAACCTGGATATCTGGGATCTCAGCATACATAGACTGGTCCATAACACCTGTCACATATGTAGCAGAGGACTGCCTTGTCAGTCCTCAGTGGGAGAGGATGTGCCTAATCCTGTAGAGACTTGATGGCCCAGGGAAGGGTGATGCTGGAAGTGTGAGATGGAGGTAGGTAGGTGATGAAGCACCCTCTTATAGACAAAGTGGGTGGGGAGGTGAGGTGAAGAACTTTGGGAGGGGCAACATTTGGAATGTAAATAAATAAAAGTTTAATATAATATTAATAATAATGTGGAAAGAATTTTTTTTAAAAATCAGGTACTCAGAAATTGTTTCATCCAAGCTTCAGACTCATTATCAATCATTCAGTTTTCTACTCTTGAGTGTTATTCCAAACTGCATAAATGACAATTCTCATGGTTATAAATTTGTCATTTATGTGAATTGTAAGCAGTTTTCTAAGATATTTTGTCCAATTCATATAAGTTGAATCCATTTTTAATATACATTATGCTGAGCCACTAAATTCACCAATGAAAATCTATTTTCACATGAATTATGTGAATTAGTCACTTGTTTAATGTTTCATTAAATATGTAAGGAACCAGAAGTGTTCGTGCAGAAGACTATGAAGTATGACTTCTGATGTCACACTAGCTGACCTTACATAGGCATAGTCAGGGTTTTGTTTTTGTTTTTGTTTCGTTGTTGATGTTCATTTGTTTGGTGTGTGTGTGTGTGTGTGTGTGTGTGTGTGTGTGTGTGTGTGTGTACAAATGATAGACTGACAATTAGAGAAAGTAAAGCTGCTGATACATACACTCATGGTTCATGTTATCCTGGAGGATTCTGAAGTAACTTGACAATGTCATAACACCAAGTACCTAACCTTTTCCTCCTTTCTTTTTCTAGGATCTACTGTGATGGCTATATAATGTAAATATGTATTTTGCATTATGTATAGACAGATATATATATACATATATATGTATATGATGATGTATATATATATATATGATGCACATCTATAAGATTTTATACACACACATACACACACACACACACACACACACACACACATATATATATATATATATATATATATATATATATATATATAAACATATATGTATAGAATGTCATTCTTTACTAGTTGATAACTACATACCTAAGACAATACATGGAACTTCTTTTCCCTAAACCAGGACTTACAGGCTCTCAGCTCCCTGCAACACTTGCAGTTGGCCAGGAAGATTCTCTCTGCATTCTTATCTGATAATAAAAAGAATTGTCCCATTTTAGAAAGATCTTGCTGCACAACCAAGAGCATGTAATACTGACAAATATTAACTCAATATCTGTTTAAATAAGCTAGTGAACTAGGTTAGTAAATTAATCAAACCATAGGAAAAGGGTTTTAATTTTTTCAGATGCTTGTTCAAAGTTTGGTCATTTGAAACAAAAATAAATCAACCCGGAACCTGTGATTGTCCACTGAAGTAATTTAGAAGGAAGGTTTGGGGCTGAATTCTCAACCTTTGTATCTGTATCTAATAAAATGAGAAGACACACATCAAGTTTCTATTGCTGGACTGGTTGATGGTTGTAAGAAGAGATTTGTGTTTTGAGATAATATTAGAAAAAAAAAATGAAACTTTCCACTGCTTTTGGTTTATTTGTTTTGTTTTGGTTTTTTTCTTAGATATTTGCAAATATCTATTTTCCATTCTCCTCTTCTGTTCAATGACTGCTTGGGGGGATTTCACTAGCTAGTATATATTTGGGGGAAATTAATTCTTCGTTGAATCTACCTCTGTATATGGTCTCTTCCATGCACATTCTGAAATGCACAGTATTCTCCTCACAGTCTACAGATGAGGATGTAGAACTTTCAGCTCCTCCTACACCATGCCTTCTTGGATGCTGCCATGTTGCTGTGTTGATGATAATGGACTGAACATATGAACCTCTAAGCCAGCCCCGAAATGTTGTCCTTATAACAGTTGTGGTGGTCATGGTTTCTGTTCACAGCAGTAAAACCCTAACTAATACATTTAAAAATTTAGTTTGGCTCTCTGCTACATAGATACTAAGCATGGGTAACTCAAAGGGAACATTGCCATTTCATTCATATCATAGGGCATCCTTGGCTTGATTTTTTAAAAACATATGTTGTTTTTATTATGTTTAGGTATGGGTCTTGAATTCCTGATCCCTCCAATACTTTTAATATGAAGGGGTGTTGGATTTTGTCAAATGTTTTTTCTGCATCTAAGGAGGTGGTCATGTGATTTTTTTTCATTGAGTTTGTTTATATAGTGGATTGCATTAATGGATTTTCATCTATGGAACCAATCTTACCTCTCTGGAATGAAACATATGTGTTCATGTGGAATGATGGTTTTGATGTGTTCTTGGATTCACTTTGCTAGAATTTTATTGAGTAGTTTTGCATTGATATTCAGAAGTGAGATTGGTCTGAATTTCTGTTTTTTGGTTGTGTCCTTGTGTGGTTTAGGTATCAGAGAAATTGTGGCTTCATAGAATGAGTTAGGAAGTGTTCCTTCTGTTTCTATTTCATGGAATAGTTTGAGGAATACTGGTATCAGATCATCTTTGAAGATCTGGTAGAATTCTGCACTAAGTCTATCTGGCCCTGAACTTTTTTTGGTTGAGAGGTTTTCATGACTTCTTCTATTTTCTTGTACAATATAGGCCTGTTTAGATAGTTTAACCTGCTCTTTATTTAACTTTGTATTTGTTTAAATATATCTTTATATCTGTGTATGATATTTGTTTAGAAAACCATCCATTTCATCTAGACTTTCAAGTTTTGTTGAGTATAGGCTTTTATAGTGGGATCCATTTCTGTTGTTACATTTCCCTTTTCATTTCTGATTTTGTTAATTTGGATACTGCAATTCATGAACCAACAGCCAATATCAAATTAAACGGAGACATACTTGAAACAATCTAAAATTGGGGACAATGCAAAGATGCCTACTCTCCCCATATCTATTCAATATAGTACTTGAAGTGATATCTAGAACAATAAGACAACAAAAACATATCACAGGAATACAAATTGGCAAAAAATAAAAAGATATCACTATTTTCAGATGATATAGTAGTATACTAAGCAATCTCAAATATTCTACCAGAGAACTTCTCCAGCTAATAAACAACTTCCACAAAGTGGCCAGATATAACTCAAATAAATCAGTAGCCTTCTTATATACAAATGATAAACAGGCTAGGAAATTAATTAGGGAAACAACTTCCTTCACAATAGCCACAAATAACATAAAATATCTTGGGGTAACTGTAACCAAACAAGTAAAAGACCTGTATGACAATAACTTTAAGACTCTCAAGAAAGAAAGCAAAGATCTCAGAAAATGGAGAGATCTCCCATGCTCATGGAATGGCAGAATTAATTTCATAAAATGGCAGAATACTTTCGTAATTTCATTAATTTCATAAAATTCCATCCAACCAAAGAAAATCTACATATTCAATGAAATACTAACACAATACTTCAAAGACATGGAAAGAGCAATTCTCAAATTCATCTGGAAAGGAAAAAAAAAAAAAGAAACAAACTAGCCAAAACAATTCTTAACAATAAAAGAACAGCTGGGGGAATCAACCTCCCTGACCTCAAGCTTTACTACAGAGCAATGGTGGAATCCCCATCAAAATTCCAACTCAACTCTTCAAGGAGTTAGAAAGGGCAATTTGCAAATTCATCTGGAATAACAAAAAACCTAGAATAGCAAAAACTCTTCCCAACAATAAAAGAACCTCTGTGGGAATCACAATGCCTGACCTCAAGCTGTTCAGAGCACTTGTGATAAAAAACTACATGGTATTGGAACAGAGACAGACAGGTAGATCAATGGAATAGAATTGAAGACCCAGAAATGAATCCACACACCTATGGTCACTTGATCTTTGACAAGGGAGCTAAAACCATACAGTGGAAAAAAGACAGCATTTTCAACAAGTGGTGCTGTTTCAACTCGAGGTTAGTATGTAGAAAAATGCAAATCAATACATCCTTATCTCCTTGTACAAAGGTCAAATCCAAATGGATCAACAACCTCAACATAAAACCAGATACCCTGAATCTAAAACAAGAGAAAGTGGGATAGAGCCTTGAACTTATTGGCACAGGGTGAAATTTTCTAAACAGAACAATAATGGCTCATCCTCTAAGATCAAGAATTGATAAATGGAGCCTCATGAAACTGAAAAGCTTCTAGAAGGCAAAGGAAATGGTCAATAAGACAAATTGGCAAACTATAGCTTGGGAAAATTTCTTCACTAACCCCACATCCAATAGAGGACTAATATCCAAAATATATAAAACACTCAAGCTAACCACAAAAAAAAGAAAGAAAAGAAAAGAAATGAAATGAAATGAAATGAAACAAAAAACAAACAAACCAAAAATCTCAATAAAAAAAAAATGTGGTATAGAATTAAACAGAGAATTCACATCAAAGGAATCTCGAATGGCTGAGAAGCACCTAAAGAAATGTTCAAAGTCCTTAGTGATCAGAGGAATGCAAATAAAAATGACCCTGAGATTCCACCTTACACCAATCAGAATGACTAAGATCAAAAAGTCAGGTGACAACACATATTGGCTAGAATGTGGAGAAAGAGAAACACTCATCCATTGCTGTTGGGTTTACGAACTGGTACAACCACTCTGAAAATCAGTTTAGAGTTTCCTCAGAAAATCAGAAATAGATCTACCTGAAGACCCAGCAATACCACCCTTGGTATATAAGATGCCCCACGATGCCACAGGGGCACATATTGTAGTAGTTCATAGCAGCCTTATTTGTGATAGCCAGAAGCTAGAAACAACCCAGATGTCTCACAACAGAAGAATGGGTTCAGAAAATGCAGTTCATTTACACATGGAGTACTACTCAGCTATTAAGAATGAGGACATCCTGAGGTTTTGCAGAAAATATGATCCTGAGTGGGGTAGCTGGAAAGTACAGAATATCCAAGGTACAATCCACAGGACTCAAAAAGGTCAACAAGCTGAAGGGCCCAAGTGAGGATGCCTCTGTCCTACTTGGGAGGGAGAAGAAAGCAATCACAAGTAGAGAAGGAGGGAGGGACCTAGGAGGGAAAGTGGACAAGGCATGGGAGCGGGGAGAGGGGAACCTGATCTGGTATTGGGTGAGGGAAAAGGACTGAAACCCCGAGGTTCAACAGAAAGAATGGAAACAGGCAACCTCCTCTGGAGGTAGGAGGTTGGGGGGGGGCAGATTGCATCAGAGACCTGGGAGGTAAGAGACTCTCAGTACTCAAAGGGAGGGACCTTAGATGAAATGCCTAACAGTAGGGAGAGGGAACTTATAGAGCCCACCTTCAGTAGGAAAACGGGACATTAAATGAGAGAAGGTGTTGACATTTCACAGTCAAAACTCTCACCCATAAGTATTCATAACTGAAAGAACTGCAGGGATTGAAATCGAGAAGAGACTGAGGAAAAGAAGGTCCAGCAACAGGCCCAAAGTGGGATTCAACTCTAGGGGAGATCCCAAGGTCTGACATTATTACTGAGGCTATAGATCAGTCATAAAAAGGGACTGCACCCTGGAAGAGTTTAGAGGTCAGGTGGAGTGGGGGTGTGGGGGTGGGCCATTCTTGTGGAAACAGGGGGTGGGCAGGATGTATGGGATGTGGAACTGTTGGAGGGTGGGGAAGATAACATCTGGAGTTTATATATTTATAAATAAATATATAAACAAACAAATATTTTCTAGAAAAAGCATATATTGCATGCACATTTATCTAAATTATTTGTGGAAACTCTACACCCTGGAATAGAATAACTAAAAAATTAAGTCTTGGTACTGTGTTGTCTAAACATACAGAGCTTATTAAGCAGTTACATTAAAAAAATAATTTGGAAACAGCTACTGATGTGTGCAAAAGTGTTATGTATCTTTGTTACTGCCAACGTTAATTGTGTGTGTGGGAGTAGAGGGAAGGAAGTGCACATGGGAGAACTGTGCCTACTTCACTATTCTCTTACCCCATTTTTCCATGTCTGTACATCTTGGCTGGATAATCTTTCCTATGTTTTTCTTTTCCTCAAATTATAATTTATATAGAAACTATGTCCTCTTGAGTTTATTCCTCAACCTGGTGGGGCAAGATGGCACAGAAAAACATATGCATATACATAAAGATCTAAGTTTGAAGATTCATGACCCATATAAAGCCTGCTGAAGAACACAGATCTGTAACACTACTTGGAAGGAAAAGTTTCACAGTTTCTTGCTGACCAGCCAGTCTATCTAAAATACCCAAACAAGCCAAAGTTTAGTTTTAAAAAATGCTGTGTAAAAAATTATGGTATCCACACACTCATGCATGAATACATACATAGAGAGGGCAGGGAGTTCGATGTCCAATTCTTGTATATTTCAGACATTTCATAACCATCTGCATAATGGGTAACTTATGATAGACTTGGAACTATGCATTTTCATTGGCTCTTCCACATATTTTGTTGGCATCTAAATATTTGCTCAGGTAGGGGAAGTTTGTGACACAATAACACTGTTTTAAATAATTTTGTATTGCATATGTTTTAAATAATATAAAGCAATTCACATATAACACATTCATTCATTTCATGTGGCTCTAGACTATTCAATGTCAGGCGCCTATTTTTATTTTTTAATTATTTATATTTATTTCCATTAGTGTTTTGCCTGCATGTATGTCTGTGTGAGGGTGTCAGATTTTGGAGTTAGAGATGCTTGTGAGCTGCCATGTGGATGCTGTGAGCTGAACCTTGATTCTCTGGAGGAACAGTAAGTGCTCTAAACCACTGAGACATCTCTCCACCCCTAATTTTTTATTTTTAAAATGTTTTTATTCATTATCTGACAATTTCATAAGTGTATTTTCATCATATTTATGTCTTTCCTCTGACTCCTTCAAGATCAACCTGCACTTCCCTACCTACCTAGGTCTCTTTTTAACCTATTAAATGTAAGTTGTAATTCCCACATACTGTTGGACATGGAGTTTACCCTAGAGTATGGTCAACCTACCAAGTGTAACACTCTTAAAGAAAACCAATTTTTCCTCTCTGTAGCTATTAAGTAAAAATACACCCAGACCCCACACAGCCAAAGGGTAGATTTCATGCCCATAACTCCCTCAACTCTATACTGGGAATTGAGCATGGAATTGCAAAGAATGTTTCATATAATCAAAGAATCTGAGGGAAGATTATTTGTGTTAGTCAAAGAAAGCAAAGAAACTTGATGCATGTTTTTTTTTTTTTTAATTAGAAGATGACAACATTCCTTTCTTTAAATAGGTAATATTAACTCTTAAATTTAACACAAAGTTACCACTGTATGTAACAAAATGCAATTGAATTCAATTTATAAAACAATGATAATGATAGTAGCAATAAAAATTAAATTATATAAACTAGAAAGAGTTGAAAATATATATAAATAATAAGGAAATGTTTTCTATCTGCTCCTCAGTATTCCTCCTTCCACATCTCCCAGGATTCACAACATCCACTCCCAAACTCATGTTCTCTTCTTTTTCTTTAAAACCCACTAAATTCAACTGGTGTTGTACATATATGTATGATTATGGGGACATCCACTGGAGCAGGGAGAACCTGTCAATGACTATATCCTCAAAAACAGTAATTCTTCACCTCTCTGCAGCTATCAACTTCCAGTAGATCCTCACTTATGGTCCAGGACTGAAGAATCCTTCCCCTGTCCCCAATAGTGGCTGGAATTTTGACTGGATTAATCCCATGCAAATCTCATGCAGGTAAACATAGCTGCTGTTAGAATATTGGTACATGTGTGATTTTTGTGATGTTTAGAGTCTTAGATTTATACCACAAGAGAACATTTTTCCATTCAATTCATAAATTATTTAAAGACTACTAAGATTTATGAAAATCATAATGTATCTCAATAAAAAGAAAGAAAAAAAGTAGATGACATTGACATCTTCAAATCTAGAAGCTGGTATACTGGCATCTGGATTAAATGCTTGTTTCATTCTATAAAGACAATAGTGGTCCTTCCTTAAGGATAATTCTGAATAGTGACTTTAAGATGTACATGCAAGTACTTATATTTCTTATGAAACTTATATTCTGCTTAACATCTGTTTTCCTGCCTTGTGAACAGTCATGGCATTACCAGCAAGATCCCAAAAATTGTTATACTTATGTATGCAGATTTGTATGCTATGCTTGTTTTGTTTTGAATTGTCTCTTCAAATACTTGTTAGCTCCATTGTCTTTGAATTGCCCTTTTTTTTTTTTTTTTCTTCACATATGTCTCTCTCTGGGTTTCTATAGCATTTTTGTATATTTTGTGTGATTTTTATTTGTTAGCTATGAACATAAACAGCTATAATGTCCCCAAGTAAGCAAGCAGTTACAAGAAGCTGTTCAATGAATGGTCAGTTCTTTAATGCATAGCCCTCTCTTTGACACTTTCTTGCCTCCCTTTAATGTTCAGTATCTCCTGAGTACACCTGTTGCATCAGTGCTGAGCTTTGTTTCAGTTTGCTTTCTGAATATTCACTCCTTTGGCATTGCAGTGTGAGATTGCAGCACGTTGAGAGACACAAAGGTTTATGCATCAAGTTGTGTAAGTGTAGATCAGTCTTTAAGATTAACTACAAGGTATGTAATTTGCTAAGCCTAGGTCTCCAAAGTCTAGACATTAACCCAACAAACCTTCAAATTCTAATTAGTTTTCTCTTTAACCTCAATTTACTTTCCATTTCCATTTTGATAGTGTGAAATTTCAAGCTGTTAATAGGATAAAATTGCTTCTACTTTTGTTTGCAAGATATGTCATTTCAAAATTTAATATCTGAGAAAGTCCAAAGGGGAATTTCATCTGATACATTCAACTCATTAGCAAAATGATTATTGAGGTTTTCTGTAGGGCATAGGTTAAAAACAGCGATTATTCTTTGTGTTTTATATTTCTTTTAGTCTTTTTCATTCTTGTCTGTTAATCTAGCTGTATTTGTAGAGATATAAAGTTATACTTGATATAGGATTAAGTCCACTGTTACCTTAATAAAAATACTCTTCACTTAAACATATCCGAAATTTATTCTGTTATTATCTCTAGTGAGTTTGACTTGTGTTCACAGATTGTTTAATGTGATATAATAAAGTATCAGAAATCTGATGAATGTATTCTTTAAATTTGTCAATATTTTTATCTATTCATACTTGTTTTAATTTATAAAATGTGGTATGTTTGTTTTGTAATTATAAAGTTAAAACATGTTCATTATTGAAATATTATTGCAGATTTTTATTAACTATACCTGGGCAAAGTAAAGAAATTAATGTTTCCTAACAACATTGGTTACAATCAACAGTACTTCCCATTTTATTACTTTGTACTTTAATGAAAATTTAGTCTCACATTTCATATTCTAAATTTTCTTTTAAATTATTTTAATGTTAATAACAAATTTTGTATATATATATATATATATATATATATATATATATATATATAATGTGTGTGGTATTTTATATATGTGCACACTGTGTAATGTTTCAATAACATTAAACATTTTTTTTCATGAATATGTAATCTCTCCTCACAGTTAAAATGTTCACAATCCTCTCTTCTAGCTTTTAATTATGTCTTATTGGTATTTTCTATAGTCACCTCTGGTCAGTAACACACTGAAATTTTTAGCTCCCATGTGTCAGAAGCTTAAAACAGTCATTGAAAATGCTTTTCACAGGAAACCCACTAAAAGAGATGAGGGGCATGAAGGACAGTGGGAAAAATGAATGAACATGTGAACAAGATGTAGTAACACATATTCATATGCATATACTTACTGATGTGGCAATAAAATCCATTATATTCTGACTTATACAGATCAATTTAAGAATATATTTAACAAAGAGAGAAAAGAGTTTTCATGCTCTTTGCTTTAGTAAATATTGTAGGTTTAGAACAGATTCAAGGGATTAGAAAACAGTTTTTATAATATAAAGAAAAAAATTTGTCTTTGTGTCTTCACTTCTGTTTATTTTGCCCCAAAGATTCTTAACTGGTAAGTGTCGTATGTCAGATCCATAATCCTAGGAAGAGCTTTGCAGGGTGTGCAAGCTGCTCAACTGAACTGCAGAGTTCACTGAGCTGTGTGATCCACTCTCCTGTCTGCCCTCTAGCTATTTGCTGATGCAGTAATCATAGGCCTGAGGGGCCTGGGTAAATAAGTAACTCTTTTGTCAGCATTGTGTTGCTTCCCTGTCTTTCTCAAGGAGCTGTTAGTGTTAAAACTGTGATAAAACAAGCAGTTTTTCTATTTCCTCATCATTTGAAATATTAAATTCTAACTTACACCATCATGATTTCTTCCCAGTAACTCATAAATTTGACTATAGGTTACGTAAAGGCCTAGTAATGTGTGTTTTTAAAGGAAACATGCTTCTTTAAGCTCACAGAAGCCTTTCATATAGAGTTTTGATCCATAAAGATCACACAGAGATGGTACAGCTCATCCGTGATCTTCCCTGAGGTCATTTAATAAGTAATTCAGTCTATTTATGAATATAAATAATAACTAATAATAACACAAAATTAACCTTACCATTGTCTCTACACTTAATTGTCTTATATGCAAGTCCTATTATGGGTTGGCATGTTAATAGATTAGACATTTTATATCACTGCACAACTTTCATATAAAAAGCCAAATCATTTACCTATATGAAGTTTCATTTTCTCCCTCAAAGGTAAAACACAGTAGGTAAAACTGTATTCCTCTACAATAATATTTGAAAATATACAAGGGATATTTTTTATCTGACATATTCTGCCCATTAGCAGAAAGGTTATATATCGTCTCTACTATAAGCCAAGACAGTGAAAACACTGAATGCTTTTCCTATGTTTATCACGACATGATTCAGTGTTTCTAGAATACAATCACTTTCTCTCAGGACTCGGAGATTTCTAAAGCATCAAATAAGTTTTTCTATAGATTTTCAGAAAAAGAATCCATCCAAAAGTTTCCATTACAGATTTAAACCCAGATTGTTTGATCTTGACTAAGTCAATGGAAAGGATGACAATATATATTCCTTCCTACTTAGTTATGCTTCTCTGCCTCATGTCATTTAGTTTTCCTGGTTTGTTCTTTTTGCACACTGATAGATCATATTCTTCAATAATGAATATGCTAGGAAAAAATAGCTAAGCAGTGTTTAGATTAGGCTTGTGGTAAAAGGTATAGCTGAAAGGCCAAAGATGATAGGTGGGTATGTAAATAGTATATAATTAAACAACAGATAGTTACAGATATATGTTATATGGATGAGAGGTAAAGAGATGATAGGAGATGAATGGAAGGTAGATAATTGGTAATAGATACAGATAGAGATAAATGGAAAGATAGATAAATAGATTATAAATGATAGATACATATATACTCCCATACCTTCTTAGATATATACATTGTGCATACACACACACACACTATATATATACATATACACTATATACATATATATATATATGATAGATTAATAAGGACTGAAATAAGATAATGGTTAATAGATTCCTAACTGCTGAAACAATACTCAAGTCAATTTTTGACTCTCCATGAGTGTGATGCAGTTTTACTCTCTGTAAGAAGCCAGTGTATCTTGTTGTAGATGCTTTCAGATTAAAAGGTGATACTAGCCGGGCGTGGTGGCGCACGCCCAGCACTCAGGAGGCAGAGACAGGCGGATTTCTGAGTTCGAGGCCAGCCTGGTCTACAAAGTGAGTTCCAGGACAGCCAGAACTACACAGAGAAACCCTGTCTTGAAAAACAAAAAAAAAAAAAAAAAAAAAAAAAGGTGATACTAGTTCAGTGTCATTAACCTCCTTACTATAATAAGTATATCTATTCAGCTGAAGAGAATAAAGAATTAAAACAGCCTCATAAATGCATTAAAGAAAAATAGGAAAGAATGAAAATAAAACATATTGGAAAAATGAGAGAGGAATCAAAATTTAAGAAAATATTATATAGTAGAGAATTAAAAATCTCTAAAATTTATTATTTTATAGATGGCCTTATGAATAGATTGGTTCACTAGGATGAATTACTAATGAATTTGCATTTGATTTTATATTTAATTGAATAAACTCATAAAATCTAAAACGGATTTCAAAAATAATGTAACAAAAGAATAAACTACCAAGTTTTTTCCTACATGCTGATATTTGTGGAACCCATATTTTCTCTCAAAAACTTATGAAATAGAGAAGGACAGAAGTAGCAATATTTTTTCTCAAAGAAAATATTTCTTGAGTAAGCAAATTTCATTAAGATATATGAAATTGCTAGTAACATAAATAAGGACAGAAAGCAGAGAATGAACAATCAAGCTTTCTATCTACAGGCATATTATCTTTTTATTAGGGATGTTCTTTATTTACATTTCAAATGTTATCCCCTTTCCTGGTGCTCCTCACAACCTCCTATCCCCTCCCCCTCTCCCTATGTCTGTGAGGATGTTTCCCCACCCACCTAGCCACCCACTCCTGTCTCTCTTCCAGGACATTCCCCTACACTGGGGATCTAGCCTTCACAGGACCAAGGGCCTCTCCTCCCATTGATGACTGACAAGGCCATCTTCTGCTATGTGTTGGAGCCATGGGTCCCTCCATGTGTACTTCTTGGTTGGTGGTTTAGTCCCTAGGAGCTCTGGGGTGTCTGGTTGGTTGATATTGTTCTTCCTCCTATGGTGTTACAAACACCTTCAGCTCTTTCAGTCTTTTCTCTAACTCCTCCATTGGGAACCCTGTGCTCAGTCCAATGGTTATCTGTGAGCATTCACCTCTGTATTTGTCAAGCTCTAGCAGACAAGAGTATATTATTTTTAAGTGAAGAAACAAAATATTGTGTAAAATATCTCTCTCTCTCTCTCTCTCTCTCTCTGTGTGTGTGTGTGTGTGTGCCTGTGTATGTGCATACAAGAGGGAGAGAGAGGGGATAGAGAGAGGGGATAGAGAGAGAGAGAGAGAGAGAGAGAGAGAGAGAGAGAGAGAGAGAGAGAGAGAGAGAGCTAAGAATAATCAAGCAATAAAAAAGATAGAGTGCAAAGGGACAAGAAAACAATGTAGTATTTTAGATGGTTCAGTCTGGAAATGCTTCTTGATGAGTTAATGTTTGAGCAGATTGTTGAAAAATGTGAAGTGACAACCCATGAAGATAACATGAATGTGTTTTCAGAATAAAAGGTGACAGTTATGAAGGCAGGGGAATCAAAGGCTGCATTTAGGAAGGAGGCGCTCAGCCTGGATCTGGAGGAGATGGAGCTTCTGCACAGCACAGGGGAAGGAAAGAGAACTCAGCTCATAGAGCGCAAACCCGAAAGGGCACCGGGAGAACGCTGTATCTTTTACAGCTGACAGGCTTATGAGGACCCGTCTTGCTCTTACATGGAAAAGTTAGAAACTCAAGCACCCAGAGAAAAATGTTCTAGTGATGTAAGGAGATGGCAGGTCAGGCCGAAGCTGATCAAAGTGGAAGCATGTAATGAGAATGTAGATGCAATCTTTGCACACCACTGACAGGACTGAAAAGCAGATTGATTGAGAGATAGGACAGACGCTCCTTTACAGATATTCCTGTAATATTGTAATAAATTACTTGGTTCCTGTAATAAATTACTTGGTTACCAAACTAGATTAGGGTGGAAGCATTTCTTTGGCACATCACTGCTGTCCTAACTAGAGCAAATAGACATTTGTTCTTCTCAGGAAAAGTCATATAATACATGCGCACATTACATTCAGGAATGTCTTTTGTTTAATTTAGTGTGTGTGTGTGCTCACATGTTCACAAGTATGATGTATGCTAGTACGTGTGTCCATATGTGTATGGGGGCCAGGGGACATTCTCAGGTCTCATTCCTCAGGTCCACCTTTACAAAAAAATATACATGTATATGTGTGGGGGTATGTGTATATGTGTGTATATATGTATATATGTACATATAAACTCACTATGTATACATACATGTATACATAGCAAGTTTTGTGTGTAACTTAATCACTGGCTATTGAAGATACTAATGGAGAATAATCTTAATTGCTTGTGACTATTATTTATTGGCAGTTATTAAGTAGAAGGGCTTTTTAAAGTAAATAAAACCAAAGCAAAAGCAAAATCAGAAAAAAAAAATGTGTTGAAACTATTAATATGTTAACTGTGTGTGATGGAGAGTCCTGGGAGACATGCCATGTAATTGTCCTTATTGAGCGCTAGAGACTATTTTTGTTCACTCAAACCAATGATATTTCTGTCCTACTATAATCCTAGGTTGCTGCTCCTCCTATTTCATCTTTATTTATGCACGAGACTGTTAAATATATTTTACTTCTTTTAGATAATTGTCAGCTTGAAGAAAAAATTAAAGAGAATACAACGCAAATAGTGTAAGCATTATATCTGATGGTTTTTTTTGTTTGTTTGTTTGTTTTTTTTTTGTCAAATATCCATTTCCATACACAGGCACACATATTTATACATTGTGCAGCAGTGTTTGAAGCTGTGACAGGTTTTACAAGACCATGGTTCCTAAAGGTTGCAATAGAGCTAAACAACTACATGGTGTATATAATCCAGTGGCATGGAAGTAGTTATGTGCTCACACAGTACAGTGTAATGACAGTCGTTTGAGCAACCTCCCATGTTTATTGTCATATAACAGAATAGCATATGTAAATGTATGTATAATAATACTGGATAATAATAAACAATTATCTTACCATTTCAGGAATTAACTAAGCTATACTTTCTATTATTATTTGGAGTATACTCTCACTTACGAAAGATAGTTAATTGTAGATAGTATGTTGTATAATGCTGCTGGTACCCTCTACACTTCGTGTTAGCATATCTATGGGCTGTATCCAGAAACAGTTCAGTTATGGATTCCTCCATATCATAGGTCAATGTCTGTGTCCTATGCTCTTTGTCCAGGATGACTCACATCATCAGAAAGTTTGTGGAATCACCATATACTTAGATCAGCTTCCTTAGGATAAGTTTCTAAGAAATATTTCAAATTGTCTTTCGGAACCACCTCAGTTAGCTCTAATGAAGGACAGGCAGCTACTAATGTGATTTTTAATATTCTATATTAGGATTTTAAGATTTCTTTCATCTAGCCCATATTTTAAGACTCAACTACTTTGTTTTGTATATCTTTTGTTTATCTTTTCTCTTGTGGACTGGTATTCTGGCTATTTTCAGTTTCAGGCAGGCAATGAAGAAAGCTGAAGAAGACAGTCTTACACAAATGAAATGATTGATAACTTCTTCTTAAGTGATGCTTATTCTGTAAAAAGCAAGATATAAAAATTAGAATTTTTGTAAAATGAGGCTATTAAATCATCTTATAAAACTGTAATTTTAAAAAGAAGACTCCTTATGCTTCTATAACAAAAAAAGTATCACAAAAGTAGTGAAGAAAACATGGCTGTTTTCCCACATACCACAAACACACACACACACACACACACACCTATGACAGGGTCTCATGTAGCTGACCTCAATATCTCTATGTAGATAAGAGTTACATTGAACTTATGATCTTCTAGCCTTTACTTCCTAAGAGTTGAGATTTCAGGATTTTCTAATATCTATATTTTATAGAATATAGGAGACTGAACCCAAGGCATCCATCATTCTAGGCAAGCACTTTTTACCAATGAGTTACATTTCCAGATGTGGGAACATTTGTATTGTATCCTCTTTATATCTATAATGAGTAATAATGCTTCATTTTCATCTTCTATGCAGGATACATTATCATGAAATTTTAATTACTTCCACTTTGTCAAAACAGCTTTCAGTGACTATTCTGAAGTCCTTAACCTCCGATGCAACTAGCTCTCATTTGAAGATCTTTTTATTGGGTATTTATTTTAGGGACAATGTGGTAGAAAATATGTAATGTTTATTTATTTATTTATTTATTTATTTATTTATTTATTTATTTATTTGGTTGGTTGGTTTTTTTTCCCAAGACAGGGTTTCTCTGTGAAGCCCTGGTTGTCCTGGAACTTAGTCTGTAAACCAGGCTGGCTTCAAACTCAGAAATCTGCTTGCCTCTGCCTACCAAGTGCTGGACTTAAAAACGTGTGCCACCACTACCCAGCTATCTTTATTTGTGAATAGATTTTTTAGCAGCCTTACCAGGTTAGAATTTAAGGTCACATGGAGTCTATGCTGAATACTCCCTTATTTATCAGTTTAATGTTCTCCAAGAGCAAATGAAAAAGTTACACAATTTAAACAATTAAATTGCTCTGGGGTAGAATTTTTTATTATCCTCTAATGACATTATGCTATATAATCACTATCATATTGTTTTATTTTCTCCCTCAGAATCCGTGAACAGATTGTACCAAAAATTTTATTGATTAAAGCATTGTTTTTAATAAAAAAATCCTTGTCATACTTTAAAGAAATATCCAACCTTTCCGATTTTAGCAGCTTAAAGTGGCCAATGTTTTAAGTAGTAACAAATGCAATCAAATAACTTAACTGAGCAGAGGGGAGCTGAGCAGGAGGAATGTCTATTCTCAGTGTGGATCTGCAGTGTTGGTGACTTACTTTGTCTATCCTGGAGTTGGCTAGTCAATTTTTGTTTCTTTAGTGACAATGAGGTTCCTCACAGCTGGTGCTGATTAGACCTGGACAAACTCAAAACCTTACATCAATGAGGTAAGGCCTGGGGTCAGACATCCTTGGCAGGCCTAGTTAAAGGTTCCTGTAAAATTACTCACAGATACAACTGGATGCCAGTCATTTTTCAGCATGATCAAGACCCAGAAGACATTCCTGGGCTGGGAGTGTGCTTTTGAAACTCAACTTAAAAATAAATCATTGTTTAATCTACATAGTTGAAAACATGGGCCTTGAGGGTGAGAGAAGAAAGAAAAGATTAACAAAGGGGAAGAACAGCATTTCTAGAAAACCATCTATAAAAGAAGTTATCAAAATACATGAAGACATGTTTTAAAGAATATTATGCTTAAAAGTACATTATATATAAACAAATATATGCATATTATATATGTGTATTATATAGACATAAGTATTATATATACATAAATAATAAGTAAAGATAAATGTTTTACTTTGGCTCCTAAAGAAATGGAAATTTATTGGGTTTTTTTTTGTTTTTTGGATGTAGATTTACATGTTTTAGTACCTTGGTAGCTGATCTGAAGAAAATAGAATAACATTTTTAAAGTTTGTGTATCATTCCTTTGAACTGAGATTTTGGCCATTGGCAAAAAATATTGATTTGCTTGGGCAAACGTTAATCTCAAGAAAAAATGTTGTTCTAACATAACTCGGCTGCCAAAGTCTCTACTGACACACACTCAATGAAAAAAGGAAGTAGTATCATAAGAAAATTACATTTATGATAGGCATGCCAGATATATTATTGCACTGAGTAAATAAATTATGTTTGCTTACCTATGCAACAAGAAAAAACTTTGGGGATGCTTCAAACTTCATGTTCAAAGAGTGTCTCTATTGAGTTTCTGTTGTCTGTACAGTAGGACAGGATATCTCATCTGCAGACTCAGGATCTTTTATTCCTATGTATTGCTTTCTTTATTATTTACTTAGCTCACATATCACTGCAGTTTCTACAACTTGCAAAATACTTTCAAGGAAAAGTTCCATCCCATGATTTGGGATTCCTATGTCTGGGATAATGTAGATGCTCTATATTTAAGAAAAATTAAAATAGTATACATATGCAAAAATTGTGGTTATAAAAAGATGGCTTCCACTCTGATACTATAGTGATAATTATTTATTTAGACTTGCTTCAAAGATATATCAGTTCCTTCAGTTGTAAAGTAATCATCTGGAAGAGTTCAGAGGTCTGGATTTCCTTGAGGGATAGAAACATCTTTTTTTTTTTCTTGTTGCATAATTTGAATAAGATAATGACAAACATCTAGAAGTTCTTGTGTCAGTCCTGGCATTGATCTAGAATCATGATAGTTGTGGAATGAGGGAAGATAGGGGCTAAAAGGAAGAGGGAAGATAGGGGCTAAAAGGAGAAGAAAATTTGTATTTTTCCTTATGATAATATCATTATCTATGTAATTATAATTTTGGTCCACAATATTTCTTCTCAATGCAAGTTCTCTATCTTAAATAATAGCCAGAGTTGTGTTGTAAGATGCCACAGTTTCAGCATCACACTTAAAATCTAGTCCTCCAATCAAAGCCTATTTCTAGTCCTATTGATTTATGTTCCCTGTGTGCAAAAAGGTAGCCACTGATCCTGACAGTGGCTACTGTGTTCTTTTCTTTCCTTCTTAGTTTGTATTTTAATCATTTAACAAAAATATTGCAACAATAAGAATAAAAGGACAGTTAAGATAATTTTGAAATTTTAATAAAGGCTTAAACATAGTAAACTTAAGACCTTATTTCATGCTTTTCTGATTTCAATGTTTTATGTATTTAGAGTGGCCAACCTCAACATACTCTGGTGTAAATATGTACATGAAGGGATCTGCTACAATGTTGTTTCAAATTCTCAATTACATTTCTATGTGGTCTTACTCTGCCATTCAAACTTGTTTTTACTAAATTTGCTTCATGAAATTTAACATGCAAAAATGTGCTTTAAAGCATGGTACTTGTTCTGCAATTTGAACCACATTGTAATTTTAAATGTGTAGCGAACAATTTAGAATGATTTTTTAAATTATAATTTATTACAACATTTCTCCCTTCTTTTTTCCAAAGAAGTAGAACCAAAATCCATTTTATTTCCTTTCCTCTGTCTTCTACTTCTATCACAGAAACTGTCAGGGTGAACAAATCAGATTCTTGCACATTGCAAGTAGGAAATCCTTCTGGATGCTTGTCCAGGAAAGCATTCAGAAAGGTAGTGCTGTCCAGTGCTGCTATTATAAACAGCAATGTTCTTACGCATGGTGGCTGGAGCAAGGGCAGAATGCTTACACTTGATCAGACCAGCCACTGATTTTTTTTTTTCTTTTAACAGATAACATTTGTAATCTCCCAAGTACCAGTGCTACAGAGAATGGGAAATTAAAAGGCTTGCTTTTTTTTTATTTAACATGGCAATCTGTTGGAGCAATTCCAATTTTTATTCTGTCTTAAATGTGTTACAGAGTTTGGGCAAGAACACATGCAAGTTTTACCTAAACCTCTGTTTCCCTGATAGGTTTCCATAAGATGGAATGTAGGTGTATAAACCTTTGGACCTGTTTATTTTTACTGTTCCTTTACAGCAGAGTAGAATTTCTGTGGTCTCCTTACATATGCATTTCTGTGGAGTGTCTTGAGCTAGTCAGATAGTTTCAAATACTTTTCTTCAATATGTGCTTTTACTGCTTTGAAACTGTAGGCTTATCCAAAACTTGACTGATTTTGCTCAAATTCCCTTGGAAATGCGATCTGCCTCTGTGTCTGTGCAGATATTTAATGATCATTGTAAGAGTGCCAGAAGTGGTATCTTAAAAAGTCTTAAAGGCCCCTTCTTTGTGAATGATTCCTTAATCCTAATTCTTTATAGAAGATGTGTCTTTTTAGAAGATGTGCACCTTAGCTGGTAGCACTGTGGGATTGTAAAGATATAGAAAGAAGTTCCATTTTGGAAGCTGACATCAGTCATCAGACAACAAGTCTACATATGTCATGGTCCTTGTTTTGACATTCAGAATTTTAAGAATCAAATTGCTAATCTGTGTGTATTACCAAGCACTGTATCAAATCATAGCAGCAGAAATGGGTTAAGGCACATGGCAAAATGAAAAATATTTTCTGTAAGGCCACAGGTAACAAAACTCCCAATACCAGATGTAGGATTTTATGATCTATTGACGAATGCCCCAGGAGCTCTCCAAATAATTAATATATTATTAATATTTCTCTTGCTCATCAACCAGAACTAGGTGGTAGGACTATCACTGAAGGCACCACACACTTTTGAAATAGGACTCCAACAAATCAAGATTGAACTGAGAATTTTCCTCTCTGCTGTCAAGCATTCCTAATGTCAGAAAAGAATATGTAAGCATCTGAAAGAAAAAAGTTATCAATGACTCTAGCCAGAACATTATAATATTGATCTTCCAGGAGAGATAGGCCCATTGGTACATAGTGCTGCTATGTCTGCTTACAGTGTTACCCATCACTTTATGCTCAGATTTTTGGGACCACATCACAGAAGGAATTTGTGACTGGCACTATAAACTTGGCCAAATCTTGGGATCAAGAGGTCTTAGGTCTTAGGGTAAAGCCTACTACTCTCATTTTGGTAAACAGCTATAATGTCAAACGACCTTCTAAATATCTGTGTTTATATCCATAGATTATCACTGTTGTTGGCCTTGGTCCGAAAAACATCTGTTTTCACTGGCTGATAGTAGATTCAGTGATTGTTCAGGGTTCACACAAAAATTATATATATATATCACCACCTCCAAGGCCCAAGCAAGAGTTTAGAATAAGGAAAGGAAATATTATAAACCTAAGAAGATGAGGAGGACTGTAAGAAAAGTCTATTTTTTTGAGTATGGTATGAGCACTGCAGTCATGAACACACACCAACACAAGATCTAGACACAGAAACACATAGCACAACACAACACGAAAATAGTAAAGGGACTAGTTAAGAAGAAAGTCACTGGGAGGTAGATAAAACAGGAAAGTGGGAGGTGAATAAGATCATAATGTACTGTGTACATGTATGAAATTATCAATCACTCAAACTAAGCTTAAAGTAATTATTTTACACTATAGCCTCTTTGTAGATAAATTACTTCTTTTTGATAAGTTTTATTTTACATTTCTTTGACATAATTTGGGGTAGCACAATGTGAAGAAATAAGCAAATTGTAATCTTATGATAAATATATTTTATAAATCATTTAACCTATAGTAATCCACTATTCTATACTTACAATTATTAATTTGAACTTTAGAAATTGAGAAAAAAAGGGAACAATATTTTCTCCTTAGCTTGCCACTGATTTTTCTTTATTCAAGTTTAACTTTGACAATGTTTCATTGGCCTCTTGGCCTATTTTGAATAATTACTTGAAATAATATTTTAATAAATTGACACCATATGTTAAATTCAGTTTTAAATCACATACAATTTTGAACTAGAGTATTTCTGCTGTCAAATATTATTTGAAAATGTAGTTTTAATAGGTTCATAAAAGAGTGCTGTTAGGAAATACCACAACATAATTAATTAATCTCCTGTTGTCAAGCATTTAAATTGTATTCCTTTTTCAGTACTGTGAAAAATTATTACAAAATAGCCTTATATATAAGCATTGGGTGATGTGTTTCTGATAGTGATTTCTCTGTGTTAGATTCCTTGAATTTACTGCTTTAAAGTTTATGAATATTTCAAAGCTTTTGAGCACCCTGCCAGCTAGCCTTCACAAATGGGCATATGCATTTACCATTTCTTTAAAGCTTTCAAAGCATTGAATTTTTGATCTGAAAAGAAAAGGTACCAAAAAAAAAAAAAAAAGACCTGACATTATTTGTACTTCATCCAGTCTTCTGATATTAAAGAAATTCAGGGCTAAATGGCCCACTTAGTGAATTGTTTACCTAACTTGTTTCCACACAGAATACATAATGAGCAGTGAAGGAATCACAACATTTTAGTGTTTCTTCTGGATTATTACAAACTGACTTAATCAAAAGATTTCATATAGCTGTGCATGGTGGCATCTGTCTGTGAGCCCAGCACTTGGCAATCTTTCAAGGCCAGTTTTAGGCTATAGAGCATAAACTCTCTTCATAACATAATTAATCTGGATGTGAGAGACTATGCCTGGGCAGCAAGACAGTAAGAAATGTTTTGATCTAAGTTATATTTCAAGCAAGGCAGATAATTAGTGGTGTGTGTGGGATTTGGGAAGGAGGAGCTCTCAAACCTTGTTTATATAGAAGCTCACACACACACACACACACACACACACACACACACACACACACGTCCAGAATCAGATAATGTCAAACGGACCTATTTCTGCACTCCAGCGTCTGTGAATTGGGATCTATAATCAGATCAGTGTCTATAGATATATGTCCAATGACCTGAGGAGAATTTCTTCATTTATTTCTATTGCTTAATGTCTTTTAAAAAAAGCAGGAAAGTATAAAGTGTTTCAAAGACAAAGAAAGCACTTGAAAACAAGTAAGGTATGTCTACAAGTACCTTGTGTTGGACACAAGGATGGATTTGAACCAGGAATGCCTCCTAAGCTTCTGTGTTGCTAGACATATAAGTTCATATTCATTTCCTTGTAAGAGAAGACAAAGTTATCCAGGAATTTAATATTATTAACTAAAATTAATATTCTGTCTATGGTTCACCCTCTCTCGACTCTTCTTAGATTCCCTCTATCTTCTCATTCACCCAAATCCATACCCATTCTTGTTCAATCTCATTAGAAAACAAATAGGTATCTACAAACATAAGAAAAAAGAAAACATTTCTGTTTTGACCTATTCAGGAATGTAATTCTTATTAAATAAGAAAAGCAATAAGTTATGCATACAATCACATAGATTAACTTGTTTTGTTTTATCTATTCTTATGTGCTCAAAATTAAATGTTAGAACTCCATGTGTCAACATGAAATAAGGCAAGATCTCTCACCTCATGTTAAGATGGCCTTGGACTTCATGGAAAAATGACAGGCCAATCAAGGAGTTTTAGCCAAATCATCCATGACAAAATAAGTCTATTTACAGTAGCAGACAAACATCTACCATGAAAATTTGCTGTTCACAGTAATAGCAGAAAAGATACTAACAAGATAATAAGGTTGAAAGGAATCAAAAAAGCTCTTTAGCGATTAACCATAATCTTTCTCTTCATTTTTTTTCCTTTTATCTGCCTTCATTTCTGTTCCTGACATCATTGGCTATTGTCCCTGGTTCATTTAAAGTATAAATTAAACAGAACCAAACAAGTGAAAGAGAAAAAAATCTATTGTTAAGCCTTTTTTTTTGGAATTTTTTAAGATATTTATTTCATTTTTTTTTACGTTTCTCTTCTTTTATTTTTTCTTTTTCTTTTAATTTTTAATATTTTTTATTACATATTTTCCTCAGTTACATTTCCAATGCTATCCCAAATGTCCCCCATAGCGCCCCCCACTTCCCTACCCACCCATTCCTATTCTTTTGGCCCTGGCATTCCCCTATATTGGGGCATATAAAGTTTGCAAGTCCAATGGGCCTCTCTTTCCAGTGATGGCCTACTAGGCCATCTTTTGATACATATGCAGCTAGAGACAAGAACTCCGGGGTACTGGTTAGTTCATCATGTTGTTCCAACTATGGGGTTGTAGATCCCTTTAGCTCCTTGGGTACTTTCTCTAGCTTCTCCATTGGGAGCCCTGTGATACATCCAATAGCTGACTGTGAGCATCCACATCTGTGTTTGCTAGGCCCCTGCATAGTCTCACAAGAGACTGCTATATTTGGGTCCTTTCAGCAAAATCTTGCTAGTGTATGCAATGGTGTCCGCGTTTAGAAGCTGATTATGGGATGGATCCCTGGATATGGCAGTCTCTAGATGGTCCATCCTTTCATCACAGCTCCAAACTTTGTCTCTGTAACTCCTTCCATGGGTGTTTTGTTCCCAATTCTAAGAAGGGGCACAGTGTCCACATTTTGGTCTTCATTCTTCTTGAGTTTCATGTGTTTAGAAATTGTATCTTATATCTTGGGTATCCTAAGTTTTGGGCTAATATTCACTTATCAGTGAGTACATATTGTGTGAGTTCCTTTGTGATTATGTTCCCTCACTCAAGATGATGCCCTCCAGGTCCATCCATTTGGCTAGGAATTTCATAAATTCATTCTTTTTAATAGCTGAGTAGTACTCCATTGTGTAAATGTACCATAATTTCTGTATCCATTCCTCTGTTGAGGGGCATCTGGGTTCTTTCCAGCTTCTGGCTATTATAAATAGGGCTGCTATGAACATAGTGGAGCATGTGTCCTTCTTACCAGTTGAGACATCTTCTGGATATATGCCCAGGAGAGGTATTGCTGGATCCTCCGGTAGTACTATGTCCAATTTTCTGAGGATCCGCCAGACTGATTTCCAGAGTGGTTGTACAAGCTTGCAATCTCACCAACAATGGAGGAGTGTTCCTCTTTCTCCACATCCTTGCCAGCATCTGCTCACCTGAATTTTTGATCTTAGCCATTCTGACTGGTGTGAGGTGGAATCTCAGGGTTGTTTTGATTTGCATTTCCCTGATGATTAAGGATGTTGAACATTTTTTCAGGTGCTTCTCTGCCATCTGGTATTCTTCAGGTGAGAATTCTTTGATCAGTTCTGAGCCACATTTTTTAATAGAGTTATTTGACTTTCTGGAGTCCACCTTCTTGAGTTCCTTATATATATTGGATATTAGACCCTTATCTGATTTAGGATAGGTAAAGATCCTTTCCCAATCTGTTGGTGGTTTTTTTTTTTTTTTTTTTTTTTTTGTCTTATTGATGGTGTCTTTTGCCTTGCAGAAGCTTTGCAGTTTCATGAGGTCCCACTTGTCAATTCTCGATCTTACAGCACAAGCCATTGCTGTTCTATTCAAGAATTTTTCCCCTGTGCCCATATCTTCAAGGCTTTTCCCCACTTTCTCCTCTATAAGTTTCAGTGTCTCTGGTTTTATGTGAAGTTCCTTGATCCACTTAGACTTGACCTTAGTACAAGGAGATAGGAATGGATCAATTCGAATTCTTCTACATGATAACAACCAGTTGTGCCAGCACCATTTGTTGAAAATGCTGTCTATTTTCCACTGGATGGTTTTAGCTCCCTTGTCAAAGATCAAATGACCTTAGGTGTGTGGGTTCATTTCTGGGTCTTCAATTCTATTCCATTGGTCTATTTGTCTGTCACTATACCAGTACCACGCAGTTTTTATCACAATTGCTCTGTAGTAAAGCTTTAGGTCTGGCATGTTGATTCCACCAGAGTTTCTTTTATCCTTGAGAAGAGTTTTTGCTATCCTAGGTTTTTTGTTATTCCAGATGAATTTGCAGATTGAACTTTCTAATTCGTTGAAGATTTGAGTTGGAATTTTGATGGGGATTGCATTGAATCTGTAGATTGCTTTTGGCAAGATAGCCATTTTTAAAATGTTGATCCTGCCAATCCATGAGCATGGAGATCTTTCCACCTTCTGAGATCTATAATTTCTTTCTTCAGAGACTTGAAGTTTTTATTATACAGATCTTTCACTTCCTTAGTTAGAGTCACACCAAGATATTTTATATTATTTGTGACTATTGAGAAGGGTGTTGTTTCCCTAATTTCTTTCTCAGCCTTTTTATTCTTTGTGTAGAGAAAGGCCATTGATTTTTTGAGTTAATTTTATATCCAGCTACTTCACCGAAGCTGTTTATCAGGGTTAGGAGTTCTCTGGTGGAATTTTTAGGGTCACTTATATATACTATCATATCATCTGCAAAAAAATGATATTTTGACTTCATCTTTTCCAATTTGTATCCCTTTGATCTCCTTTTGGTGTCGAATTGCTCTGGCTAGGACTTCAAGTACTATGTTGAATAGGTATGGAGAAAGTGGACAGCCTTTTCTAGTCCCTGATTTTAGAGGGATTGCTTCAAGCTTCTCACCATTTACTTTGATGTTGGCTACTGGTTTGCTGTAGATTGCTTTTATCATGTTTAGGTATGGGCCTTGAATTCCTGATCTTTCTAAGACTTTTATCATGAATGGGTGTTGGATCTTGTCAAATGCTTTTTCTGCATCTAACGAGATGACCATGTGGTTTTTGTCTTTGAGTTTGTTTATATACTGGATTATGTTGATGGATTTCCATATATTGAACCATCCCTGCATCCCTGTGATGAAACCTACTTGGTCAGGATGGATGATTGTTTTGATGTGTTCTTGGATTCGGTTAGCAAGAACCGAATTTTTGCATCAATATTCATAAGGGATATTGGTCTGAAGTTTTCTATTTTTGTTGGGTCTTTTTGTGACCCAACAAAGTAATTTGTGACCCCACAGAGTAATTGTAGCTTCATAGAATGAGTTGGGTAGAGTACCTTCTGTTTCTATTTTGTGGAATAGTTTGTGAAGAACTGGGATTAGATCTTCTTTGAAGGTCTGATAGAACTCTGCACTAAACCCATCTGGTCCTGGGCTTTATTTGGTTGGGAGACTATTAATGACTGCTTCTATTTCTTTGGGGGATATAGGGCTGTTTAGATCATTAACCTGATCTTGGTTCAACTTGGTACCTGGTATCTGTCTAGGAACTTCTCCATTTCATCCAGGTTCTCCAGTTTTGTTGAATATAGCCTTTGGTAGAAGGATCTGATGGTGTTTTGGATGTCTTCAGGGTCTGTTGTTATGTCTCCTTTTTCATTTCTGATTTTGTTAATTAGAATGCTTTCCCTGTGCCCTCTAGTGAGTCTGGCTAAGGGTTTATCTATCTTGTTGATTTTCTCAAAGAACCAGCTCCTTGATTGGTTGATTCTTTGAATAGTTCTTGTTTCCACTTGATTGATTTCGCCCCTGAGTTTGATTATTTCCTGCTGTCTACTCCTCTTGGGTGAATTTGCTTCCTTTTGTTCTAGTGCTTTTAGGTGTGTTGTCAAGCTGCTAATGTGTGCTCTTTCTAGTTTCTTTTTGGAGGCACTCAGAGCTATGAGTTTTCCTCTTAGAAATGCTTTCATTGCGTCCCATAAGTTTGGGTATGTGTGGCTTCATTTTCATTGAACTCTAAAAAGTCCTTAATTTCTTTCTTTATTCCTTCCTTGACCAAGGTATCATTGAGAAGAGTGTTGTTCAGTTTCCACGTGAAGGTTGGCTTTCTATTATTTATTTTGTTATTGAAGATCAGCCTTAGTCCATGGTGATCTGATAGGATGCATGGGACAATTTCAATATTTTTGTATCTGTTGAGGCCTGTTTTGTGACCAATTATGTGGTCAATTTTGGAGAAGGTACCATGAGGTGCTGAGAAGAAGGTATATCCTTTTGTTTTAGGGTAAAATGTTCTGTAGATATCTGCCAGATCCATTTGATCCATAACTTCTGTTAGTTTCACTGTGTCCCTGTTTAGTTTCTGTTTCCATGATCTGTCCATTGGTGAAAGTGGTGTGTTGAAGTCTTCCACTATTATTGTATGAGGTGCAATGTGTGCTTTGAGATTTACTAATGTTTCTTTAATGAATGAGGCTGCCTTTGTATTTGGAGCATAGATATTCAGGATTGATAGTTCCTCTTGGATGATTTTACCTTTGATGAGTATGAAGTGCCCCTCCCTGTCTTTTTTGATGACTTTGGGCTGGAAGTCAATCTTATCAGATATTAGAATGGCTACTCCAGATTGTTTCTTCATACCATTTGCTTGGAAAATTGTTTTCCACCCTTTCATTCTGAGGTAGTGTCTATCTTTTTCTCTGAGATGAGTTTCCTGTAAGCAGCAAAATGTTGGGTCTTGTTTGTGTAGCCAGTTTGTTAGTCTATGTCTTTTTTATCGGGGAGTTCAGTCCATTGATATTAAGAGATATTAAGGAAAAGTAATTTTTGTTTCCTGTTATTTTTGTTGTTAAAGTTGGCATTTTGTTCTTGTGGCTGTCTTCTTTTAGGTTTGTTGAGGGATTACCTTCTTGTGTTTTTCTAGGGTGTGGTTCCCGTCCTTGTATTGGTTTTTTTCTGTTATTATCCTTTGAAGGGCTGGATTCCTGGAGAGATAATGTGTGAATTTGGTTTTGTCGTGGAATACTTTGGTTTCTCCATCTATGTTAATTGAGAGTTTGGCTGGGTATAGTAGCCTGGGCAGGAATTTGTGTTCTTTTAGTGTCTGTATAACATCTGTCCAGGATCTTCTGGCTTTCATAGTCTCTGGTGAAAAATCTGGTGTAATTCTGATAGGCTTGCCTTTATATGTTACTTGGCCTTTTTCTCTTACTGCTTTTAGTATTCTATCTTTATTTAGTGCATTTGTTGTTCTGATTATTATGTGTCAGGAGGTATTTCTTTTCTGCTCCAGCCTATTTGGAGTTCTGTAGGCTTCTTGTATGTTCATGGGCATCTCTTTCTTTAGATTTGGGAAGTTTTCTTCTATAATTTTGTTGAAGATGTTTGCTGGTCCTTTGAGTTGAAAATCTTCATTCTCATCCACTCCTATTATCCGTAGGTTTGGTCTTCTCATTGTGTCCTGTATTTCCTGGATGTTTTGAGTTAGGATCTTTTTGCATTTTCCATTTTCCTTGATTGTTGTGCCGATGTTCTCTATGGAATCTTCTGCACCTGAGATTCTCTCTTCCATCTCTTGTATTCTGTTGCTGATGCTCGCATCTATGGTTCCAGATTTCTTTCCTAGGGTTTCTATCTCCAGTGTTGCCTCATTTTGAGTGTTCTTTATTGTGTCTACTTCCCTTTTTAGGTCTAGTATAGTTTTGTTCATTTCCATCGTCTGATTGGATGTGTTTTCCTGTTTTTCTTTAAGGACTTCTACCTGTTTGATTGTGTTATCCTGTTTTTCTTTAAGGGCTTCTACCTGTTTGATTTTGTTATCCTGTTTTTCTTTAAGGACTTCTACCTGTTTGATTGTGTTATCCTGTTTTTCTTTAAGGACTTGTAACTCTTTAGCCATGTTCTCCTGTAGTTCTTTAAAGTCCTTCTTGATGTCCTCTACCATCATCATGAGATATACTTTTAAATCCAGGTCTAGCTTTTCAGGTGTGTTGGGGTGCCCTGGACTGGGCGAAGTGGGAGTGCTGTGTCCTGATGATGGTGAGTGGTCTTGGTTTCTGTTAGTAAGATTCTTACGTTTACCTCTCGCCATCTGGTAATCTCTGGAGTTGTTATAGTTGTCTCTGTTCAGAGGTTGTTCTTCTGGTGATTCTGAGTACCGTCTGTCAGCAGACCTGGGAGACAGGCACTCTCCTCTGAGTTTCAGTGGTTAGAGCACTCCCTGCTGACAAGCTTTCCTCTTAAAGGGAAGGTGTACAGATATCTGGCGTTTGGACCTCCTCCTGGCCGAAGAAGAAGGCCAAAAACAGGACCTTTCCCAGATGCTGTGTTGCTTTGGCAGGTCACAGAAGCTGTCAGCTTCTGTGGTGCACACTCTCAGCTGTGCAGACTAAGTTCCTAAGTTCGGTGGAGTCCTGGATCCAAGATGTGCTCCCTGCTCCTGAGGCAGAGGGCTCCTGTGCAGGGCAGACCACTGTTCTCCAGCTGGGAGGGTGCCGGATGTCTGCGGGCCCAAAAGGGTGCTGCCTCAGCGGCTCTGTGGCTCCCACCTGTCCCAGAAGCTGTCTGCCTCTGTGGTCCTCACTCTCACCTGTGCAGACTAAGTTTGGCGGAGTCCTGGAGCCAAGATGGTGCTCCCTGCAGGGCGGACTACTGTCCTCCAGCTGGGAGGGTGCTGGATCTCATTTACATTTCCAATGCTATCCCAAAAGTCCTCCCACCCTCTCCCACACACTCCTCCACCCACCCACTCCCACTTCTTGGCCCTGGTATTCCCCTGTACTGAGGCATATAAAGTTTGCAGGACCAATGGACCTGTCTTTCCACTGATGGCCACCTAGGCTATCTTCTGATACATATGCAGCTAGCGACAAAAGCTCCGGGGGTTACTGGTTAGTTCATATTGTTGTTCCACCTATAGGGTTGCAGATCCCCCCAGTTCCTTGGGTACTTTCTCTAGATCCTCCATTGGGGGCCCTGTGATCCATCCAATAGCTGACCGTGAGCATCCACTTCTGTATTGTTAATAGTCTTATACTGGCTATTGCCTCGAAGTCATTTTAGATGTAAGTAAAAAAATCCTACTGATAATAGTCTTATTTATTATTTTAAAATTATTAATGATTGATTAATGGTACAATACTATGGAATGGAAACTCTAACTTACAGGTTATATTTTGAATAGTCAACCTTTGTTCATATGTAGAGAAGGTGCTGAAAGTCTGTCCACTGAAGGAAGAGTGACTTGCTGGAATCACATCTGTACTTTTCATTCAGAGGGAAAAGCCTCACAGCAAGCAGTGACTTTCCTGTGTTATTAAAAGTGCTTAATGTAGATTTTCCTCACAGGTTCTTAGGAAAAAAAAAAAGAAAGAAAGAAAGAAAGAAAAGAAAACAACCCACTTGATTTGTACAAAAGAACACTGCTCTCTAGTGGAATAAGGAAAAAGAAATCCAATAACTTGCTTGCCTTTTTGTTGCTACATGTGAAAGGCAGCTGAGCTTTGTCCAAGAGTCCTGACATGCTATGATATATGGCTGCAATTATTGTAATATTATACTGTGAAGTGGCTTTGCTCTTGTAATCAAGTAAAATCTTTTCCTCTCTAAGCCGTCTTTTGAAACTTGAAACCAGTAGGTCTTACTAGCCCTTCCTTCCTCACTACTTACTGTAATAACAATAAAAAGCCTGAGACTAATAATTATTTCTTTTATACTAGCCCTTGCAATGGATCCAACCTAGGTCAGATTGAAAGTGCTTAGTGGAGGCTTTGGGTGTCTGGATAGTTTTAACAAGGGATACTTGGAAATATGTGAAGCCCTCCCTGCTTGCCAGCTGTCTTCTTGTTTCTAATCTCTATGTGATGTTCATCTCTCTTTTCTACCCTCCTATGTGGGACAGACCGAAAAAAATAACTTCACACCTCACATTTTCATGTCAATGAGAGGAGCTTCAAATCTCTGCCAATCAACTCTGGTAAAGGTTTCTTTATGCTGTTACACTCTACATGATTTCAGAGCATCCCTTGAAGGGGGAGTGGTCTCCTTGGCACCATCTGTCACTATCTTCACACATTTGAGCTAGCCATGTTTTGAATGTGACATACAGCTTTCCTCACACTGTGGAGGCACAGGTTTAGGTGAAATGTATAAGACTTGTGCATTTCAAACAGATGGATCTATTTTGAGGGATTATACATGCACCTGCAACTCTCAATCTTCATCTTCAATGTTATCCATTCCTAGGACTTAGAAAGCTCATGTTGAGGTAACTTTTCCCCCATACTCTCCAAAATGGATTGAAGGGTGCCCTGCTTGCCTGCTCTGTTTATGTACAGTGTCTGTGGGTCCAGAAATCAAGTAGTTGTGCAAAGATGCTACCTTCCATTGCCACTTAAACTTTATCCATTTCATGGGTAGCATTAGGATTTCAGAACAAAACTGCAAAGAAATGACCAGGTTCAAGGGGGGATGAAAAATAGACCACAAATTGAAAGACAGCTTAAGCTACACAGTGAGACAAGACCCTTTTTGAAAAAAAACAGAAAACTCAACAACCAATATATATATATATATATATATATATATATATATATATATATATATATATAGTTAAGTAACCGTTGGAAAAAAACATTTTGTTTCAGAGATGAAGGAGCACAAATGATGAGGAAGCCTGCAAACCTTCACACTTCTGCAAGTCTATGGATCAAAACAACAGAATGTGGACCTTAATGTTCCTCCTGAAAACAGTGATGAAGACCTGGTGATCTACTTGGAGCACTAAAATAGAGCTGGTGAAGACCTTTAATGATAGCATCCAGTGACAGTTTATCTCAGAGGGAAACATGCTCCTCTGAAGGGGATACTGGGACCCAGGTTTCTCCCATTCTCTCTACTTGCTGGCTGTCATGAACAATTTTCCTACTATGACATGGTGCTGCCTCAGTAGAGGCTCCAAGGCAATGGGACCAAGCAGATATGACTTGGAATACCCAAAAATATAATTCAAAAAGACCTTTACCTTGTGTTAATCATCTAACACGTATATTTGCCACAGCAACAGAAAGCATCTACCCTCTAGCTGCAGTCTACTATACTTATGTGTGCTAATGTTCTGGCTTTGCAGATCACTGTGCACAACAGATTTCAATAGAAAACCCCAAATATATTTTGTTGAGTAAATAGAAGAATTTTCATCTTCATGTTCAATATTTCCACAGTCTCTATTCCTACCACATCTGGCCACAGCTAAGTTTTTACATGGTCGTGTGCTCATTGGTAGAGGAGGCTCTCCCTTGAAAACTTGTCTCCTCTAAACCTGAGTGAGACAATGCCAAATTTCAAAATCCTGATGAAAAGAGAGTTCTAGTTTCCATTTTCCTTGTATGAAGTCTTCAGGAAGTTGGTGAACTGTTACCATATTTGGGGCTTGTACAGTGGCAAAAAGAATCTGACTGATATGATGACTGTGAGCTTCTAGTCCCATACTTTTTTACTTAAAAGTAATATTGGCATTCCAGTTGCTGTAAACCAAATATGCAATGTAAGAGAAAGCTTATTAATGAATATGTGATGCTCATACTAATGACTTTGAATATGCCTTGCCTGTGTACAAGCTGTGTGATTAATCTATTCAAATTTGTCTTGTTTCAGTTACATAGGAATGGTCACTACTTTATTAATTGATTGATTTTTGATGGTTCCATTAATAATATTACTTTACAGTGGTGTGACAACCACAGACATTCAGCAGAATATATATACTTCTGCTGAATGTCTATATATATATATATATATATATATATATATATATATCCCCTCAATTGTGGTAAAGTTACGTCCCAATAAAGTCATTTTTAAGTTAGACAAATATAAATCAAAATCCAATTAATACATTTAACATACAGACACCGGTGTTGATCACACTGAAGGTGTGTTCCACAACTGCTGAGACCACATAGCTCCTGCTCCTGCTGCAAACTGAGAGGGAGCCATACATATCTTTAGCTTGGAAAAAGCATAGAAAATTCAAAGCAGATTTCTACTGAACCTTCCCTATCAACAAGACAAACCAAGGTCAAGTGTACCTGTATTTACAATTTTGGCCTTCTTTGGTTTATACATGTGTGAAACAGCTCCTTACAGTTAGCCCAGGACCACAAGAGGGAAAACCAGGGAAGGAGATAACATTTAAAATGTAAATAAAGAAAATATCTAATAAAAAAATAATGACAGGAAAATAAAACTAGGCGATCTGCAGGACAGGAGAAATGGAACTTTATGAAGCAATTTTGGATGGATGAATAAGTCATGCATGACCCTTGTTAAGGCAATTTGAAAACAGTTCTTCCATGTTTTGAGTAAGAAGTACTGAATATTTCACCTATGAATGAGATTGTATCTGTATGTGACTGACCTATCCACTCAAAGTCCTTTATTCATATATCCCTAGACGAATCAATTCACATCTTGAGTTATTATTGTGTCCTTTTAAAAGAAATAAGTGAAAACTCTGTGGTCATTATCTCCCACTAGAGCAGTGTGTGAGCAAATCTTAGAAGAAAACATAGCTGTAAAGGTAGAATGAAAAAGTGCACACACTCCTATAATTCTCTAAAAATTATGGAACAGACTTTTAAAGATTGTATAACCTAGAATATAACAATTAAGAAATTATAACTGAAAATCTCAAGATAAACAATAGCTTTCTCTACCAGTTTGAGAAGTAATTTATCCTCCTTATTCTTTATATGTGTGACT